>NW_026622874.1:3947916-4257500 GCF_023065955.2 Ursus arctos | reverse complement strand
ACTGGATTGTATTTATTAAAAAACAAACAAATGTGTATAAGTGGACCCATGCCGTTCCAACCCGGGTAGTTCAAGGGCTAACGGCACTCAGCTGCCACTCCCTCCCCGGGGGCTGCCATCAGGCTGGCATGTAAACCAAGGACACCTCTCGTCACCACCTGAGCCACACACAGGCTAAGCAGCAGGGGAAGAGTTTTCCTCTGGGAAAAGGAAGAGAAACGGAAGGGAAGGGCTAAGGACAAAGATCTCAGCAGATCTGGTAACCTACCAGCTGTCAGTGAGGTCCAACTGAAAGGTCACCTCCTCCTTCCCTTCTCATCCCATCACACATGACGCCCCCTCTTCCAAGCCCCCATTTTGTGGTTCCGCCTTTCTCCATTAGCACCTACCAAACCCCACTAGCTACTCATGCACCACTTTCCTTGGCCACACTCCTGATAAACCACATGCTTCCTCAGACAAGATGACATCTTGCTCACCTCCGTCGTTCCTCAGAGCTCCAGCCTGGCGGGGGGACACAACTGGCATTTAGAAAACATCGACCAATGGAAATGGAATGGAAACTGAGAATAAAAGAAGGGGTGGAAGCAAATTGCAGACTCTGAGGGGGCCTGGCAGATTCGAGGAAGACAGGAGTATAACTATACGTCAATTCAGAGACGGATGAAAAAATGGCACAGCGGAAACAGAACAGCAAGGGAAGATACGCCAAGAGAACAATGAAGCAAAACTCAAGCCAGAAAGTGCAGAAGGTAAAAATGTTAGCTTTCATTATTAATTTCCACGTCGGAAGATTTTTTTTAAGATTTATTTATTTTAGAGAAAGAGAGAGCACGGGCAGGAGAGGCAGAGGGGGAGAGAGAGAATCTCAGGCAGACTCTGCGCTGAGCGTGGAGCCCAACGCGGGGCTCAGTCCCAGGACCTTGAGATCATGACCTGAGCTGAAATCAAGAGTCAGATGCCCAACCGACTAAGCCGCCCAGGAGCCCCACCTGTCAGAATATTATAGTAAACCCATCCACACCAATATCAAAGGTTTCTCTTCCCATGACCTCAGATGCTGGAGGAGAGATTACATACAGTCATGGGTGGTGGCAAAGGTTTTCCCCTTAAAATTTCTTTAGTTGCTCACCAACTCTGTTCAAATATAACTTGTTTTCAGAGTTCTGGGGGCTGGAGAAAAAGTATGCTTTGCTGAGAATTACATAGGAGATACACATTGGTGTGGACACAAGGGTTTGGGACCACTGGTGTTGTATGTTCACCTGCAGAGCGGGGTGAAGAGTCAGCCTTGGATGGGCACTCACTCTCCTTAACACAGGACATTAGCTGCCACGTGAGGCACGGACAGGGTAAGCCAGCCCCCTGCAAGCTGAGACTGTGAAATGGAAATTGTCCTCCTAAATGAGAAGTCTGGCTTCTAACTTAGGCCCGAATTCTGGAATCCTGTGGGGAATGTAGGCAGAAGACATACCCATCTCCAGAAAGAAAAATGAATGCCCAGACTTTCCAACCAGGCAAGAACCATCCCAGAGGGGCCTCCCATTTCTGAACTCGAGTGTGTGAGTACCGTCCACATGTCCTTCCTTCCTCCGGAAGGATCTCCCTGCTAACAAAATTTCAGCTTCTGGTTCGTTTGAAGAAAAAGCATCACGGGAAGGGGCACAGAAGGCCTGAGGGAGTCTTCCTCCGTGGGAAGGAGTGAACTGCGTTTCAGAATTCCCTTTTTGGAAACAGTTGCATTGCAGGTATAAGGACTGTACGACAGTTATCTCAGGGCAACGCGGGGTTCCAGCCTCCACCAGGAAACCCCACAGTCGAGCAGAGCTCAAAGCTGAGGCACCATGTCCTCCACTGTCTGAAGAAGGAGGGAGGAATGGTCCAGCACACGGCCATATGAGCATCCACACTGAGGACATGCTTTTTAAGGACAGGGAAAGGCTGCGAGATCTTTGCTCCTGCCTGATGGCCCGGGGTGCAGTGAATGACAGCCCTGGCCGCACCCCCTTCTCCCCAGCCCCTGCTTGAGGTCTGCCTGGGGCCGTCTCTTCCATCCCTGAACCCCACCAGTGATCCCTGGGAGTGAAGGCTGCCAAGCCCCCTTCTCAGGAGAAGAGAGAACAGTCTGCTTTAAAAGACAGAAGAGCTTCAACATCACTTGGCATTAGGGAGAAAACAAACTAAAACTACGATGAGATCCCACCGCACACCAGTGAGAACGGCAAAATGAACAAGTCAGGAAACAACAGATGTTGGCGAGGATGCGGAGAAAGGGGAGACCCTCCTACGCTGTTAGTGGGAATGCACACTGGAGCAGCCACTCTGGAAAACAGTGTGGAGGGTCTTCAAAAGTTAAAAATAGAGCTACCCTATGACCCAGCAATTGCACTACTAGGTATTTACTCCAAAGGATACAAACACACTGATTTGAAGGGGGCACATGCACCCCAATGTTTATAGCAGCCCTGTCCACAATAGCCAAACTATGGAAACAGCCCAGGTGTCCAATGACGAATGGATAAAGAAGAGGTGGTGTATATGTGTGTGTATACACACACACACACACACACACAATGGAATATCACTCAGCCATCAAAAAAAATGAAATCTTGCCCTTTGCAACAATGTGGATAGAACTAGAGGGTTTATGCTAAGCGAAATAAGTCAGTCAGAGAAAGACAATTAGCTTATGATCTCACTCATATGTGGAATTTAAAAAAACAAAACACAGAAGCAGAGAGAAAGAAAGGGAAAAATAAGACGAAACCAGAGAGGGACACAAACCATAAGAGACTCTTAACTCTAGGAAGCCGACTGAGGGTTGCTGGGCGGGGGGAGGGGGGGGGTGTCAGGGTAACTGGGTGATGGACACTGGGGAGGGCACTGGATGGAATGAGCACTGGGTGTTATATGCAACTGATGAATCACTAAATTCTACCTCTGAAACTAAAAAAAAAGAAAGAAAGACAGGACAAGCTTGAGGAATGGGAAAGTCCTTAGAAGGCACTGTGGCAGGCAATGTTTATTTAACCAGGCAGCAAGCAAGAAAGGAGGACGCTCCCACCAGGGTCTCTGTGAGAAGATGGCCCAAAGTGGTCATGTGGCCCTTCTCCAGGCCCCCCACCAGCCTAAGAGTCTGTCTTTCGGGGTTAATTGTGGTAACTGAGCCCCCTTAGGGCCCGGTTAATTTCCTTTCCCTCCAGAGATTCATTCTTAAAAATCAGAGATTGACCTAAATTGTTTTGAACCAAAAGGAAATCAAAATTGAACTAGGTTAATTGAAAAAAATAATGCTCTGGCTACATCAGGGGTCCCCCCCACCTTGGAAAACCCCACTGATTTAAAGGATATCAGTCAATAGACCTAAAAATGTGTTAATGTTGTTTATTAACTTGAGCTTTCAACTAACTGGGTCAACTTCCTACTCAGTGTTCGCTCCAGGGAGAACACCCATAAATGATGATTGGAATCCTTTCGTAATTATAGTCACGGAAAATGCCAGCTTTAGGATAATTGTATTCAATTCGTGGGTATTAAGCCCTCATTAAGTGGCTGGTACTCCACTGAAGAGCAACCCATGACCAACAGCAACGGGGTGAAGTAGGACGAGCAAGCCCCGGCAGCTCGGGCCCGCCACGGGGACACCTGTCACGGTGACTTCACGCAAAGTACACCAGGTGTGCAGAATCTGGTTCCAAAACCAGGACTAACATCTGCATTCATACCAGCGGGAAAGCTGAATGGAGCCCCCTGGGCTGCGGCTCTTCCAAGGCGTGAAAGGAGAAAGGCAAACCCCATGTGCCTGGCAGGAGCTGGGGCAATACAAGGTCCCCCAAGGAGAGAGGGGACAGAAAACCTGCACTGGTTTTTCACTCCAGACTCACTCCAGGCATCCAAACCCGTTCGTCAATGGGAGAGGGCAATAGCATTGTCGAGAATGGAGCAGAAGATAACAGGGAACCTCAAGGGTTTGTGTCCATCCCGAGAGAGGAACCTGCCACGGTGACAGGTGGCAGGGTGGCCTGTAAGGTCCTGACTTCCAGGCCCAGCCCCACCACTTGCTACTGTGTTGGGAACAACGCACTTACCCTCCCCGGGCCTCCAGTTCCCAGCCTTCAACATGGAGATGGACGACACGCTTCTCTCCCGAGTGGGATGTGAAGAAAGTGCTTCTCCCGTGGACGGCTCCACACACCCCATCACCAAGCCTTGACTCAGAGGCCAGGCCCACCATCCACTTACAGCCATAACAGCCCGGACAATGCCCTCGTCCAGGAGGACCCGCAACGGGCAGGGAAGAGTGTCATCCTAGGGCACGGCTAAGGGGTCTCCCTTCCTCCAGCCAAAACCACTGTGTTGGGAGAAGCACCAACTCTCGCGATCCCGGGGGCCCCCCAGCCCTCCCCCAAGGAACATCCTGAGGAGCTCACTTCCCTGGGTGCATACAGAATGGAAAAGAAGCGTGTTCGATATGGTTTGGTGCCAGCAACAAATCTGACTGTATTTTCTAAGAAACAGAGAAGAAAAAACTTCTCCCGAGAGAGAACTAAATGAATCTTGACAGAAAGTTCTTTCATTGTTTGCGGGCACCGTAAGGAAAAAGAAGAGAACAGGAAGAACAGAGGCTTCTTTTTTTCTTGATAAAAAATTCTCATGAACTCTTTCAGACGTACTAAAGAGCTTAAGGAAGAAAATAACGAACAACACGAATCCACAGTCTGGCCTAAGAGACAGAACATGACCATCACGTTCGAAGGCTTCTTCCAGAAGGGCCAGCCTGTAGCAGGCACAGGGAGGAGAGCCCCAAGCTCAGACCGAAAACGGGATGCTATGGGACACGAAGATGCCACACTCTTCTCCCACAGTGACTAAGCCTTTGTCATTGCCCTGGGTCTGTAAAGCTGGCCTCCGAAGACTGATCATGTTCAGTCCCGTCAACGGGCACAAAGCTAGACAGCTGTGGCTCCAGCCGTTTGGATGGTGCACGTTTTGCCCGTCTCCAGAAGGAAGGGAGACTTTCTATTGCATTCCTAAGTGGGAGAGCCTCAGGCCACACAGGGGCTCAGGCAGATATCTGGGGATCCTGTGGTGAAGGTTCCCATCCCACGCCCAGCCCCACCAGACCCCAGTTGGGCCGGAAGCTGGGCCTTCTGATTCCCAAGGGAATACCGCGTTTAGCAACAGTTGGCTTGCCTTCCTCTTTCAGCCCACGGCTGGGAAACATCTCGGCAAGAAAACACAAAGCCCATACAAACATCATCTTGGTGTGAGCTTTAAAACTGCCAGAGTTCCCCGGGATATATTTTTTGCTCTCAAAAAACAAATCAGGCTTATTTGGTGTCCCAAGGAGAACCCAACATCGCCAGTGGTAAGAACAGCTGTCAGGAGGCAAGGATGTCCCTCATCTGGGGGTTCCTTTGGGGCAGAAAAAAGCTACAGGCCTGGAGGCTCCAAACAGCACTTTAGGAACAGCGTGGTTCCTCCAGTGACCGGCAGCATCCGCGCTCTGCCACGTGCTGAGAGGCCACACAGGGATGAAGAGGACCACAGATGAACGAAGACCCAACATGCATGCCCCTGGGGAGGCTCCCCGGCTCCCTGACCCTGTGAGTGAGCTTCTCCCTTGGAGATGAGCTCCACTGGAAAGGCTCTCACCCTCTAGCTGCACTTCTGACCTGACCGCTAAAAATACAGACTCTGGGGGCGCCTGGGTGGCTCAGAAACTTGGTTTCAGGTCAGGTCATGATCTCAAGGTCGTGGGATCGAGGCCCGCATCAGGCTCCGCACTCAACATGGAGTCTGCTTAGGATTCTCCCTCTCTCTCTGCCCATCCTGCTCATGCTGGCTCTAAAATAAATCAATAAATCTTAAAAAAACAAACAAACAAACAAACAACAACAAAAAAAAAAAAAAAAAAAAAAAACCAGACTCCAGGCCCTTAGAATTGGAATGAGATCACCCTCAACTTTGCTGAAGAAAATAAAATGCCCCAAACCGAATACTGGCTCCTCATTCAAGATATTACTCAAAGGGTTCCCTTCCCCTGCCTTGCCTAAGGATTGTCTTCCTATCTATGGCTCCTTGGCATACCCTGAGAGCAGCCCAAGGGCCAAGGGGAGCAGCCACACCTCTTCTCTCCTTCAATCTTGCACAAAGCCGCCTTGTTATGAGAATGATCACAAGACCTGATATTCAAAAACCTTCTAAGAAAAGCTCATGGCCAGCGAATCAAGTGCCATCTTTAGCCTGGCATTCAAGACCCCGAAAACCCGCCTCCAACCTACATTTCGCCTTTGACCTCCAACTCCGTCCTTACACATATCTAACCCCCAAGAAAAAGCCAGTGGCAGCTGGGCACCTGGTATGGTTTCTGACCAGTGTTCTCTGAGTTCATGCCTGCAATGCCCGTCCTCCTCCAGGCCACCCTCTCCAGGAAGCCTTCCTGGCTTACCCCCAAACACAAGGGGCAAAGTCTAAGTCCTACAGCCCCTTTGGAACCTTCTAATGATCATTTTGGGTCTTTGCCTTTCCAGTCCTGCTGGTATGTCTGTACTTGACCTCTCTCCTCCACTAGATTAATCCATTTGCTAATGTTCTCTGGGTATCCACGGCGTTCCAGGTTCTAGGCAGGCTCCAAAGACAGAGCAGGGAAGACAAGGTCCTTGCCCTCAAGGGGCTTACAACCTGTCTGTGAAATAAATAACCACAGTAGCGTTCAGAACACACCTCGGACAGGGTTTCACCTTTGTTTTCCCTGAGATGAAGCCACAGGTTCGTCTCTAAGCCTTTCAGGAAGGTATGAGTTGATCCAGCTGAGCTCATGGGGACCTGGGGGGAGGTCTCCACATGCCGTATTTTGAGAAGTGACACTGAAGGAAATGCTGGCCTACAGCCAATGCAGCACACCGCCCCTCACCTTACCTCTACTCCGACCCCAGAAGCCTTCCTGGGTACCCTGAAAATCCACTCACCCCAGACATGCTGCATGCCGGGGAGAGGAAAAGCAGCTCATGTCCCTGCCTCCCTGGGCCTCTGTTCCTCAAAACCACTAACCTGAGGACCTTCTGTGCCCCTACCGCCTCTAAGAAAAGAAAAGAAGCTCCAAGCAGAGAGCCAGCTGGGTCTCTGGACGGCTGAAGCAAGGCAGCTCTCCAACAAGTCTGTTTGTTTTATGGCTTCGGAGAAGAACCACCCATGAAAATGACCAACTTGTGTCAATTACACAACACGGGGGCCTGGTGCCTCCAGAAACATACATTCCAGCACACTGAACTCCAGTGAATTGGCTATTGAGTGGGACAATGGGCTAAAAGATGCTGTTTGGAGCACCTCATTAATAAAATTCAAAATTGTTTTCTGCAATTATGTGCAATCATTGGTTATTTTACCCCTCGCCAAGTACGGTCCCCCTGCCAATCTACTGCTTTGGTTTCAATTGCCAAGAAAACGTCCCTGGCTCAGAGGTAAGAAGAGAAGAGGAGCCCCATCCGAGGAGCCCTCCACTAGCTCGCAGGGAGTAATTATCTGTTGGGAAAAGAAACCTGCTGTGAAAGGAAACCTGCGTGTGTCTCTCTGGGGTGGTGCTGGGGATGCAGAGCCCACCTCCCATGACTTCTTCATCCACCCCCCCCCCGATGGTTTCCTGCAGCCAGGAAACCCCCAGAAGGGCTGCTCCTTCCTGTGTCCCTCCGTAATCAGACCTAATGTGTGCACCTGCTGGGGAGCAGCCTGACGCATGACCAAAAAGAACGCTTTTGTTTACCAAAAAGCATGAGAGTAAAAATGTTGTGGGTGAGAACTGGATGGATGGTGTGCTAGGCAGGCGTTGCGGAACGGCGGGCAGTGGAAGGCGGAAACTCACGTAGCACCCAGGGAGGAAAGCTCCCAATCCCTCTAGAATGGGTTTCACCCAACATGAGCCCCCAGAAATGGTAGCATGTTTCCCATGCGAGTCCTGCCTTCCTCCGGTGCACCCCACTGCATTCGCATCATTCATGCCCTGAGCCACACTCCTTTCTACCTGCCCTCTCTGGGCCAGCCCCAAGCTGGGTGCCGGGACCCCAGGCTTCCTCTGAATGCAAACCACACCCCATTTAAATGTCACCTGCCGATTCAGACTGGATCATTCCCACGGGTCAAAATCACCCAGGCGCCATTCTGTGATCTCGGGGGGTGATATTACAGATGATTTTCTATTCTTGGTCTCTTTCTCTGTGTTCCACATTCTCTATAATGGGTATATATCACTTTTATAAACAAAGGTATTTTAACTTCTTAATTAAAATAGAACTTGTTATAAGCTCATATAAGATATTTAATTTTTATTTTATCTTCAGAACTTTTTTTTAACGTTCAGATATTTAACTTCTAAAGAACAAAGCAAGAGGGAGCGGAAGTGGCCTGCAGCCCGAGGACCTACCTGCCAGTCCTACCTGGCGGCAGTCACCCGAGGCAAACAAATTTGCAGAGCTGCAGCCCCCGCAGCCGGCCTTGCTGGCCCAGAGTCTCTTGGCCTCTCTCAGTAGAAATACAGCTCGTTCCCCAAAGCGGCCACTTCTGAGGTTGTTTCTGCAAACTGATCGCTGCCTAGATCGTGACAAGCGGCTGTGCTCCCGGCTACCCCACAGCCACACACTGTGTTTTAATGCCACCAACACATTATTCCAGGAAGAAGACACATCATGGGCTTCAAGAATCGTCTTCTATTTCCACTCTTCTTCACCCCTCACCAGGCAACTCAATTTAAGACATGTCACATGAAATGCAGGGACGGTCGAGGGTGCCCAGGACAGATGCCAACAATGGCTGCAGGTGCGATGAAGGCTCCAGGCTTCACCCCCTGCTTCTGGACCCAGTGATGCCACTTCTCCCCAGCAGAGCAAAAGATTTTCCCAGAGTTATGTCTTCAGCCTTTGCAGGGTGCTGGTGATTAACAAGGGACTCCTGTTCCTCGGGAAGGACCCACAGCGGGAGTCAATGAAGAGGACTCTGGACCCCTCGCCAGGTTCCCTGTCGGCCTCCAAACCAGATGCAGAAGCAGGTGCACGGGGAGATGTGGTGGCTACATTACCAGCCGTGTCCCCCGGCTGCTTGCTTTCCCAGGTGAACAGCAGTTGTGTAATTATTGTGCAAATGCAGTTTGCACCCACATCACTCTTAGGGTAATTGGCATAGCTGGCTGAACATATTATTGTTATTATTATTATTGTGCACTTCAAGCACTATTTCCCCTAGATTCTTACAAAAAAGATTCAATAAGGCAGAATTATTTCTGTGCCTTCGCTGTTTTATCCTACAGGAACAAGAATTAGTGTACTTTCCACACACCTTAATGATAATACCACCACGAATTATAGAAATAATTCTGGCGCACTGTGCTGAGAGTAAACTGCATTTACGAAAACAATAAACTATAGTAATGGTCCTTCTAATTGAATCTGCTACCCCGGCGTGCACGAAACCTATTTTGGGGAGACTGAGTGCTAGAGGGTGCTCCAGTGGCCTGAATTTACAAAGGACGTTAAACAAACACATTGACTCCCTTTTATAGCCCCAATCAGGGCTGTTAATGAACAATTAAGTAGTATCTCACAAAATAAAACCCTGTACCAGAAAAAGATAAAAAGCTGAAATTTTGAGGGGGATTATTTGCTTTGAGGTTGAGACAGAGCCGCAAGAGGAGTTTAAGAGATCCTTACAACCCATAAGATGCATTTCACTACAACTGCAAATTAGTACAGTTTCTAGGGTGATGTTCCAAAGAGTATTTCGACTTGGTGCTGAGCTGGAATATTTCATATGTGAATTATCATCACCCATGAAGCTCCAAGATGATTTTTGCTCGTTCCTTCCTAGGCCTGATGGATCTTCCAGCCGCCTCAGGAGAGCCCCGTCCAAGTCCCACCACTGATCTGCCTCACTGCCACCTGAGCCAGCAGGACGACGGCTGCAGAAGACATGATGTGTGAAATGACCCTCCAACATCTTAGCGTGAAGATGGCAGCTGACTGCTGACCCTTGTGAGCTGTGTACGGACGTGAACAATTTGGGGTTTATCCTCTTCTGGGGAACTGGACACAATTCCTGACGACAGTTCCCGGCAGGGGTGCCTGGGTGGCTCAGTCTGTTAAGTGTCTGCTTCGACTCGGGTCATGATCCCCGGGTCCTGGGATCGAGCCCTACGTTGGGCTCCTTGCTCAGCAGGGAGTCTGCTTCTCCGTCTCCCTCTCCCTCTGCCCCTACTTGTGCTGTCTCTTGCTCTCTCTCAAATAAATAAATAACATCTTTAAATAAATCAGTGTTTGTTGAGTGAGGGCCTCTGGGGAAGCAGGGGTACATTCTGGACATCTGCTGTGTCGGACGGAACCCATTGTCAGGGCAGCCCATGCGTGAAGCAACTATCCTTCGGCCCACTTTTCTTATGGTGCCAAGATCAGCTTCCTTGTACCTCAACCCACTTTCAACTGGAGAAACTGAGGTTTAGAAAAGGTAAGTAACCTGTGGATCGGAATTTGGACCGAGGTCGGCCAGACGTCAAAACCCATGCCCCTCCCACCACAGCCCATCAGTCTGTGCACTCCGGCGCGAATGAACCTTCTCAATCACTTCTTGGAGCCTTTAGTTAAGTGGAGGAGCACAGGGGCTGCGTTCTGCAGTAAGGACGGCGGGTGGTGTCGCAAGGGGCCAGGGATACAAACGTGAGCTCTCCCTGCCAGGGGTTCCCCGCCCTGCAGCCTGTGTGCCTGTGTGCGGGGACAGTGGGTGGTGGCCTGCACCGAGGGGCCGGGGGAGGGGTGGCACAAAGGACACAGGCGCTCAGAATGGGATAATTGAGTGCATATGGCCTGCCTAGCAGTCCTAAATAAAGCTGCTCTGTAATGCTAATGCCCCAAGGCCAGCACAACCCATCCCGGCAGGCCTCCGGCCTTTCAATATTCAGAGAGACTTATAAAATAGCAACAACATCAAGGGCAGCGACTTAAAAAACCCCACAGGAAATACAGGGATCCTCCCTGAAGCAGAAAGTCAAGCCGCCCCCTCAGATACAATCACACCCCCGTGGTGAAGAACGGCTGCGGGTAAAAAAAAAAATCCTCCCTATTAAACCAATCCCTGCAGCAGCCTGGCGAAATTTAAAATGGATTCCCTTACCCCACGTGCCCCGAAAAGGAGGCCCGTTTCCATTTCAGAACACGCTTTAAATAGTAGATAATACCTTCTGGTAACATTTAGCTTTGATTTCTCCAGGTTGTGAATCTAAGGAAGCGGAAAGCTGGTTTTATGTTAAAGCAAAGATCTAAGACCTCGAATTACAAGCTGTTTATTACCCCGATCTCTGCCTCTAGGTGCTTGTGTTAAAAGTTAGAAAGGTGCAATTATCCAGGTGGCTAATAACCTTTCTGAATTCAGAATTCCAGCGGTCACAGATGAAACCGTGGGCAGGGCTGCCGGCTGTAAGGCAAACGGGCCAAATCTGGAAACGTCGAGAACGTGGGATCCAGTCACTGGCCCTCACTGGCCCTGGCGAGACCTCTGCGTCCTCTCGGCCACCCATTGCGAGGGCAGCGGGCTGTGCCGGGAAGTTCTCTTTTGGGCGTGACGTTCTTCTCATTATTACCCACCTTCTAACTGCTGTGTTATTTCAAAATGGGACGGACCTGGCGCATTTGTGTGACTTGTAACAACTTGAAAACGGCCAAGAGGTAGGCCAGGGGAGGGGGTGGGGATCCTGGAGCTGTATCTCCCTGGGGCAGGTGAGCCAGACCTGAGGGCCCAGGGCTCAAGCCCCACTCTGATTCTCAGCCATGTGGTCTCGGGTGAGTCCCTTCACTGCTGGAATCTTCCGCTGCCTCATGGGTCAAATGAAGTAGCAACACCTCCTTCTCAGGGTTTTTCTAGGGGTGATCCTGGGTTCCTGGTGTGGGACTAATAAACTTTTTTTTTTTTTTTTGAATCCGGTTACCTTTTCCAAAAAATCAGGACAAAGAGGCATCAACAGGCCTTTACCCTCCTTGAAAAATGTGCAACCCCGTGGCCTCCCAGGTACAGCAAGAGTTATGCCTATACCTGTACGCTGTGATTTCAAGAATGCTTGGAAAATCCTGTTACCCCAAAACCAGCCCCGCCCACGTGTGAAATGGAACAATGAGAGAGTCACTCCTTCCGAGGAAAGCTCTGATTCTACGAGAAGTCAAGTTCCTCCGGAACACGTAATAGTCATTTTACAGTGACAATTTTTCATTCTTTTCTGGAAACAAAGAGAAAAATGTCCATGACGGCAACCAGGGACCGAAGGAGGGAAGTAGGGGGTCGCCCCTGAAGGGGAGGGACGCACGGTTGGGAGGCTGGAGAAATTTATGAGCATACATGTACATTTCCACACACAAAGACAGTGACACACTCTCCTGGGATGGAGACTGAGCCGAGCAGCATCTGTGTGTAACACTTGCATTAATTATATTCCAAAATATTTAGGATTTCAGCCACAATATTCCTTCCTCAAAGTCCCCAGAGCTGCGGAAGATTTAAATATTTTGTCTAGGAGATTATCAGGGCTCTAGACAAGATCAACCAGACTCAAGAGACCAGAAGCGAAATAAAACACTGGTTCACGAAATTCTGGTCCTCGCTGAACGCCATGTGCTGCTCTAACCCTCCCTGAGCATCTGTGGATATGAGACGCAGGAGAGAAAGGGGATTTGGGACTATCGCCGCCCCTACCGTGGAAATTAAAAATAAATAAGCCAGTAAAGGAACAGCCTGGTGGGATCAACAGGGTCGTATATTCCTTATGGGGGTTAAGACCGGCCCGCATACCTCTCTGCACCCCGAAGCACACATCGAGTGTAGACGCGTGCTAAGTTGCTGTTGATTTCTTGCTGGTAGATTATAAACCGTATGAGGGCAGAAACCGGGTTGGTTGACTATCCAAAATACCTTACACAAATGCTTGACCTATATCTGCCCTTCAGTAAAAATTTGTGACTGCATCACTGAATGAACGAACAAGCCGCTGGCTGGCTGGCTGGATAAATGAGAGATGCATGGATCAAATCATTTAAATCTGGAAACAAAGGAGCAGCCTGAATTCTCCCCCCTTCAGCTACCCCCTGCCCCCCAACTTATCCCTCTGAGCCCTACCAGGCCAAGGAAGGAAGGCGGGAAAGAGGATGGGAGAGTCGGCAGCGTGTATGTGCGTGCGTGGGGGGCTGGAATGGCCGTAGTCCATTATAGACACCAACACTTTGGCCTCTTTGGGCATGGGGACCTACCACCCTACCAGGCCCAAGTCTAAACACATTTAGATTTGCCTCCAACAGGAATTGAAAGTAATAAAAGTTGAGGGGTAAAGGGTTTTCTAGGCAGTGCATCAGGAATAAGGGGATCTGTGTCTCGCCTTTGCTCTGGCTGGCATGGAGGCCTGGAGAAGGCAATCACCCTTTGGGGCCTTGGCTGCCTCATCTCTAAGGTAGATGAAGTGAACCGGATGTCCTTGGCCCCACGCGCTCTGTCTCTGCTCCAGACTCCAGCCTCGGCTCCCGCATCCTCCCTTCCCACTCCTCCCCTGCCGCACGGACCTCCTTCCCACTGCTCACTACGCGTCCCTGACATCCCAGTCTAGATTAGGATGCCTTTGCATACCCTCCTGTAGCATCCTTCACCTCTGGGCCCCCACCCCAACTGCAAACAATAACATTTACTGAGCATTTACCAAATACTAGGGTCCTCTCTAATCATTTAACATGCACTATGTGTTTTAATCCCTACAGTAAATTTTGAGGTATTTTTCTCATTCCCATTTTGCAGAGAAGAGAATTGAGGCCCAGAGACACAAGTAGCTTGTCTGCGGGCACACAGCTTAGTAAAGGCCTGATGTGGGATTTGGACTCAGCTGTCTGGCTCCAGAGACCGCACTCACTCTGCTAACCTGATCCGAACCTCCCAAATGGCTGGCACTGGGTCTGTCTTACTACCACAAGGCAGGATCCCATAGCTTCGCTTTTTCTCCTGAGCAGCTGGATGAAGGACCGTCGCTTGAGAGCACTGGCTGAGGCTGGAAACCACTGGGAAACACTCAAATGGAGAACTGAAACACAGCTGTGACATTCGGGTCTGTATAGAAGTGCAAATAATTCTGAAGCCATCAGAAGAATCGGATTGCTGTCTGTACTGTGAACATATGTACTTTACTTTCAGGGCATTAAAACAGCAAAATCTCCCAATATATCACATTCAATTTAGAAAGGATCCCACCCCAGGAGTACTTTAACTCTGTATCTATTTCTGTACAGTGTGTGTCGTTTACAGTGAGCATATATGAAGTATATAAATTTTTTTAAAGATTGTATTTATTTATTTGAGAGAGCACGAGCAGGGGGAGGGGCAGAGCGAGAAGCAGGCTCCCCGCTGAGCAGGGAGCCCGACGCGGGACTCGATCCCAGGACCCCGGGATCACGACCTGAGCTGAAGGCTTTACCTACTGAGCCACCCAGGTGCCCCTTAAGTGTATAAATTTTTAAAAGCAAGTACTGAAAATAAATCCTCAAAAACATATACACCTCCCTCACTTGTCCCTGCTCCCCCAGTCTCCCCAGTGAGTAGCTACACAGCCACCATCGCTGGCCATAAGCAACGTCTATGTGTACGTCTTACAGAACAAGGTTGTTTTAATTCTATTGAGCTAAAATAAAAGATCGGCCTTCACTCTTCAAAGCGTTCTCCCCTGGAAAAGTAATAACTTGGGGATGAGGCGGGCCCCACCCTCCTCGGGTCTTCCTGGCCGATGGATACTATTCAAGGCTACATGTTGGAAGGATGATAAATAGGTTTAAACTACACCACACACCAGTTCATTAAAAATAATAAATGTTCTCCTAGAAGGCCCACACTCTATGAGATTACAGGCGGAGAAGCGAGAAGGCCAGGCAGAGCTTCCTCCTCTCTCGGGCCTGCAGTTTCTCAAGTACTTAAGCTTGTTTTTCATTCAACAAATACTTATTATGGGCCTACTATGGACAAGGAATTACTCAAGTGCTGCAGAGACTTCAAATATGAATAAGATATAATCCCTGCCCTTTCGGAGTCTCAAAGCACTTGCCAGAACCTTTGAAACAGAACAGAATCAACTAGAAGTGAGGTTTCTTATCTCAAAAAATTGTTTATCCACCAACCACCGAAGGAGTTCTATTTTGTTTCTCTCAAAGAGTTTACCATCCAGGAGGGGAAAAGAAGATCGAATATAAATGACTACAGCACATGGTAGGCTCTGATAAAAGAGGTAATAGGATTGTGGCCGAAGGATGGCGTGCTCGGAGCCATTCGGAGGGCCGACAATCACTTCCTTCAAGGGTGGCATTGGGAAAAACTCAGATGGACATGTAGGATTTTAATGGGTAGAATGGGCCGAGGGGAGTACTCATAGTGAAGGAACAAGCAGTAAAAAAATTCAAGGAAGGGTCTGAGGTCCGTTAAACTACAGACTGTCTGTTTGGCTGGAACTGTGGTTCGCAAAGCCTCTCTGGGAACCTGTTAGAAATGCAGACCTACTCTGGGGGTGGGGTCCAGAAATCTATGTTTTAACAAGTCTTCCAGGTGACTCCGGAGCACTGGCCTGGAGCACAGGACACATCCAGAGGACCAGCCCTGGAAATGGGGGTAGGAGACCTGGGGGCCTAAGGAATTTGCATTAAGTTCACCACTCAGCACAGAGCTCATGAAGGCTTTTGAGCAGATCCATGACAATACAAGAGCCACCCTTTAAAATGTACTTGAAAAAACACAGGGAACCTTGTGTTCAGAGCCATTAAGAATGGAAAAGAAAATTCAGGAGACCAGACAGGAGGCCGGGGTTCAGGCTAAGAGGCAGGCACTAACATCCTGATCCAGAGTGAGAATCAGAAGGATTAGGATTCGGCCACAAAGCAGCTGCTGGGGAGGAGACAAAAGACCATTATATCTTAAAGCTCCCTGACCAGGAGAACAGTGGCATTGTCAAGCAGAGTCTTGCCCTAGGGACAGCATCTAACCACTGTGTTGTATCTACAGCCATCACAGAGAGTCCTAACGCCTGACAGAAGAACACCAGAAGGACCCTCGTTCCACAGAGGACAGCCTGAGGATCTGCAGACCACTTCAGCCCCAGGCAAGGGCTCCAGAGCCTTGCCACCCACGCAGGAGCATGACAAGCCAACGACACTCCCCCGGGGTGCCCTGTGCAACCCTGCCTCCTTCCCTCAGCATTCAAGAGGGGCCCACAGGGCCAAGAAGACCTGCCCGGGAAGATCAAAGGCAAGGACTTCACATGAGTGGAAATGCAGACACTCAACCCCAGTAAAATCACAGGTTCACGCCTGCGGCCCACTTCTCCCAAGGATGGCAAGCAACACGCAGCCTAGAGGGTGCAGCCCACCCAGCACACCTCTCACCAGCAGGTGCCGCCAAGGCGCTCGCCAGCCCTGCACACCTGCTATTTAAATGATGGAGAAACAGAGGCAGGGCGAAACAACAATGCTATTCCCACCTCAGAAAGAGGAACACTCCCTGAACTGGGTGCCAAATAAGCAGCTGGAAAATGTGGGCAAAATCGAGGAGACGGCCCACATGAGTAAAAGTGACACGTGATCCTGGATTACCTGCCCTGCGGCAGGTGGAGAAACAAAACCCAAGGCGGAGGATATGCAAATGCAGCGAGACAGGAATGAAAAGGTGGCTTTTTAAAGATTGGGGGGGAGGGGCAGAGAATCTCAAGCAAGCTCCACACCCAGCGCGAGGAGCCCAACACGGGGCTCCATCTCATAACCTGAGATCATGACCTGAGCCTAAACCAAGAATTGGATGCTTCACCAACTGAGCCACCCCTGGACCCCACAAAGGTGGCTTTTTAAAGGCTGTCTGCAAAGGAATCTCCCCAGGTCACACTGGTTCCTGTGCAAAATCCTAGCAGAGCCCATGGAAACAAGCAATCCCAAGTAGCTGCCTTATAAATTTTTCCCCATAGGCTAAAGGCCTTGGAGCCCTCCATATAATGTTTCGACTATATATAACCACAGTCAAACAGCTGTTAAATCTACAACTGTCACACACACACATACACACACACACACACCCCACAGAATGAGGCAACTACTGATATTTCTACAACGGACAGGTTTTGGCTCTTCAAGAAAATGCCAAAATGTGATGAGAAGCATCTTTACTTTCTGGCTCTCCCGGCACCTAGGCCAACACTTTCCATCTGAGTAGGTTAAGCCTTGTTAACACTCCAGGCTAAAACGTCAGTTTCAAAAGTAAAACACAAACTATCCCCTCTCCTGAGTTCTCAGCGTTACTGTTTTACCAGAGTTGAGGCAGCTCTGCTCAGAGATGGCCTCCCTTTCCAGAACTACCTCCAGCCTCAGGAAATCTATGCAAAATGGAAGTTCAAGTCAATTCCAAAACAAGGGATGAATTTTAAAAATACACTTGCCACAATGAGGAATCAGGCCTTCTCCAAAGCTACGTGAGGCTAGAAGAGGAAATCCAAACTTCTGTGGAAGAAACAACCGTATTTCTCTTCCTACGAAAATCAAGTTACCCAGCATCCTACGTGGAATGCTTCAGCACCCGCGTTAGTATTATTTGGGTATTCTTCTCAAAAGCCCACGGACAACTCACACATGCTCATTTAAAAGCCAGAAGCGGTGTCTGTGTGCTAATGGAACTCCAGCTGCACAAAGCTCAGGTCCTCGACTGATCAATGGACACAGCCATGGCTCTGCTCCAACTCTCGGTCTGCCCTTGGTTTGCCGGATGCTCTGCCAGATGCCGGGCTTGGCCTGTCTGTGCCTGGGCTGATTCCTGCATAAAGTACACGTAAACTGTTGATACACTTGGCACAGCGGAGAGACTCTGGGGTCAGATCACCTGGGTTTGAATACGGGCCTCTCCACTTACTTGACTGGCTCATGTCTCAGTGTTCTTATCTGCACAACTGGAATCAAAGTGACAGCTAGCTAACAGGATTGCTTGTGAATGCTGAGTGCTAGAGCAGGCGGCCGTGCCTAGAATGGGAGCTAGCTCCTAATTAGGTCTGTTTATTACATCCCTAAAATGAGGGGTTTTTTTGCAAAAAAAAAAAAAAAAAAAAAGAAAGAAAGAAGGAAAGAAAGAAAGAAAGAAAGAAAGTTATTTCAAAATTAAAGGTTTTTTTTTTTTTTTTTTAAAGATTTGACAGAGAGAGAGAGAAAGAGAGCACGGGGTAGGGGCAGAGGGAGAGGGAGAGAGAAAATCTCTAGCGGGCTCTGAGCCCAGCATAGAACCCAACGCAGGGCTTGCCTTCACGACCCTGAGGATCACAGCCTGAGCTGAAACCAAGAGCTGTACACTTAACCTCAACCGAATGAGCCACTCAGGCGCCCCTAAGCTTTCTTAAAAAAAAAAAAAAAAAAAAAAAAAAAGATTTATTTGAGAGAGAGCATGGTGGGGGGAGAGGCAGATGGAGGGACGGGGGCAGGGGGAGGGAGAAGCAGATGCCCTCCGAAGCTGGGAGCCCAATGTGGGACTCCATCCCAGGACTCTGCAGTCTTGGCCTGAGCCGAAGGCAGACACTTAACCGACTGAGCCACCCAGGTGCCCCTCTAAGCCTTCTTTTTACAAAGCACATTGAAACAGACGATGTGACTGTGAGCGCGGTGAGCACAGGGGCATCGAGAAGTCAAGCTCACTGCCGATGGTCCACGAACTGGTGACTTCTCTTTGGCTGCCTCTCCCCCAGAAGGCAGGAGTTACTTCGGGCTGTGCAGACACCTGAAATAAACACAGTTCTTCCCTCTCTTCTGCAAGATTATATCATTTTAAAAAGCTAACTAATCACAGAGCAGGATATAAAGTTTGAAAACTCTTAAGTTCCCATAGGATGATTCATCCCAGAGATAAATCCTAAAAATGGGTACATGAGAATCAAGGTCTTGCAAAAAGAACCAAAATTTTAAATATTTTTAAAGTAATATGTGCCCATTGTGACAAATTCAGAAAACAGCTTACTGCATGAGATTAGCTGCCATTCATGTTGCTCCATTTATATTTTAGCCAAAAGTTGGTCAACCACTTTTTTTTTCCTGAGAAGTTTCTAATTGTCTAAGGCTGCCCCACGCGGCATCACACCCTTCCTTTCTGCTCACTTAGCACCAATTACACCATGAGCCTTCACCCTGTGCCCTGGAGACTTTTCACAAATTTCATTTCAGTGACCACACAGCATTTGATCAGATTGGTCATAATTCGCTTAACCGTTTCTGTAATGCTAAGCGTGCCGCTTCTTTTAAGTTCCTTGTAATCAGAAACGGTATTTTCGGAAATATCTTTGCGAACTGACCTTTGTAGCTATGATTATTCCCTTCAGAGAGATTCTCAGAAGTGAAGCTACCAGGTCAAAGGCAAAGAGTAACCTTGAGGCTCATCAAACCTCTCTCCAAAACAGCTGTTTCCAACGTGCCCTTGGCCATCTGAAAGAACATCACATTTTTAAAAAGCCTTTGTGAAGGTGAATCAAAACCGGCGTCTCGGTGGTGCTGTGATTTCCATGTGTCTGAGTCCTAAAGGGGTTGAACCATTTTCCTTGTATTTTTTGGCCACCTGAGCTTCCCCTTTTGCAAAGTCTGTACATAAACTTAGTCCGTTTATCTACTGGGGTCTTGCCGTTTACATGAACAACATGTACAAAGCAATTATATATGAAGTATAGTAACCCTGTGTTCTAACTTTTCATATCCTCTACAGACTGGTTTTATTGACCCAACGTCCGGCTGTTTTCTGAGATTCAGAAGGCATACCACCTCACCCGTCCCTATATTCTCTTGTGATGCCTTCCAATCTCTCCTTGTGTCTTTCTCTCTTTCATTCATTGAGACATATTTGACACAGAACATGGTGGAGCCTTTCGTACCTTCCAGCTTAGAATCTTTTCCATCCATTGATTAATCACCAGTTTTTTTCTATATTTTTAATTTTTTTCTTACATTTAATTCTCTTTGCTATTTAAAATTTATTTTAGTCGATAGTATTTTAAGTACATCTTCAAGGCAACAAGAACGCTCACAATTTAATGGAATCTTGAAATAATTATTACAGTGATTAAGTTCATCGTTATTTTGTCAAGTTAATGAACAGTGTTTGCAGAAGGATAAATATTGTATGATTCCACTGGGATGAGGTACCCACAAGAAGCAAATTCACAGAGAAAGAAAATTCTGACCTAGGCCCTAATAATTATAATTAGAAGAGATGCCCAACCCATCAAAAAAGGTGCCCAATAAATCAGGAAAGGCAATGGCCGTAAACAACCAGGCAGGCTTTCCTGGTACACAGCAGCTGGATATCTGCTCTACTTCCAGGGATTATTTAATGCATATAATCAATTGTCAAATACCCTTACCCTTGGAGGATTCCACGGCATGCAGACAAATACCGCCTGATTCTCTTCTTGGTCAGCCATGACGCATCAATTCAATCGAGTTGATTATAAATTTCTCTTCATAGTAATGATCCAGTCCTATCTTCCAGAGAGCACATCCTAGCTGTATCAACTCATCCCTGACCGATCCTTTCTTCAATAGATTCGTTTAAAGCTTTTCTACACCTAGATAACATCACCTATAGGCTGCTGATTTTACTAGTGTCCATGTTAGAAGGTAACTTCTTTTCAACTGTCTTCCCAAATCTTGGTGGTACCTTATCACGGGAAAAGCTAAGATCACAAGAAAACAGATGTTGATATTTACACATATTTGGTATGCCTCTGTCATAGGGAGACACTAAGGGAAAATGGCCGCTTTCTTCAAATCAAAGAACACTTGACAAAGGTGCCACGGAAGTTTGAGTGACATCCGTTAGAAATGTAAGAGAATCATTTCAGGCATCTTATGGGGGGAAAAGGAAAATGGACGCTGGCACGAGAATTTGGAACTGGTGTGTTCAAAATCAGCAGAAGCTGCTCTTGGGGAAATGAGACTGTTTCCAACGTGGGCAGCTGTGAGGCCGCACCCAACAACTTCCAATCTAGAGTCCAGACTGCATGCCACGTAATTCCAGGCCAAAGACCCAGAAGACAGTCTCAGACAGAAAGGCTACCAACCACGTGGCTTGGTTCTGATAATAGTTGGCACAGACAGAGGAAGGGTCTGGACAAGTGGGTCCTGGTGATCTGGGCACCTTGCTCAGAACTCTTCTATGGACTATTCTCTGAGCGGCTTTCAAGTTCTGTTAACATTCTTACAACTCCAGAGAGGATGACCCTCTTCCTGGCCACAAAGAGAAGACACAAAGTTCTAACTTCTGGAGCACCGCACGGGAGGGATGAGGTTTACCTTGAATTTAGGGTCTCCTTCAGAAAGAAAACTCTCAGTGGCCATCTAGAACCCAAACACTTGCACAGCCCAAGGCCCACAGAGTCCTGAGTGCACCCCCAAACACACTCTTCCAATTGTTGGCATAAAACCTGATGCAAACATTGCCTCTTTGTGGCATAACAATACAACAGAGTGAGATAAACTTTAAATTACACTTTGCACTGTGTTAATGAACGTGTTAACGGGGTGTGCTTGGCCTAGGAAACATCATTGCTTTTTTTTTTTTTTTTTTAGAGCAAACGACATTAAAAAGAAAAGGACAACCACAGTTAACTTTCCAGAATTGGAAAACATAAGAAGAGAATTTTAGAATCTATATTTTCCAGGATTTCAAAGAAAAAAATAAATCACCAATGCAAGAGAACAGTTCACCACTTCTTCCCCGTGCAGTACATACGATTTACCATATTAGCCATTTGTAAGTGCACAGTTCGGTGGTAATTCACACTGTTGTGCTCGCTCCCATCCATCTCCAGAACTCCTTCTTCTTCCCAAACTGGAACCCTGTACCGTTAAACACTAGCTGCCCAGTTCTTTCCACCCAGACCCTGGCAACCACCATTCTGCAGCCTGTCTCCCCAAGTCTGACAAGTCCGGACTCATCATGTAAGTGGAATCACAGAATATCTGCCTTTTGTGACTGGCTTACTTCACTTGGCAAAATGTCCTCAAGGTTCATCCATGTTGTAGCATTTCAGAATGGTCTTTCTTTTTTAAGGCTGAATTTTATACGTGTGTGTTAAAATGTCATTCACGTATATACGTATATATATACGAATATATACATCATTTGTTTATCCATTCATCCATTAGTGGATGACTGGGTTGCTTCCATTTTTTGGCTACTGTGAATAATACCACTATGGATCACGGGTGTGCAAATACATGTTTGAGTACCTGCTTCCAATCCTTTTCACTATACACCCAGAAGAGGAATCGCTGGGTTGTACGGTAATTCTCTGTTTAATTCCCAAGGGACCACCACACCATTTTCTATATCAGTTGCCCCATTTGACATTCCTACCAGCAATGCACAACGATTCACGATTTTAAAGTTTAAACGTTTGTGCAAGTGGAATCTACTTGGGAGCTAGTTTCTCAAAACTTACCTTGTTAGTAGTTTGCAGAGCATAAAGGGAAATTTAAATGTCTTCCCTAAACTGAGCTACTAAATCCAACCCAAATACGACAATATGAAAACATAATCCTGGAGCAAATGGAGGCTGTAAGAGAGAGAGGGGTGGGTTTTGCTTGTTCCTACAACAGCCTCACCTCCCCACACCCCCATCTCACCAGCTCACAAGCCATGCCTATGTCCTACAGGGTCTTCAATCTGCCCCTTGTTTCCCATGTCGCTCTTCAAGCAGATTCTCGCACATTCAAACTTGAATTTCTCCAAGATCAGAAAGGTAATTTTCAACCACAGTTTTTGTCAGCTCAGTCTTGAGCCCAAGAACATGAAATAATCCCACATACTTTGCTGGTCCTTCAAGGCCCTTAACCAACTGACCCTATCATGTGACTAATAAATGCTCTAGTAACTGTTCGACGTTCTCTTATAAGCCATGAAAACTGAGTCACCATCTCATCGTCCCCTACCATGACTACTCATGGCCCCACAAAACTGAAATGTCAAGAGCCTTCCAACCCACATTGCCCTAAAACACAAGTGGACGCACTGAGCATTTGGCCAAAACAGGAACCCGTATCATCCCTTTCACTGTCTCTTGGGCTGGTCCAAAGCAAGTGACCAGAGAACCACTCTGCTTCATTAGCCAAACCACCAGTTATCCAGGAGCCTGGGTGGCTCAGTCGGCTCAGCAACCAACTCTTGATTTCGGCTCAGTTCATGATCTCAGGGTCGTGAGATTGAGCCCCACATCAGACTCCACACTGGGCGTGGAGTCTGCTTAAGATTCTCTCTCTCCCTCTGCCCCTCTCTCTCTCCTAAAAAACAAAGACAAAACCAAAACAAAACAAAAAACAAAAATAAAAAACCCCACTAGTTGTTCAAAGTTCTTATTATCTTTTATTTTGGACAATTAAATTGTTAGAAAACTACTGGACCTTTTGTCCAATATTATGACACTTGCCCTGGTGGTGATGACGACAATGATGTCACTTTAATTTCATAGACACTTCAACTATCGCATTTGATTCTTGCCTAATCGGTAAGCAGGACAGGTATGAAGACTCCTGACTCTACGGAGGACCCAGCTGGAGGTAACTTCCTCACCACACGGCTCTCAGAGTAGAAAGTGGAACGAGAGCCTCTAGGAATTCTGACCCCTGACCTTGGGACCTCCCACCGCCCGTCAGGGTTATTCTCTACAAACAACTCTCAACACTAGTTACTGAAATTCCCTTTCCTCATTGACACAGTGAGGCTGCTTTACCCCAGGGCATAACTTACTAAGGCTGCTCAGCTGGGTTTAGTTGCACCCAAATAAAGTGGGAAATGAGGACTCCGAGGAAGGTGCTGGTGTGTGACGCGTAGCCTGCGGTAAGGAAGCAGGTCCGTCCTTCGCTGGGGAAGGTTTCACACAACTCTCAGGGGACGCTGCCAGCATCTCCACAGCCCACCTCTGCCTGTCGTGGGGGGATTTTGTGGTTGTTGCTGTTGTTTAGAAAACCAGCACTCACGGGGGCGGCGGGGAGGGACCCAATTTGAGAAAATATAAACATTAAAAATGAGTAAACTCATATTTTGGGGAATTCTTAATGTTGGTCATTAAAACGACCAGAGGACCACCCAACCCTGTGACGAAGGCTGCAAAGAGCTACCCCTCAGGCTCCGCAAAGAGAAAAGGCAGACGAGAGTGTTCGTTGATGGAGAACAGAGCTGGCTTTCAGAGTCATGAGACAACCTGGGGAAGGATGTTTAGATTCACTGAGTCCCAACACAACACGCATCTCTGGATATTGTCCAGACTCTCCCCTCGCTACACCATTCTTGAAGGCTGGAACCACATCTTATCAAGTATCCCCACGGCCCAGCCCACAGCAGGCTCTCCAAAATGCGTGTTGAAGTGACTCTGAATTGGATGATTAGCATAATCCCAGGGAAGCCATACGAAAAAATTGGCTCTGAAAATTAACTGCAGGTTTGAGTGTCTTGGATTCCAATCCAGAATGATATGGTTTCCTGTTCTCCTGGGATATAAATACCCGGAGAAATGTTTACATAAGTGCTCTGGGAAGACTTTCTCGGTGCAAACAAGAGAGGCCTCCAGCAATACAGCTCTATCTACTGTGGCAGTAATGAACTTATGTCAGTCCTTTCGGGTTTAGGAGGAAGAAACCAAAGAGTCACATTTGCTAAAAATCATCTACTATATATTCTACAGCCTCGGTCTGTACCCTGGGAGAGGGGACGTATAGGTGCACGTCCATATTTAATAAGAGAATTCTGAAAAGTTCATTTCAATTACCCCAAGGAGAACCTGCTGTCTAAAGGTAAGCCTCGGATATATGTCGTTTTGTGATGAGAACTGGTACCCCACGCTGGATTTGGTACACAAATGCAGAATTTTAAATACCGGCTCTCTTCTTTTCAGGCAGGAGAAATGACCCCATTGGGTTTTCAGTACTTTCCCCCAAGATTTTAAACTCAAGTGGTGGACGTGTGAGCCAGAGCTTCCCCGGGGAGTGTGTGCACACGGTGTGTCCTCGGGTCCGCAGATCATGATCGGCATGCGCGTGCACAAACACCGAGAGCAGCACCTAAGACCAACCGACGCGCTCCACTATCGCCCAGCTTGCCGGAGGGCTCAGCTCTGTCCGCAGTGTGCCCGAAGTGTTTTGAGACCTGGCCTGGAACTCAGGTTACGAAGTACTGAAGTTCCTCTCCACAGGCTACCACTCAACTTGCTTTTATGTTTCAGGCCTCAGGAGGCAACGTCCTATGAGGTCATTGTGTCTCATGACTTCTATCCTGTGCCACTGGTCTTGGTTTTCGGTAAAAATAAGCCTAGCATCTCACCTCGCCCCCTCACTACCCCAAAAGTTATAGCTGATCCTTGGGGGACTTGGGAGGGAGACCAAAAGTGTGTTTAAGAAAGCTCCTTTGCGGGGCGCCTAGGTAGTGCAGTCCTTAAGCGTCTGCCTTTGGCTCAGGGCGTGATCCCGGCGTTATGGGATCGAGCCCCACGTCAGGTTCCTCCGCTATGAGCCTGCTTCTTCCTCTCCCACTCCCCCTGCTTGTGTTCCCTCTCTCGCTGGCTGTCTCTATCTCTGTCGAATAAATAAATAAAAAATCTTTAAAAAAAAAAAGAAAGAAAGAAAGAAAGAAAGAAAGAAAGAAAGAAAGAAAGAAAGAAAGAAAGAAAGAAAGCTAGCTCCTGTGCCTTTTGCAGGAGGGTGAGGGGCGGGATGTAAAACAAACAAACAAAACAAACACTGAAAGCAAGAATGGAGAGGGAGCTTTATCAAATAACTGTAGGGCAGCACCCAGCAAAACCCTGACCACTGTCTGCCTTTCTGACAGCTTCCCTGGCAAACTGCCCTGGAGCCACGACTTAACTGCGCCATCCCACGAGGTCTCTCTCCAATGGCTCATTTGCTTTGTCACCTGTGATGCTGGTCAAGAGATCAAGCTTTCTTCTGCTTGGTGCCAAGGTCCTGGAGTCCATCTCCCACCTGCGAGTTGCCCGTGTGACCGTTCTCCCTGCCATCCGTCCAAAGACATGTGAGAGATTCGGGCATGATATCCAATCCCGGCCTGTCCACGTGCCAACTCTCACGTCTGTCTCCGCAGTCTCGACTCTTACCCAGCTTGGGATGGCCACTAGGTATGCTGTGTTAGAAAAGAAAGAGCCTGAAAGAAAATCCACACCTATCTTACTGAAACCTGAAGGAGTCTGGGAAAATGTTTTACTGCAGGAAAAGAAGTTCTTAATAAAAAATGGATCATAGACCTAAGTTGAAGTTAAAACTATAAAACTCTTAAAAGAACGTACAAGAATGAATTTTCATGACCACTAGTTGGGCAGTGAATTTTCAGATAAGACCCCAAAAGCACAGCAAGAAGAGAAAACCCGGTAAGCTGGACTTTATCAAAAATAAAACGTTTGTGCTTCACACGACATCATCAAGAAAATGAAAAGATAAGCCACAGACTGGGAGAAAACACCAGCCAATCATATATCTGATAAGGGACTTCTACCCAGAATATATAAAGGACTCTCACAGCTCAGTGACAACAACAAAAAGCCTCAACTAAAAAATGAACAAAAGATTTGATTAGATGTTTCTCCGAAGAAAACCTAAGAATGGTGAACGAGTACGTGAAAAGATGCTGGACCTTACTAGTCATTAGTGAAATGCAGATCAGAACCACAGTGTGACACCACTTCACATCCGCTAGAATCCAGAAGACAGACAATGGAGGGAGGACATCTGATCTGCTGCTGACGGGAGCGGCCACACTGCAAAACAGCTAGGAAGTTTCTCAAAACGTTAAACACAGAGTTACCACATTCAACAGCGATTCCACTCCCAAGTATCAGCCCATGAGAACAGAAAACGCACGTCCTCACGGAGACCGATGCCCAAATGTTCTCAACAGCATTTGGCATCATAGCGCAAAACCGTAAATAAGCCACACAGCCAACCACTGCCGAGCAGGTACCGAGCGTGTATGTCCCCACGACGGAATGCCACTGTGCTCCACGCGACGATGCGGTGAACCCTGACCACATCGTGCTGAGTGAAACCAGTCAGGCACGAAATACCACATACTGTGCGATTTCCATGCATAGGAAATGTCCAGAACAGGCAAATCCACAGAAAAAGAAAGTAGAGCCATGGTTTCCCGGGGCCGAGGGGACGGGTGAATGGGGACGGACTGATAACGGGCACCACATTTCTTTGGGGAGGGACAGAAAGGTTCTAATATTACATGGGGACGATGGTTCCAAATTCTGGGAATATACTAAAAACCCACCAGACTGCACATTCGAAACAGGTGCATTGTATGGCATGTAAATTTTATCTCGGTAAAGTTACTAAAAAACAGAAAAGAATGATCCCACATTCCTTTTTTTTTTCAAGATTTTATTTATTTATTTGACAGAGAGAGAGACAGACAGCCAGCGAGTGAGGGAACACAAGCAGGGGGAGTGCGAGAGGAAGAAGCAGGCTCCCAGCAGAAGAGCCCGATGCGGGACTTGATCCCAGAACCCTGGGATCACGCCCTGAGCCGAAGGCAGACGCTTAACAACTGAGCCACCCAGGCGCCCCTGATCCCACATTCCTGCACATGCACCAGTCTGGCCAACAACGAACAGCCCGTCTCCAAAAAGCAGCACCGCCGGCCCTTGGTGGCCGCCTGCCTCCGTGTCTCACAAAGCCGACACTAGAAGGATCTTGCCAGCTACACGCCCCATCTCATCTTTTCCCTAAAATCATGATTTCCCAAGAAAACCAATCCTCCGAGGAATCCAAAGAAGAAACCAAAACACAAAGTCCTTTCAGCCTGCTGCTAAGTGTCCCTGTGCCTTATAACCCACCCACGTCCACACACACATTCCACGGGTTCTCTCAGAACACAGCCGGGTGGAGCCAGGTGCACTTTCAGCTGGGCTATAATATAATGAAAGAAATCATCACATTCTTCTCTGTTTCTCTTTTCTTTTTTTCTTTACTAGTACATTTTTCTCTCCTGAATTCTCCTGAGCTAATGCGATATGATCTTGAAAATGTACACCATGATGAGATCAAGAGGGGTTGGCAAGAGCCCGCGGGGTAGGCTGGCATCCGAGCTCATCGATAACCTACTTTCACGTGAAAAGAGTCAGGCCCGACCCGTCCTCGGAGCCCAAGCCACCAGGCAACCGAGCCCCTTCTCGGGGTGGGGGGAGGGGGACACTAATTGATGCTCACAAAGCGGGGGGCATCTCGTCCAGGTGATCCATTAGCGGAAACCACCGTAAAAGCCGCAGCAGAGGAGGGGAAATCAGGGTAGAGAGGTTAAACAGCACGAAAGTGATTTAAAGGGAGAGGAGGGAGGGAGTCTGTGTGTGAGGGAGAAAAGGGAACAGAGCGCAGTGCCGAAGGTCCTATGGGAGCGTGCTAAGAAACTGAGGCGGGGCACAGGTCTCCGACTCCCACCGGGCTGAGACCCATCTTACCCCCAGCCGAGGACAAGAGTCTGCTCGCGACTCCAAGGGAGCCCAAATGTGGCTCTGGGCAGGAACGAGTCTGCTCCCGTGGCTGGGGCTGGGTTCTTTCCATGCCCTCCTCTCTCACCACTGCCAGGAACCCGCACAGCGTCCTCAGCCAGAAAGGGTAACCGGGCTCGGGACTGCACCTGCAGGTGTGTGCATTTTTAAAAGTGACACCAGCGCCCTCTCTTCGCTACTCAGCTACGGCCTCCAGCACCTGAAGCTGGAGGCTCCAAAGGAGGACGGAGACAGGAGTCCCTCCCACTCTGAGAACTGGGAAGGATCTGGGGCGCTGGGGCGCCTCCCCGCTTGCCCTGAAGCATCTGTAACGCATCTGAGGACTCATCCATGTACATCCCTTGTCTCCTCTCCTAGTCGATCAACCTCTTGGGACCAAAGTCCGGGTTTCATTTGGTTTGGAAGCTGGAGACTGTAGCACAGAGAGCAGCGCACAAGAGATGCTGCCCAGAGGCTATGCAAGGAATGAATGAGTGAATGAGTGACTTAATGAACCACTGGGCCTTTCTCCTGAGAGCGTTCTCTGGAGGTTTCCAGCACTCCCGAATAACCTAAGCAGGGAGGGCAGAATGGAGAGCTGTTCAATGGGTTCAGAGCTTCAGTCTGGGAAGAGGAGGAAGGCCTGCAGGTGGATGGTGGGAACAGGTGCCCAGCACGGAGGAGCTTCATGCTGGACTGTGCCCTTAAACGTGGTTAACTTGGTGTATTTTACCAGTTAAAAAAGAAAAAGCTTAGAATAAACACCACCAAGAGGCAGCTGACTGATAAGAATCTGATCACCGAAAGGACTGAGAAAAAAGCACTTGAGCTGCATTTCTCCTAATTTGAAATGCAGCCCCAGGGGCGTCTGGGTGGCTCAGCTGGCAGCGCCTCGACTCTTGGTTTCCGCCCAAGTCACGATCTCACGGTTATGAGATCGAGCCCCACGTTGGGTTCCACGTTCAGCGTGGGGTCTGCTCCAGATTCTTTTTCTCTCTCTCAAATAAATAGCTTCTCTAAGGTCAAACTCAGTTATTTGGTTGTACTTTAAAGTTCCAAGCTCCTAATGTAACACCCAGCACATATTAGGTGCTCTAAATATCTCCCGAATGTTCTAGAATCACTTGAAGAAGCAGCTCCAGGGCATAGAAATCGTCATGGTGTCCAGCCTATCTCCTGAAACAGAGCAGGTGGGGTGGGATTTGAGCTCCGTGTGGTCCTCTGCTAAGGGACAAGGCGGTCTCTGCCCAGAAAGTGCCTGGCGCCCTCCTCTCGCAGCCAAAGACACTGCCCCTCTGCACCCCCAGCCAGCCCTCTACCTGTAGCTTTCCCCTTCCTGAGTGGAAACCAAGCCCACAGCAGCTCTCAGGGTGACCCCTCCACCTTTTCTCTAAACAAAAAGCTGCAACTCCCCACACATCATGTCTTTCATTTTCTCAGCCAAAACACATGCCCTGAGGCCATCCAACTCGCCATCGGAAAAACCAGGGTTCAGGAGGTTCAGGAGAGCATTTCTCACATGGTCTCAGGTAAAAGGCCATTTTACTAATCAGAAACAGGCCCAAACTGCCACCACCATTGTCCATCCCCAGAAGATAAGTAAAATCAAAACCAAAAGGCAATGAATCCCAGCCCTCCCCTCATAGAGAGTAGCTCCCCTGAGGCCAGCTCACACAGAGGCCCGGGTGCCGGCGGCCGCCCCTGGCCGCCGCAGCTCCATTGGCCACTCCGATGAGCCACGGGTCAAGTTCAAGTGCACCCACACTAGCCCACGTTCCTCATGACCCCCAACCCAGGAAAAGCTGCAAGGAGGGTTACTTAGCACTGCTCCTTGGTTAAAAGATAGCGTTATCTCAGAGGGATTCAGGGATCCATAAGGGCAGGGTTGTCATTCTGTCAAAAATGGGGGGAATGGGCCACGCTTTTGTGTGTCTTTGCGTAAGTCATAGAAAATGGCCCCCAGAGACCACAGCACTGCTCCCTGAAAACCAGCCCTTCACAGAAGTACCAGTGGTAAATGTTTCATACCAGGTTCTGCTCAGAAGTAAACATCTCCTACAAAAGTCACAGAAAGAATCGTCTGAAATTCAGGGGCGCCCATGGGGCCCAGTCAGTGAAGCATCTGCTTTTGGCTCAGGTCATGATCTTGAGGTCCTGGATCGAGCTCCCACGTCAGGCTTCCTGCTCGGTGGGGAGCCCGCTTGTCCCCCTCCCTCTGCCACTCCCCCCACCGCATGCTGTTTGTCTCTCTCTCAAATAAATAAAATCTTAAAAAAAAAAAAAAAAGATTGTCTGAAATCCAATGGCTCTATCACCCGTGGCCCGTCCTGTCAGCCGTATGCCCCCCACGGCGGCTGAAGGCACAGTGAATAGCAGGAACGACCCCCTGGGTGTCCCTGAAGTCTTATATTGAGCACGAAAGGTGTGAACGAGATTCCCACACCTCTCCGGCCTCTTGGGGAGAGTAGCTGGCGTGGCTTGTTACGCAACACCTGTCAGGGCCTTCGGCTCCTTCCATGCCCTCGGCTGCCAGCCTCGCCACCAAGGGTGGGCAGCTTTAGTCAAAGGGAATTAACAGGGGTGGGTGCGACGACAGCAGGCCCAGAGTTTTTTGGTTCCTGAGGGCAGGCCCAGCTACAGCAAACACACAGGGAAATCGGGGATAGGAGAAAATCCCAGACACCAGCAGGCATGCCAAGAGAAAAGCAAACAAAATCCCAGGCTAGACCTCAAAGATGCGTCTTTCTCAAACGTCTCTGGTCCCCTTCCATAGACTAGGACTTCCCACTTCCTGGTAATTTCTGGTATGGTCTTCGTAGACCATAGATCTATTTCTTCCCAAAGAATTTTTTTTTTTTTAAATAACCCCACTGTCTCACAGGGAATAAAAATGGAGGTACAATTTCACCACTTTCAATATAAAAGCAACATTTCCATGCTTGCGGCTCTACCCTTTCAACTCTAGCTGGGAAGAGAAAACAATTAGAAATAGGACAAACAAAAAGAGGCTTTTGAGGAAACAGGAATACAATAAGAGAGATCTCAGAACTCAGATTACGGCCTCTTTGCTCCTTCCAGATCATAGCTGGACTCAGTGACTCTCTACATCTTGCCACAAAATTATATCTTCTAATTTTTTGTGCGTGTTGTTTTTGGGTTTTTTTTTTCCCCCAAATCTCTACTTGACAGACTCTCAAAGGATCTCAGCCCACGGAAACTGGCCATGGGCTGGTATTTCTGGGCGAGTCATGGAGAACCTCACCGTCAGAAGGCAGGCCGGCCTCCTACTTCATTACCCCCTTTGCAGCTCCCTGTTCTGGGGCTGTGTGTTCAACTCACCACCTCGCTGAGCGCCCCCCGCCACCGTCATGCCCGCAGCATGGGTGACCTACCAGCCACCCCAGCAGAGGGGGCTCAACTGGACCGGAGACCTGGCCAGGAAGTGAGCTTCAGTCTTCTAAGATGGTGTGAGGGCACTGAACAACGGAACCAAGATTTCACCCTTTCTCGAGATTATGGAAAGAAAAATAACCGGTGTCTGAACCCACTGCTTTGTAATTCACGTCTATCTACCGTGTATGTTCACATATAATACACGCGTAGCTTCTCCGCAGACGCGCCCTATATTCCAAGACTGCAGGACTGCATCGCTGGTATTTGTGTATTCACGTAGGCAATGCCTTGTACAAAAATGTCTCCAGAGACTGAAGCCCCACTCTTAGACTTTCCCATGCCTACTTCTCCCCGCTATCTAGCGCCTATGTCACCCTATCCTTCCTCCTTTCTCGGCCCAAACGCACTGCAGTCTGGAGGCGGATTGGCTCCAGCTTGTAACGGGATCTGTAGCCCTTCACCTCCGGGTCACCATCCTGAGTCTGGGCCACCTCTGCAGCATCTGAAAGCAGTTACTGTACCATCGATGGCCCTGCTTCAGACAAAAGCCACTGTTCTAGCTTTTCACCCTGTGGGAAGTCTCAAGCAGGAAAGGCAGTGAGGAATGAGCACGGAGCCACCCAAAGAAACTCCCCATTAGCCAGAGTCCATGAGAATGGTTTGAAGGAGGCCTTTGCAAGAGAAGCCCGGGAGCTTTAGAGTCTGATGTCAAAGCCGTGGCGCGTCCTCTGTGGGCAGGGTCCTCGGGTAAGGGACGCTATGGCCAAATTCCCTTCCCACAAGCTGGGAAGAGTCAGACACCTATAAAACGGCAAGTATCTCATGAACCCCTGAAATCCCATCAACTCACAACAGCAGCGCGCCAGGAAAGAGCAGGCAGGAGTGTGAGGCTCTGAGTGCCCTCACTCGCGACAGCGGTCAGAGCGCCCACGGCCCAGAACAGTGCCCGGCACGGAGCACATGCTGTTCAAACACTTGCTGAACGGGAGCGAAAAAAGGTCACTTGGCCTCTCTATCCTCCTTTCTTCCTCCAGATTGGCAAATGAGGTTAAGATGGATGCCCCTCTATCCAGCCATCACATCCCTGTAAGGAATGTTGCAGAGTCAGGAACCGAGGTGGCAAAGGCCAGTACAGTAACCTGAAAAAAGCAGCTATTTCAATATATATAACATCGTATCCACCTCTCGAATCTTTAAGGTGTCGTCTGGTCCAATTCCAAAAAAGCAATGCCCACAATAACACGCGTTGGCAAATTAGGAAGAGTGATGTTGCCACTGAACTCATTGCTGTCAAGAACCCAAGAGCTCATAAGTCATTTTTTTAGTTTACTGCAAAATGTGCACTATAATTACAGTACTGTATTAAAAGCTATGACGCAGGGGCCACTAACGTGCTGTCCTCAAAAAGATTAATTTGCCAGCCTCAGTGTTCACTCAGCGACGGCCCATTTAAACCTTTCAAACTCTTACAGACGCAAATAAAATGGCTGTTTCTCAGAGGTAAGTGGCAGTGAGGGGCCAGTTCCCCCTTCTCAGGCCCTCGCCTGGCCCCTTTCCTCCCACGGGGGCTCACGGGGAGGTCCCCGTCCTATCCCGGCCCCACAACCACTGCAGGACGTGGGCCCGGGGCCCTCATCTTGCTGAGTTTGCTCGTCTGTGCAATGGGGACAGTAACCCCACCCACTCGTAGATTAAATGTGATGGCACACAATGTGCTAGGGAGGAGGTGGTGGTTGGACCAGCAAATGTTGTCAGGATCAGCCTTCATGAGCCAACGGAGGGAAGTTTCCCTGCCCAGGAAATCCACAGGGACGTCCCTTCCCTTAGATCACTAGTCGTAACACAGTTTACACTGCTGGGGGGGGGGGGGGGGGTAAAGTTACGTAACATAAAATGTTAACCGTTTTTAAATGCACGGTTCAGTGCTGTCAGGCGCACCCCACGTTTGTGCAATCATCACCACCATCCATCTCCAGAACTTGTTTCATTTTCCCAAACGGAAGCTCCTTATCATTAAGCGTCAAGTCTCTAAACCCCTCCCCCGCCACCCTCGCCCCCCTCACCCCCACAACCATCATTCCACACCATTCTGTCTCCATGAATTTGAAAACTCTAAGCACCACCTGTAAGTGGAACCACACAGAATGAGTGCCTTTGGTGACTGGCTTATTTCACTCAGAATAATGTCCTCGAGGTTCATCCACATGGTAGCAGGTGGCCGAATTTCCCTTCTTTTTGGGTATTAAGTAAATATCATGTATAGTAACGTATATGTATTTTATAGATTTCCTTCCATTGTATCTACACCACATTCTGTCTATCCACTCACCCACTGATGGGCCCTTGGGCGGCTCTCACCTCTCCGGTCTGGTGAATGACGCTGGTGTGAGTGGGTGGGCACTGCTATCTTGCTGTTCGACGTGGAATCATCGTTTGTTCAACCTGGCATGTAAAGCTCACGTGGTCATTTAACTTCTTGTGGAGGCAGCGTGGTGGCCCCCCTCTTGGACACTTCACGTCTGGCAATACCGCGATCCTCAGGGCTCCTGCAGCCCCTCTCTGTTCGTGAGATGCCTGGAATACCTCGCCCTCTTCAGCCTCACCCACCAGCTCCTGCTCACTGATTAGCCTCGACGCGGCCATCACCCCTTCTGGAAACCATCTCAGCCCACTCCACAGCCGGCCGTGCCATCCCTTGCAGGGACGCCGCAAAAGGGACGAGGCGGCAGCCAGCACCTGGCCGCCCCCCAGGCTGTGAGGCTCAAGGGCACGGCTGTGTCCTAACCGCCTTTCTGTCCCAGCCCCAAGTCCGGCAACCACACAACTATACAGCAACAGCCAAAGAAATGCTGGCCAGGCACACGAGCCGAGAGACGACAGACGCGGAGCATGAGAGAAGTCGAGAACACACACACTGGCTGCCAGTCATGTGGAATGAATCCTGGGGTCAGGAGGTCACCATCTAGAGAGGCAAGTTTTACTTTTCTCTTCTATAAAATGGCAGTTTGGATGCTAATATTTAGTGAACGCCTACTATGTGCCAGACAAAACACACTGACGAAGCAGTTATTCCTGTTAATGCCATTATACAAGTAAGGAAACTGAGGCAGAAAGCGGCAAGTTCCTCCAAGTCCACAGGGCTGGAGAGCTGGCAAATGACAGAGCCAAGATTCACACCCCAGCGGTCTGGCTGCAGGAACCATGCACTTTTTTTTTTTTTTTTATTAAAGATGTTATTTATTTATTTGAGTGAGACAGAGAGAGACAGCAAGTACGAGCAGGGGGAGGGGCAAAGGGAGAGGGAGAAGCAGGCTTCCCGCTGAGCAGGGAGCCCAACTCGGGACTCCATCCCAGGACCCTGGGATCCTAACCTGAGCCGAAGGCAGACACTTCACTGACTGAGCCACCCAGGACCCAGGCGCCCAGGAACCATGCTCTTAATAGCGAAAGTAACCGAGGGGCACCTGGGTGGCTCAGTCAGTTGAGCATCCGATTTATGGTTTCCACTCAGGTCATGATTTCAGGGTTGTGGGATCAAGCCCCGTGTCCAGCTCTGCACTCAGCAGGGAGTCAGCTTGTGACTCTTCTCCTTCTCTCTAAAAAATAAATAAAACTTTAAAAAAAAAAAAAGCAAAAGTAACCCAAGGCTACATAATCTCTAAGACTCCTTCTGTGCTATAGTTCTAGGATTATAAAATGCTCATGATTCAAAAGGATATTCTAGGTCTCCAGGAGCAGAGGTGACAGAGAACATTAAAAATTTATGGCATTCATTTCAGTCAAGGTATTATATTGAATTTTGCCCTGTGTAAGGATTATAAAGAAGGTTTGGAAAGTTCATGATCCTTCCAAAAAGACACTGATGTGTGCTCTACAACAGAGCAGTGAACACTACTGTGTTTCTTTTCAGCACGAGCATGACCCCATTCATGTCTTGGGAGAAAACCCAGCCCACTTCCTTGCTACTCTGCCCAGAAGGACTTGAAACCGGCCTGGTGAATCTCTCCTCTCACTGCAAACCACGGCATCCAAGCCTTGTAGGGAGCAGGGTTCCTTCACGACCGCAGACCTGCCTCCAGCCTGGATGTGATTGTGTGTGACCATCTCACCAACCAGCAGAGGCAGCGTGGTATCCACAGTGCAGATCAGCTATGAGATGAAGGGAGAAACTGAATCTGGGGGCCCGGTGTCTCGGCGTGTGGCCTTGAGCTTGCCCTCTCGGCTCAGTTCCGACCAGTGAAACCAGGCTTCCTCCCTGGAATACCTGGGACCATTCTGAGCATCCAGTGAGCACCCCCACATTCCGTCATTCTCCAGACCAGAAGTGAGCACAACCCCATTAAATGGAGCAAAACCAAGGTCATAGCAACCCACAGGAAATTCGAGGGCCTCCAAACTAGTCCATCCAGAAACACCTAGACCGGGACCCCCGGGGGAGGGGAGGAGCCACACTCACATTTCATCCCTGTGGATTTCACTCTTGAGGGCAGGAGGCCTTATCAGTGGGCAGGCATCACGCCCCTCCTCCCCATATCCCACCAGGAGCATCCCCTCCTCCGTCAGCCTCTTCCCTCATCCCCCATGATGTTTCCATCATACAGAAGTGGAAAAGGGGAGATTTTTTTTTCCCCCCAAAAGGCCAGAAATCCTTGGAGAGTTCACATATTCAAAAAAAAATATGTCTAGTTGGGGCACAGGTACGAAGTGAAAGGTAAAATTCATAATACAATGACCACGCTCCAGGGCTCAGAGTCCAGAAGACCCACATGGCAAAACAATAAATCCTACTAGAGCCTGATGGAGCCTCAGGAGCCAGAGGTCTTCCAGGTGGACACCTGGCCACCATTCTCTCATCTCCTCCTGACCACCATAAAGGGCCATCGCGGAGAATCACTAATAACAAGGAGTGCTCCATTACAAAAGTAAATTAGCACAAACTAGCACCACAAAAAAGCCCACAGCCAGCAACTTCCTTGCGGGGCGGCCGCCTCCCACAGGAAGCAGAGAGCTTGGTGAGGCATACAAAAACCATGCGTTTGTCTGACACCTGCCACCCCGGCTGCAGAAGTCCTCGTAAAGCCATCCTTGGCGGACTTGCCGCCGTCAGCCCCTTCCTACGCCCTCAAGCTGCCCCATCAGGCAGCCACCCTTCTCTGCTCGGTGCCCTCTGAACGGCATGGCTCACTTCATTAGCTGCCAGGACCTCCGATAAAAGCTCGGGCCGAACAGTGTCTGAATCGTGCGATAGGCTGTCTGCCGTGTGACCAGCTTGCGGACGTCCTCCCGGGCTCCTCCCAAGTGTGCGCACACACACACATTCACACGCACAGCCCAGGCAGGAAAGCCGGCTTAGGAATTCCACCAGGAGTTACCCGAGCGAGTTTAGGGGAAAAGAGCAGGGGAGAAACAAAGGCTCCGATACCTGGGAGCACGATGGAGGAAAACACACAGAGGGTGCGCTGAGCGGCGTTGGGCATGCCCGTGGCGGCGTGTGTCGTCAGCCTCCCCCGGGGCTGGTGCGAGAACAGAGTGCAAGAACGCGGAGGGACAGGTGCACTGCCACTGCTCCTGCCCCCACCTGCGCCGCACCCCAGTGCCAGCCCCGCTCAAGGTACGATGGAGCTCTGCGCTAGTATCTGCGCCCCGGAGCTGTGTTCGGACCACAGCGCACATACAATAGTCTAGTTCAAGGAAGAGTGAGGGGGCATCTCACAGGGAGCAGACAGGATCAAGACAAGCCGGCTTCGTTGTTAGGGGAGAAAATAAAATGGATCATGAACGAACGGACTTTGTCCACCACGCAGCCGGCCACCTGCCCCCTCCTCTGCGGGCCACCCTTCAAAAGGACGGGACTGTTACGCCCAAGTCATGGGCACGGGGCATGTAAATACTGGTCTAAACAATTGTGGCCCTGTCTACATATTCATAGGCGCGGCAGAAAGAAGGGGAATCAAAGGGTTCAGAACAAAGGTTTTAGAAAAAATCTGGATGAGAGTTTTTGAAAGAAAGACAAATGAAATATCTGGAGTTCTGCTGTTCCTGGACTGCTACCCAGGATGAACTCTCCCCAGATTATTTCTAAATCCTAATCAGGGGAGCCTGGGTGGCTCAGCCAGCTAAGTGTCTGCCTTCAGCTCAGGTCATGGTCTCTGGGTCCTGGAATCGAGTCCCACGTCCGGCTCCCTGCTCAGCGGAGAATCTGCTTCTCCCTCTGCCTGTGGCTCCCCCTGCTTGTGCTCGCTCGCGCTCTCGCTCTCTCTCAAATAAATAAATATCTTTAAAATAAATAAATCCTAATCAGTATGACAGTTTTTCCATGTAGAACTACAAGCCATTTCTATATCTAAGGCAATATTTTTTCTCAGACATTCCTTACCCAATTGCTGTTATAAAATCAATTGTCTTTCTGTCTGCCCAAGTTTATTTCTGTGTACAAACACAGACGACAGTAAAGTAAACAGCTTTATTAAGAAACAGGAAGAATCCCGACCGCCCGTTTATGTCCAAACTCCACACACGGGAACATCAGGGATGACGGGCAAACCTGGGGGTCAGGCCTGGCTGGCGGGGGCTGGGAATCCCACAAACGTGGCCACCCAAGGAACAGCTTCAGGCTCTGGGTTTGGACACAAATCCACCTAGGGCCTTGTCAAGCATATCCCTCCGGAATCTGGGAGCAAGGACTGGGCGTCATTGTCTTAGGTTTCCTCTCCGGCTTCTCAGAGACTTGCAGAGACCACCAGCTCCGACACTCATGGTTTACCAAGGAGACGAAACGCAAGCTGGCTAGCTGGCTTGTCGGGGACCCCAGGGCTAGCTAGTGCAGCAGACGAGACAGCCACTGTCTCTTCGTCTAAGGACAGTCTCTTCTCATCTAAACATCTGGGTTTGTAGACAACCCACGATGCCTACCAATCCCCCGCCCCTTTCTTTCCTATTTCTCTTGCCCCTCTCTTGTCCGTGCTCCCCCTTGATCTTACCCCTCCCCTTGCCATCCTTCTCCATCTAGCCCTCAGCCCCATGGCCATGCCCCCTGGCTTGGCAGAGACGGGATGCTCCCATTCCCAGCTGGGGGACGGCGGGGAAGACATTCAAGGCCACCTGGGCAGCCGCCACGCTCAGGACCAGGACGTTCCTCTACAGAAAGGCACACAGCTGAACCAGGCAGCGGATCATTTCTCTTAAACAGTGTGGTTGTTAGCTGCTGCCTGATCAGCGGTGTATTTTCTGTACAACCAGCTGGTGAGATAGCTCAGCAGCTCGGGGTTGTTCTTGGTCTCTTACTCTCAGTAAGTCAGTCTCCTGTTGCCGCAAGAAACCACCATTTAGATGGAACTGGGCGTAGGGAAGCAGTGATCCCATCTCCAAAGACGGCAACTGCTGTAAGAAAGATGGTAGTGTTTCCCGGGAAGTGTAGCTGCTCGTCACTGCTAATTAAAAAAATGGAATCACACCACGGAAAAAAATCTCAAGCTCTTTAAGTTCCCAGAAAAAAAAAAAAAAATGCTGAATTAGCGATTATAACCCTCAGCCATCACTCAGACTGGACGAAGGAGTATCGGAAGCTCACGTTCGTTACCTCTGCGGTGGGAAAGGAGGTTTTAACTATTATTTGCAGTTCGCGCTTTAAAAATAAAGACATTTTGGGGCGCCTGGGTGGCTCCGTTGGTTAAGCATCTGCCTCCAGCTCAGGTCATGATCCCAGGGTCCTGGGATAGAGCCCCGCATTGCACTCCGGGCTCAGCGGGGAGTCTGCTTCTCCTTCTCCCTCTGCCCCTCCCCCACTCGTGTTTTTTCTCTCTCTCTCCCCCTCCTCAAATAAACAAAATCTTTAAAAAAATAGACATTTTGTGCATAAGAACTATCAAAGATTTTAAAACCATGCCGTGGACGGAGAGCTAAAGCTTTTTCCAAGACCTTTTTGTGGTTGGCAACAATATTGAACTCAAACTCCATTAAGTAGAAACGATGAGTCAAAATAGCCCCTTAGCTGCAACATGGCCTATAACACTTAAGATATATTTAGATATAGTTCTGCTAATCAAAAGAATTCACTCTACCCCAGAGCCTTCTGATATGTTAACCCCCACGGCAGCACAGGAATATCGACCCTTTCTGGGTAAGAGTTTACAAGAACGCTCGGAGAGCTGAAACGTGTGCGGGAAATACCGCTGGGGGGGCGGGTCTCTATTTCCAGACTTCTCCACAAGGTCTGGTCGGAATCGATGCGATAGGATCAGCAAAACATAACTGCAAAGAAAACCGTCTGCGAAAGACAACACTGGATGGGAAGGCAGATAAGCCCAAATTCCTGGTGCTGCCCAGATCGGCAACATCGCCTGCGCCCCCACTGGGAGAAGTGTGCTCTCCACTCGGGAGTGAGAATGCTAAACACGGCGTCTGCCAAGCTCCCTGGAGGGCCTCTGAGACGGGCAGGGCTCGAAGAAGGGATTTCCATCTGTGACAAGGAATCTCACGCCATATTCATGGCATCTCAACGAAAAGGAGTGGCTGTTTTCATCAACTGAGCTCTCCCAAATTTTTTGTGCAGTCACTCTACAAAGGAATGAATGAGCGCATTATCTGCTTGGAGGTGAAGACAGAAAAGGAGATGAGCTCATTGGCTCCATATTCTCTGACTGCTGCTTTTGCATTTTGCTGTCAGACCTCCAGCAAGAGGAAGGAAGGAAGGAAGGAAGGAAGGAAGGAAGGAAGGAAGGAAGGAAGGAAGGAAGGAAGGAAGGAAGGAAGGGGAGAAGAGGGAGGAGTGGGGGGAGGGCGGAAGGAAGCAGGGTTTTCATAAAACTTACCTTCCTAGAGAAAGTCATTGGAATAAAAACAGAAAGTGAAGGCTGAATATTATCTCACCTGTTTCACAGACCCTCATAACAACCCCGGTGGGATCCTATCACCACCACCACTGAAAGAAGGAGCATGACTGAGTTCAGAGAGGCTGTGCCCAAGGTCGCACACACTTAGTGACATAACCTGATTTTGCACCCTAGTTTGCTGACCCCAGATCTTCCTTTTTAAGGTCCTAAGAGCCTCAAAAGTGGATCTCTCTTAACCTCTTAGTGTCGTCCATGACTCAAATGCTACCTCCGATGCCCTCGCCTCTCCACCCACTCCTGGACACACGGTCATTGCCTGCCTTCCTCCTCCTTCTAACAAAGATCCCCAGTGATCTCTGATTTGCAGAATCAAGGGAAACCCCCGCCCTTACCTCCTGGATCTCTCTGAGCTATCTGAACTTTGCCTCCCTCTGAAGCTTGCTCCTCTCTGCTTCCGTGACTCCACTTTCTCCGAGTTTCCTCCCCTTCTCCTGGCTTCTCCTGGTCTTCTCTCCCTGGCTCCTCAGGCTGCCTGGCCTTCAATGTCCCTGGTCCCACAGCTCCACGCTCTGCTCGCTGCCCACAGCCTTACTCTACAGAGAGAGCTCACCCTCCGGGGATCCGCCACCCTCTCCATGCCAACATCCGCCAGACCCACATCTCCAGCTCTGAATCCCACGGGGACCCACCAGAACATTCCACTTCAAGCCCTACAGGGCCCAGACAATTTTATTACCCACAACCATCTTCGTAAATCAGACCCACAAGAACGCAAGCCCTATCCCCTCCCGTACTCTCCATCTCAATTAATGGAGAGCGTGTCTTGCTTGTCCTGGCCTGAAATCGGGGAGAGCCCTCATCCTTCTCCTCTCCCTCTGCCCCATACCCCCATGGGTTTTCTACATACAATATCCGTCTGGTCCAAGCTGCCACCCCTTAGCTCAGGCCTGCATCCTCCATCCCCCAGGGCATGGTGAGGGGCCTGCTCATGGGCTCCCCAACACTGCTCTTCAACCCACCTTCCCCCCACTGTCACGGCAACCTGTCATAACTGCGTATCTGATCACCTCGTTGCCTTCCCCAGCGCCCATCAACAGCTGCCCAGGGCCTACAGGGTCCTAGGAGACTCTCCAGCTGCAACGCCACTCATCCTAACCCCGGCCACCTTCCCAGTGCGTCGCTCACCCATGCACACGCTGCGCTATGGTAACTTGCATCCCTGCATCTCCCCAGAGGGTACTGAGCGTGCACGACCTTCTTGTGCGTCTGTCTGCCGTTCCCTCCGGCTGGATGCCGATGCTGCCCTGCGCACCATGAGCCGAACTCCCAGCCACCTGCTGAAGGAGCTCTGGCCTCCCCTCTGCTCCCTGGCAGCCCGCCTGGCCTGTGGTCCAGCACTTCCAGCACTGTTCTCCAACTCCAGCTCCTTGTTGGTTTCTAAACTAGACTGGGAGTTGCTCCAGGGCAGGAATTTTCATCTTTTTTGTACCCTGGTTACAACGTGGCAGAGCACTGCAGCTCATACACGAGCAGGAATCAAAAATGCTTCTGGGCATATGAATACGACAGCAAAGACAGTAAATAAAATACTAACACAACCAATCCACAGCATATTTTTAAAAATACATTGTGACCAAGTGGAGTTTATCATGGGAATGTGAGAATGGCTCATTATTAGGAAATCAGCAATAATTCACAATATTAATAGATCTAAGGAGAAAAATCATATGATCATCTCCCTAAAGACTGAAAACATATTTGGCAAAACATTATACCCTGATTAAAAACACGAAATAAAATAGGAATTGATGGATACTTCCTTAATTCGTAAAACTTATATGCACACCTCAGTCCAAAAGCCGACATCTTCCTTAATGGGGAAAACCGTTCACGTGTCAACTATACCAACACCACTGAACACGGTAAAGGAGGCATGAATCAAGGTGACAAAGAAGAGAAAACCATTAAAGGAATAAGAATAGCAAAGGAAAAGAGTAATGATATCTCTACTTGTATCAGATAAATTCTTTCGGAAATTTCAATTTCAAAAATTCTTTTTGGAGATTTCAAGAGTACCAATTTTAAAACTAATGAACACATTAATAGAATTTAAAAAATAGGCTATAAAGTTAATATATAAATCAACATCCTTCTTATATACAAACAGTTATCAGTTAGAAGATGAAAGTGAAGAGCTCATTTACAATAGCAATAAAAGATACAGTGCCTAAGAGTAAATTTAACAAGAAATGCACAAAGTCTACAGGAGAAAAACCCTTGAAAATTGCTAAAAAGTAGATTTGTTCGAATGAAGTAACATTCCACACGCTTGGGAAAGATTCAACATCATAAAGATGCCCAATGTCCCCCAGGTTAACATATAAATTTAACATGGTTCCAATTAAAATAATTATTTTCTGGAGTTAGGCAAGTTGATTCTAAAGTTCATATGGGAAAACAGGAAGAATAACCAGGAAACTCCCAGAAAGGAAAGGAGCAGTTTAGGAGAGGGAGGGCTAGCCCTACCAAATATTAAAGCTTACTACAAAGATTCTGTACTTAAGATAGTGTGGGGGCGCCTGGGTGGCTCAGCTGGTTGGGCTTCCAACTTGGTTCTGGCTCAGGTCGGGATCTCGAGGTGGTGGGACTGAGCCCCACATCAGGCTCCACACTCGTCACGGAGTCTGCTTCCGATTCTCTCTCCCTCTCCCTCCCCTCTCTACCCTCCCCCCAACGCATGCACATGCACTCTCTCTCTAAAGTAAATAAAGATCTAAAAAAATAAAATAGTGTGGAACTGGCACATGACGAGACAGATAAATAGCACATAGCAGAAGGTCCAGAGATAGACCCAAGTCCAACTGAAAAGTTGGTTTATGATAATGATGGTATCTCAGCTCAGTGGGGGGAAGATGGATGTTTTAATAAAGGGTCTGGTGACAACTACAGACATTTAGAAAAAAAATAAAATTGATATGTACCTTTCATTATACATAACTTCCCAGTGGATCAGACATCTAAATATTTAAAAGGAAGCCATAAAAATACTCAAAGAAAACAGAGGGAAGTCCTTTGAAACCTAGAAGTGATAGGCAGACAGCCTTTGTAATCATGACTTGAAATCCAATTTTCTTAGATGGGTTCTGGGGCATCCCAAAGAGGGCAGTAAGCAGGATGATGGATAAAAACTGATTCAGTATTTTTATAAACTTTTTTTTTAAGTAGGCTCCACACCCAGCGTGGAGCCCAACACAGGGCTTGAACTCACAACCCTAAGACCAAGAACTGAGCTGAGATCAAGAGTTGGACACCTAATCGACTGAGCCACGGAGGTACCCTTTGACAAACATTTTTAACGTAATTTAGGAATACGGGTTTATTCCCTGGCCTTTGGCACCTATTCAAATACGCTCTACGAGATTTGGGACTGGTGCATGTAGGTATGATAGATGGCGGGAACACATCGAAACCTGCTTCTTTGCCACAGTAAGCCCATACAGGAGGTTATTAAAAAAAAAGAGTTAAAGAAAAGATGCTGTGGTCAGCCCATGGCTCAAGACACTAAAAAGGAAATCAGTTTGGATTCCTGAAAAGAGACCGGGAACCCTGACAGACAGACGCCAGCCAACTTGCAACCTTTGCCAGGACGAAACAGAGCTGAAGTCTGGTAGCCCTACGGACCTGGCACCAAGACATTCCCCTGGAGGACTCTTCCCCTTAGGAGGTCAGCGCAGGGTCCCCCACCCCAACAGTGGTTTCCAGAAAGGGCAGGCAACAGAGGAGTCTCAAGTGAGTGAACAGAAAGATGAGGAAGTTCCTTTCCCCCTGTGTTACATTCCAGCCAAGAAAATCACTCAGCTCACCATCCTGACATTTTTTCCCACCCCCTCCCCAAAAGTGATGCTACCCTCTGTGAGCCCAGGAAAAAATAATCCTAAGTCTCTCTCTCAAGGTGGAGGGGGGGTGGTCTCCCACTCACACAGTTATCCTAACGTGACCCAAAGGGCTTTGGGGTGGAAAGCTTCCTTGGGTTTCTCTGTTCCTTGTGTCTTTACTCACGCTTCCTTTTCGTGACCTGAACCATATCAATCACTTGGAATTCCCAGGTAGAGAAACCGGGATCATCTTCACTTTGCTACAGGAGATCTAATGCATGGGGGGAGGGGGGCATCTCCAAGTACGGTGCCCAGCACGTACTAAGGCCAATACCTGCTAGCCATTTATAATCATCATCATTACCACCATCATTACGATTAGCTGATGAATGGTGCGATCTGTGAGATGCCAAAGAGCAACTCACATTGCCTAAATTTTATTGACATAAACCTTCCAGTTGCTAACAAATTACTAGCCTCAGCCATTTAAAAATCACATTTCTAATGCAATAATCCTATCTGCAATGCGTGTGGAAGACATTACTACAGCCCAGGGATTTTTACAAAGTGAATTAAGTCACTATAAAAACTGACCATGTTGGTTCACGATTAAAAGTCTGGTGGACTGAAATGCCATCATTCCATGGCTTGCTAAGCCCAAAGGAAGAGATTACCACTCACGTGTCTCTACTGGGAATGTTTTTAGAATCCCTAAAATGTTTCTGAAATGTTCTCATTACTGATTTTATCTATTAGCTGATCTTGCATCAAAAATATTTCTGAAACAGAAAAGATTCAAATAATGTATTCTGAAAATCACCATGTGTTCTTAAAAAGATTTCAGATAAACGCCTCTCATAATTAATAAGCATTTAAAATGCAATATATCTTGTATCTATAAAAAATCATACCATGGCTCCTGGAAGAACTTTTCCATAGAGTTATTTTTTTCGTACCCGTTTCAGAGCTGGGAAAATACAGAAATACACACACACACATATTCCCCAAGTCTAGACTTACTTGGGCTTTGGCTATTTAGAGTCTACGTTTGGTGTTTTTAAACCCCTCTGACACATTCCTTTCTTTCTTCTCTGTGATTCCTGGCCACCCTTCTCAGTGCGGCTGGCTAAGCTTCCTGATATTTCTGGGGCATAAATGGACCCAGAATACCTGACTGAGAAAAAATCAGGTAAGAATGTTCTGGACCTTTTTTTTTTTTTTTTTACATAAAAGATTTTCTTGTATTGATATGGAAATGAACAGATGCCTGAGACCCATCTCCAACCTGGAACATTTCTGCCCACTCCAGGGAATTCTTTGGGCTGATGTTTCTTAGGGCTTACACTGTCAATTCAAAAGTTCTGCTATCAGGATGATCGAGGATAGCCCCGAAATGGGAGATTCGTTCCTTGGCCCTTATTTCTGCTTGGTGCCTTGACTGTGTGTAAAACAGGGAAGACACTCACGCCAGTGGGTCCGAAATGGTTTTATATTTACACATTGGAACGCTACCATGGGCAAAAGGACTGTGTTTACTGCAAATCCCAACACTTTACAAATCAACATTCTTTTATTTGACCCTTCTACTTACCAGTCCTAGAAAAAGACATGATATAAACCCAGTGGGTACTTTTTTTTATCGACGGAGGTAATAAAAGTCAATCCAAATGCTTTACACTCTGCCACCAGGCACAGGTCTTTACTCACCCAGGTAAGCTGTTATTTGAAGGGACAAATCCAGAGTATCAACAGGTGCGCGAGCTCACAGGTGCCACTGCTACACTCCAGATTCCGTGCTATTCCTCAATCTGCCTCCACTCCCTGCCTCTTTCCAGAAACCTCACACTCAATGCACGGAAAACCAAACCCATTATCGCTCTTCCCTCTGAGCCACTCCCAAAATGCATCTCCTCCTGTTTCCTGCCTCAGTTAACACCAACCCCACCCGGCACAGTTACCTGACCTAGAAACCTCTAGGAGTCCTGCTGCCTTTTGCCCTGAAGCCTGGGTCTCCTGCAGTCACGTGACTCCTAAGAGCACTCAGAATAGGGCGGTCACTCCTCAGGCCACCAGAGCCACTGTCTAACTGCTGGGACCGGCCAGACACCCCTAATGGGCTCGCCAGCCCTTCACGTCCTCTCCTTAACCAACTGGGGGAAGACAAAACTGGGGGGATTCAATAGGGCTTGCTACCTACAAATGAGCGCCTGGTGAGGACTCCTACAGCTGTACGATATTTGGAAAATGTACTGATGAAATTAGAAACCGAGAGTGGATAATGTTTTATGAGAAAACCTCTAACTCTATAAAACATAAATCTAAAAGGATCTCGGCTAATTAATAATCATCAACAACCCCACATCTTTCTCCAAAGAAACTTATAAATACGGACAAAAACGGATCTACTCAAGGTCACAAAATACATCAGCAGTGGAGAAAGAACTAAAACCAAAACCATCCTAAAATCGTAAGATTCCCGGATGTGCCATTCTGCCTCTGACTTCTAAATATCCACCTAGGAGACTTTTAATACCGCCTAGAAGGGTTTAGTACTCCGTTTAAGAAAATATTTCCCAAATACCGTTAAGCGTCTTAAGTGAATTACAATGATTTTTTTTTTCTAATTATTCCTCAAGAACATGCCTTTATCTTCTAGACTCTAACCCTCCAGGGCAAAGTGCATAATGGAGTCACACTGGCATCTCTTGGGCTAATGAAACTTAACTCTTTTGGTGCCTGAGGGCTACAGAGGTCCAGAGCTTGCGCATAAATCCAGCCCTGGGAAGAAGGTCCATGGGCCTCCATCCATCATGCTCAAGAGAACACAGCATGTGTTTCCTTAAAGTACTGCAGGCTTTAAAAGGGGAATGGAAATTGTACCTCATCTGAGGGTACCGATGCTTTAAAAAGAAGGGGGGAAAAGCGGAACTTTTATTATTATTATTCCGAGAGACACGCGGAAGATTTGTAGTTAAAATTGAGGCCCCGTACCTCATGACGAACACTGAACCAATCTGGCTAAGCCTTGTGCACCCTGGCAACTGTGGCACTGGGTGATACCGATGTGTGCCTGCAAGTGATTCCGTGTGACTCTCCCCACGACTGACCACCCTCCCGCAGACATGCCTGGGCAACTTCAAGTTGGTGCAGAGCACTGAGGTTCAGAGATCCCTCATCAGTCCCCCAGGGTCACTTTAATTTCATCACGTAAAGAAAATTGGCAAATATATTGAATTGCCTCCTGTAACACCGGGAATGGATTTTCCAGGTGCTTCCAACAAAACCCCAATCGGCTTTGCCACCTGAGTCCACAAGGCAGGAGGAATGCGTTTGAATCTCAAACATTTGTTTCTTCTTCCTATAGGTTTCCTTGCCCTCCTCCATTTGAATGAAAAGAGTAGATTTTGATTTACCTTTGCACACAGGAGCACTCAACAACAACAGCAACAAGCTCTTATAAGAACAGGTCCTCAAGAATGTTCTAGAATGCTTTGGTAGATTGCAACTTACTAGGATTGCCACCTATCAGATGATACCTTTAAGAACCAAGGCTTTTCAACATTTAGCAGACTGTCTAGTCTAGTTGTACCATCTCACAGCGCCCCACGCTCTTCTTCTCAAGCACTCACGGCAAATGGGAACAAATTACGAATTGTGCATTTTGTGGTCAACGTTTGTATCCCCTATTAGAATATAAGCTCCATGTGGACAAGGATTGTAGATACCGGTTATTTCGTTGCTGTGCCTGACACAGTGCCCTGAATGCCACAGGAAATCAGAGACTAAATTGATAAATGATCAAAAGAGGAAATAAATGTGTGAGTGATGTAGTGTTAAATTGGAGAATATAGAATGCAAGTAGGAAATAAGCTTTTAGATTTCCTGAGATTGTTCTCGGGGAGTCTGGACAGAGTTACTATCAAACTACAAAAATGGCATCCTGACAACAATCCACAAGTTAATTATTCTTGAGATAAATTTGGGATTCATAAAACCAATTCTCTGGGTGGTAATCTTCCACACGTAAAATTTTCACAACTTCTGTGGGTATTTGTTTAATTTAACCCTTGCCTATGAAAACATTCATGTGTATGAATTTGGATAAGCCGATGAGGCAAGCAGATGCAGTTGCTGCTAAATTTCACGACTCAAAATCACAGTATTTCATTTCAGAAGTCACAGAAATATAAATCAGAAAATGCCACTGAGCAGTGTCAGAAACCCCCACAGCTATGCACTCTGTTTTCTCAATATTTCTCTCCAACCACTGATAAAAACTCTTTGAAGTGGAAGAGTAAATATTGTCGTTTGATAGTACTTGGACCCAACAGTGCAAACACAATTGCATTGTGTTCCACTCCGAGGGCTCCCGCACACACCACGCCGCAGCGTTGCCATGGAGGGGCGGCCGTGCTCCGCGCTGGAGCAGCCGCGAGGCAGCCCCGCTCCCGGGTGCTCCCACCCCTAATCGTCCTCCCGCGGACATGCCGGCTCGCTTTTCCCACTCCCACGGGCCTGTTCGGAAGGATCACGGGTGGCGCTGGGGAGGGGACTCCATGGCGCCGGCCAGCAGGGCCCGTGCGACGCAGAGATGAAGCCCCCGAGAGCAGGTGCCGGCTGTCCCTGGACCTGCCGTCCCGCAACGGCTGGCAGCGCGCGGGCACAGGGTTTGCGGGGAGGGCGCCCCGCGCAGGTCCAACAGCAGGTCCCGGCCGGTGCAGCGAGCACAGCGGGCTAACCGTTAGGAGTAGAGGGCAGCGGGACGGATGAGCTGGCGTATACCCAGTGGGCGGAGAGGCCTGCGCGCACCTCCCGGATCCGTGCCCCGGGGCCGCCTGGCGAGGGCTCCCCCCACCCCGGGCCCCTCCGGGCGCCGCCCGCCCAGGCCTCCTCCGCCTGCCCCGCGCGGGCTCACCTTGCCGGGGAAGGGCCCCGGGAGGAGCAGCTTCAGCGCCTGCCTCTTCAGCTCCACCAGGCGGGCGTTGCAGTTCTCGCACCAGACGCCGCGGTCCGAGCCGGGGGAGGAGCCGCCGCCGCTGCCCGAGCCCGGGGAGCCGGTGCCGAAGCCCGGCGAGCCGCCCAGGGAGCCCGGCGAGCTGGTGCCGATGCCTGGGGAGGCGGGGCCCGGGGAGCCCGTGAAGGAGCTCGGGGACGAGGTGCCCGAGCCGGGGGACGGGGTCCCCGACGAGCCGAGCGCCGAACCCGCGCCCTCGGGGGTGGGCCTGCTGCCGGCGCGCGACTCCTCGTACGCTTTCCGGTACCAGCTCTCGGGGGAAAAGGGTGCCGCGGGCTTGGTAGGCGAGCAGACTTCATTCACCTGCGGAGGAGACGTGCAGAGTCAGGGGCCGCAGGGCGGCGGGCTTCCGCGCCCCCGGTGGGCCGGGCCGGGGGGGTGCCCTCCCGCAGGCTGGGGATCCGCGCGCCGCCGAGGGCCCGGCCGAGCGCCAAGGGGCGCGCGTTCGGGACCGCTCCGAACCCTGCGGCCGAATCTGCCTACATCTGCCCCGTTAATCGTCCTTTAGTGGGTTCCGGCTTCCCGGGCGCCGGCGGACTCCTCCCCGGGTCGGGAGGAGAGGGCCCGCTCAGGGGCTTCCCAGGGTTTCTGCAGCGGGACCCATACAGTCAGCGCCCCGCGCTTTTTAACCCGACACCCATCCCAGAAAAAGCCCAAGTTCAAGATGCTGGAAGACGCTATGCTGGGGGCGGGGGTGGGGTGGGGGGCATCTGGATTTTTATTCATTCGGGGTACAGCCCTCCGGATCCTGAAGGTAAATGCAAGGCTCTCCCGGCTCCAGGGCAATGACCCCGAGGAACGGCAGCAAATTCATGGACACCCCCCTCCCATTTGGCTTAACTCTGCCTGGAAGTGCACCAATGCCGCAAAAGTTAGGGGTGCGGGGACCGCCAGGAACGCGAGGACTGAGAAAATTGCGAGGGCCAGGCGAGTGTGCGGACGTCCTCGCCGGCGGACCCGCCTGCGTGCACGCACGCCCAGCCCGCCCGGCGGAGGCGCCTCTGCAGCGGCAGGAGAGCTCGGGGTCGCCCTGAGGGGCCGCCCGGCGCCGGGAAAGGGGGACTCCGGCCGGGGGGCGGGGGGGCCCGGTAACTCGCCTCCGCATTGTACCGGTCACAACTTACCCCGTATTTCTTGCCCCTGCTGGAGACCGCCAGCCTCTCTTTATTCCCAGCTACCGAATTCATGGTGGCTTTTCCAGAGGAGAGTGTCTCAATGTTCCACCAACGCTACATGCAAAAGGTCTTCCAACCCAGAAGGGTCCCCCCGTTGTCGGGGGCTGCCTCTTGGACCTCAAGTCAAGGTTTCTTACTTGGGGGTGGGGGCGAGAATCAGAGCAAATGCAGCCCAGAAGTAATAGCACTAATTTGCAGAACGGGTTGGAGTGGCTGGTTTATTCTTCTCTTCGAATAATGCTTTTCCTCATCCTCTTCTGCCTCCTCCAGTCACACGTTCTCTTTTCACGGTCACAACCAGGTAATTGGCATTTTCCTCAGCCAAGTGGGTCCGTTTGCCTCCACGAGGGGAGCGAGGAGGGCAGCCAGGCACACGCCGCTGCGGAGAAGGTGGGCGAGCCCTCGCCGCGCCTCGCCTCCCGCCGGCGAGCCGGCGCTGGGAACTTGCCTCCTTCACGGAGCTCGGTAACTGAGTTCAAAGAAATTCTCCCAAAATATAAAGATCCAGACTCGGGGAGGAGCCTCGGCGTGTCGCGGAGCCAATATCCGCCAGCCCGCTCGGCCTGACAGTTGCGCGAGCGCAGGGAGAGGCGGCTCGGCGTGGCCCGGGCGCCGCGGCGGTCAGCGCGCGCGTGTGCGCCCCGGCTCAGCGCGGAGCCTCGGGAACAGCCGCCCCGCCGCCCGGGAGCCCGCCGTCTGGCTGCCGCCGCCGCGCCGGCCGGGATCCATTTTATGTTGCGGCGCGCCCGCCTGACAGCGCGAGGCGAGCGCCGGGGGGGGCGGGGGTCGTAAATCTCGCCCCTTGCGGCGAAGTTACTGGAGAGCGGCCCGCGGCCAGGGCCCCAATGAAACGCCACTGCGCGAGCCTGGCGCGGAGGGGCAGCGCCAAGCGAAAGGGCTGGACCGAAATGCGCCCGAGCCTCCCCGCCCCCAAGTTCTTTCTCTTCCTGGCAAGGCTTGCAGTTCTGCCTTTGAAACGCCGTGTAAAAGGGACTGAGTCACAAACAAGTCCACAAACATGCCGGGTCCTCCCCCCGCCCTTTGTTCTCCTAGACCTGCCCGGCAAACCTTTTCTGGAATCGCTCTACCAACCCCCGGCCGGCCGGGGGCGGGGGGAGGGGGCACCCACCCAGCCACAGCCAGAGGACCCCGGGCCTTCGCCCGCCCACCCCGCCCCGCGAGCCCCAAGCTGGGACGTGCCGAGCCGCCCGGGGCTGGCCCAGGTGAGCCCGGGATCAGGCTGGCCGCCACCGGGCAGGGGAAACTGAGGGATTCTCCGCGGTGCACACGCGCAGCGCGGGCCGCGCGGGCCTGGAAAGGGGGTGTGTGCGGGCTGACCTCGCCTCGCCGCTCCCCGGTCCGTCCCCTCGGCACCCCTCTTTCCCTTTCTTCCCGCGCCTAGGGCCTGCGGAGCCCCGGGAGCACCCCGCCACCGCCCCTGTCCGACCGCCCCGCCACCCCCGGCGCAGCGCCCGGGAGTGCAGGAAACCGGCATATGCCAGGCTCCACACGTGGCTGCTCCGGGGTATCATTTTTCATTTCCCGAGAGGACATTTCTCCTGGTGAGCCGGCAGGTCTGTTTTGTTGTGACCTTTAATTAACACCCCGCGAGACGCCTCGAGAAGGACCGGCCCAGTACGGGGATCACGTGAGGTGTAATGGCATCTCCGCGCCCGGGGACACCGGCCTGGGGGTGGCCGAGGGCGCAAAACACGTTTGGGGCTTTCCAGTCGCTGGCTTCCTTCTGAGATAGGGAGGGGGCGGGAAGACAATCTTCTGGGGGTGCTGAAACCCTGGGGCAACGCCCCTCCCGCCTTGCTCGGGGAGAATTCCTTCTGTGCCTCCCTCCCGCTGCCATCCACCCACCGCCCTGCCGCCGCAGCCCTGGCGTGGGAAGATTTCACAGCCACCAAAGCGAGGTAAGAAGGTCAAAATGAAGATGTCGAGAGCAGTGTGGAAGTTTCCATTACGTTCCTGCTTCCAATTTAAAAGCGACCACCTCGAGAGAGGACCTTAGGGGGGCAGGTACGCCTCCAGGCGGCCCACGGCTGCTCGCAGCCACATCTGTATTCCGCGGAGGTGCCGCGGGAAACGGCCTCGCCATTAGCTCGGCGCCGCGCCTCCTCGCAGCAGCAGGGTGCGGCCAGGTGAAACGGACCAGCCGGCGAGGCCGCGGCGGGTGGGGGTGGGGGGAGCTGGGGTGTCGAGGGAGAACTGTTGCGGAGCTGCGAGATTCCGCTTGAAGACGGAGGAGACCGGAGCTGGTCGGCTTTGCATCCCCAAGTAGCTGGGCCCCCCAAGCGTGTTTGGTGAGCTCGGAGCGCCCTCTGTTGTTCACGGTTTCCATCCCGAGGCCGCGCCGGAGAGTTTGGTTCCAGGCTTTTAAAAATGGACCCAACAGTTACAGTGAAATGCGCAAATCTTAAGGGTACGATTCTGTGAATTTTGGTAAATCTAGGGTCCCAGGTAAGCCACCACCTCGGTCAAGGTATATATTTCCGTTCCTGCGCAGAATTCTCTCCTGGCTCTTCCCAGGCCTTTCACTTCGCTCACACACAGCCACTGCTCTGATTTCCATCACCATCGGTTAGTTTTGCCTGATCTTGAACTCTTTATGCATAGAATCCAGGCGGTATGCATTCTTTTGTGTTTGGCTTTTGTCGCTTAATATAAAGTTTCTGAGCTTCATGTTGTTGGGTACGGGTCTGTATTCTGCCTGGACTCTCTTGTTCATTCCTGCCTCTCCTGCCTTGTCTTTGTTAATTGAGTATTTCGGGGGGGTTCCACTTTCATCTCTCTCCTGGCCTTTGAGCTCTAATGATTATAATGTGCATCTTTAATTTATCATGGGTCACTTAGAGTTCACATTGTGCCACTTTACCTAAAATGTAAGAAACTTGCAAGAGTAAATTCCATTTTACCTCTTTTTGTGCTATTTGGATACATTTTATATCTACATACATTAGAAAACCCACAATACAGTCTTATCAATCTTATTTTAAACAACCTGTTGTCTTTTAGTGAAACTAGAAAATTTTAAACATAGTTTTTTAATTTTTTATTGTTAAACATAGTTTTTTTTTTTTCTTTTCTTTTTTGAGAGAGAGAGAGAGCAAAGGCAGAGGGACAGACGGAGAAGGAAAAAATTGTAAGCAGATTCTTGCTGAGCGTGGAGCCCCACTCAATCTCAGGACCCTGAGACCATTATCTGAGCCAAAAGCAAGAGTTGGACCCTCAACTGACTGAGCCACCCAGGCGCCCCAGCCGTTTTTGCTTCTGATTGGAGATCAACAGTAGTTCAATAGGAATTCTCCCTCTGTTTAATAGGTCCTTTTTCTTTGGATGCTCTGAAGATTTTCCCTTTACTGTTAATTCTCAGCAGTTTGGCTATGATGCTCCTAGATGTGGTTCTCTCTGTACTTATGCTGCTTAAGGTTTGCTGAATTTCTAAGACCTATAAATTAATCTAGAAGTTTTTCACCAAATTTGGGGCTACTTCAGCCATTTTTGTATTCAAATTACTTTCTGCCCCATTCTCTTTCCTCTCCTCTGGGAGACCAACTACATGTATGTTATTGCACTACTCAAATTGTCTCGTAAGTTACTGAGGTGGTTCTATTTATTAACATTATCCTTAGCCTTCAATTCTTCAGTCTGGATAATTTCTGTCATCCTTTATTAAGTTCACCAAGCATTGCTTCTGCTATCTCCACTCTCTGTTAAGAATATCCAGTAAATTCTTCATTTCAGATATTGTACTTTTTAATGCATGCATACACACATACATACATACATATATAGTATCCATTTATCTGCTTCTTTTTCCTTTAAATCCTTGAACACAGGTATTATAACAGTTTTAAATTTCTTGTCTGCTTATTCCAACATCTGGCTCATTTGGGGGTCACTTTCTATGAACTGATTTTTCTCTTGACTCTGAATCCCATCTTCCTATTTCTTTTCATATCTGATATCCAATAAAATTTAACTGTGTGCTGAATACGGCAGACATTACATCATAGAGACGCTAGATTCTGTTATCTTCCTTTGAAGAGTACTGATTTTGTTCTACAATAGGCAGTTAAGCTAGTGGATCACCTTAAACTTGTAGCAACTTGGCTTTATGCTTTGTTAGACCAGATCTGTGTCGGTTGTGGCTTATAATCTAAGAAAAATTCCTTGGTCCTGACTGAGACTTGTTCTTTACCCCTAAAGTGGGGCACTTCTGGGCTTTTAGTAAAAAGCCCAAAGTGTTTCCCAAACCCTCTCGCTTGGGACTTACACTCCATGCTCTGCTCCCCTGTAGCGATAGCAGTGGAAATCAATTCTGTCTTCTTCCAGATGCTGCTTTCCCCTGACTTCCTGTAGCTTTCCCATGTATACAAAATTCAAAAATATCAGCCAAGGACTTGGGGAAAATTGCAGATTTTAGGGCTGCCTCTCTCCTTTCCAAGATTTTCCTTCTCCCTTTCCAGTGACAGCCCTTAACTCCACCAGGTAATGCCTCAAACCAGAAAGACTCCCTCTCTCCCTGAGTTACAGCCACTGTGCCCTACAGATTAGAACAGACCCATGTAATCCTTCTCTCAGGGACTGAACCCTTGACTCCCCTGTGGCCGCTGCCTACGTCTAGCCACTCTCCTTGCCTTTAAATAGGCTTGTTGTTGCTGTTATCCAGCTTGTAATTGTTTTCTTTGGGGAATTCAGTTGTATATAAAGTACTCCCTATTTTTAGTCTTAATGGTGGCTTTTTCAAGACCACCTTAGGTTTTTAGAATTCCTGTAGTTTCAAGGATTTTTATTCTGAGTGAGCAGCCTAAAAAGTTAGTCTTTAAAGAATCTAACTATATGTCGCTTCTTGGCCTTTTGGCTAAGATCAAGTGTTAAGAGTCTAACTATAGGGGCGCCTGGGTGGCACAGTCGTCAAGCGTCTGCCTTCGGCTCAGGTCATGATGCCAGGGCCTTGGGATTCACATCCAGCTCCCTGCTCAGCAGGAAGCCTGCTTCACCCTCTCCCACTCCCCCTGCTTATGTCCCCTCTCTTGCTGTGTCTCTCTCTGTCAAGTAAATAAAATCTTAAAAAAAAAAGAGAGTGTCTTACCTTTAAAAAAAAAAAAAGTCTAACTATAATTTTATTTTCTGTTGGACTGAAGGATTCTAATGATGCAAGTAGTCCCTTCACCTATAGATAGATAGATAGATAGATAGATAGATAGATGATAGACAAATCTATCTATCTATATAGATTTCTTACCTTTTCATTCAAGGACATTAACAGCATTACTTCAAAAACACACACACACCTTATTTTAGGAATGAAGAAATTACCTACTGGCTTCTAAAAGCTGAGCCCTTCTATAAACACCAATTCATTTATTCCATTGATACCCTTGGATGAAACAATATTTCCCTGTTAAATGCACGAGTGCAAAGTGCGAAAAAACTAAGGTCTATTACTTGGCTAAAGAAAGGGAAAGGGAAAGAAATTCTTATTCCATATTTCTTGTTGCTTAATTATCAAATGGACGTAACTTCTTTGGGAATGTTTCGTGGGATTTTTAGATTTTACCAGAAAATGCAGTTTAGCTTCCTCATTATATCTCAAGGGCAAGTAGCTCATAAATTTTATAGCTAAAATATATTATGGCACTGTATTTTTGAAAGTCTAAAGGAAAAAATAAAAAATCAGGCTGGCCACTTCTAATCGCTAAGCAGAGGGCAACAGATAACAGGTTCCGCTCCTCTTTAAAATTCTTCTTTTGAAATAATTTCCGAAATGGTTCGGGCACAACTACGAGCAGAGCCAGCGGGCTGCCTGCGCGTGCCAGAGGCAGCTGAGTTTCTCCTTGAAAGATAATTAAAGCAGCTTACACTGTCCATGTGGTATCTTGATGAATATTCACACAATATTTGCATTTGATCTACTGGTGTTCTGGGAACCATATGATCATGTGTGGGCTGCCAAAGAGTCATCAGAAGCTGGTCACTTTCATTTGTGTGCTTGGTCTCTACTGTAGTGTCAGAGGACAGTCGTTACCCTGCAAGTGAAGCAAGGCTCTTCTCTCTCGGACTCTCATTTCAATCAGTAATCAATTTACCCTCGTAAATTCCTTTCATGCTAACCTCCAAGTCTGAGTTCAGTCCCAAGTTGACCGTAGATAAAAGTAGAGAAAGAGAAAGGGTGAGAAACAATTTCGTGTGGCTGGAGTGATAAATGTTTTAACATTATTTTTATTTTGCTTTTAGGCTGGGGAAGAAAAGACCAGTTATTGAAAACAGAGAGGGAGACCAGACAATATGTGCTCAGCCCCTGGACGCTGGGCACCGGATGTGACAGCTGTGAACCACGCCACCACTTACCACAAGCAGTAACCTGCTTTGAGAAGGGATCCGGCCAGCCCATGTGTCACTGTTTATAATTGTGAAGGAAGAAAAACAACCGACACGTGCATCTGTGTGTGTGTGGGGGGGGGTAATAACTTACACTGTCCTCAGACCAGGAAATACTATGCAGCCATTAAAAACATTTTCATAAAAGAAGAATTTTATGGAAGTAATAGAAAGACAGTGATGATGTGTTAAATTAAAAACTTTAAGTAGGTACAGTATGATGATAACCCAGTGAAAGTATATAATCAGGAAAAAAAAAAAAGACTAGAATCCAGCATCAAAACATTAAGAGTATAAAATGTCTCTGGGAGTTTCCAATTCTGTTTTCAGAGACAAATATAATATTGTTATTATTATAAGAAAAAGGTTACTAAAATAAGAAAAGAAATCAGAGCAAGTTTTGATTTTTAGGAAAGGGATCACAAGGAGCTAGAGGGTAACGGATGGGGCTGCCCCACAAGCACCCATGGTCACACACGTCCAGGAACGTACACACACACACACACACACACACCCCTTCATGCTTAGCTGAGGCCAGGACAAAAAACCAAACAAAGCCAAGGAGGGAAATGAGTAGAGAATGTCGGTGATTCAATATTTTATAATAAAATAGGTGTTCCAAGCACTTAACCAAAAAAAGAAAAAACTAATCACACTTCATTTATCTATACAACTTCTTAAAATTGGAGTTTGGACTATAAGAGAGGGAACTCAGAGCTCTTTAGAGGTGAGGTGACTTGCCCAAAGACACGGATCCAGCCAAGGGAGGGTGCCCAGGAAAAAACCCAGAGCCTTCTTTGGTCCCCAGCCAGGAGCCAGGAGCCGGGAGCCAGGAACAGAGGTGCCATGCCGGCTGGCAACAAGTAGAAATAAGTCTGTGACAGTCCAGGACATGAGGTAAAACCAAACCATATCTGTTGGATGACTGCTCCGATGAACTGAGGGCAGAGTAGGGCCAACTGTCATTGCATGAGTGCCGGGGAACAATTTTATTTAAAATTTCTAGAACAGCATTCAGCTTACAGGCAGGTCAAGTACAGCCCAGCACAACAAAGGAGTCAGGGGAGGTCAGAGAAGGGTGGAGTACTCTCTTCGGAGGGGGCAGCGAGGGGCCCCTGGGGAAAGAGCCATTGACGGGGCGGGGCAAGATGGAGCAGGGATTAGGAAAATGTAGAACGGACATCAGACAAGGGACAGGGAGGTCACAAGGGCACCATTTTTCCAGATAGGCCCACCTGTTAGGAGGTAAAAAAGCAAAAGGAGATGTTCTAATTTGCTCACCAGAAAATAATCTAATCCCAAGGCGAAAGATGTGAACACATATTTCATCCAAAACAGTGGCAAATAGCCCAATAAGCACATGAAACCATGCTCAACATCATCAGTCATCGTGGAAATGAAAAGCCACAACGAGCTACCACCGGAACAGCTGACATCAAAAAGACACAACAGCGACGATCATGGAGGATATGGAGAAATGGGGGCTCCTGGGCATTGCTGGTGGGAATGTTAGATGGTGTGGCCACTCTGGAAAACATTCTGGCAATTTCTCAGAAAGTTCAATAGGATATTACTGTCCTCCCCATTAATTCTACTCCTAAGAATCCACCCAAGGGAAAAAAACAAAGAGGAAAAAGTGTATGTCCACACAAAAGCTTGCACATAGCAGACTTGCTCATAGCAGTATTACTCATAATGGCCCCAACGTGGAAAGAACCTAAGTGTCAGTGGCTCGTGAGGGAGGGGATGGACAGGCCGAGTGGAGAGACCACACGCTCTAGGACTGCTTCTGTGTGAAATACGCAGACAAGGCAAATGGTGGAGACAGAAAGCAGATCAGCGGTTGCCTGGGCATCAGGGAGGGGCAGGGATTAGCCAGTCTGAGGGATCTCATGGGGTGATGGCGACTACTTTATGGTGATGGCCGCACCAGTATATCTACAAGAACAAAAACAAAAGTGTGGTGTGAACAGGATGACTTTTTCTTATGTATGCACGTATGTATGTACTTATAGCATGTGAGCGGGGTGGGGGGAGAGGGAGAGACAGAATCTCATGACCCTGAGATCATCACCTGACCCAAAATCAAGACTTGGACACTTAACTAAGCCACCCAGGCTAGGTGACTTATATTATATGTAAAATGTATTTCAAGAAAGCTGCTTTTAAAAAAGTGGTGGAAGAGGCAAAAGGGGATAGAAATGAGGAATCCATTCTGGGCCCTCAGCCCTGGGCCAGCTTGGCTTGGAGACTAAATGGAAATGAGGAGGAAGGTGGCGGTGTTGATGCTGGTTTGCAAGCCAGTGAGCAGGACAAGAAAAAAGTGGCAATAGTGTTTCCGACACAAGGCACATGGGCGGAAGGTGGTGTGTTTGATTCCAAAGAGATCCAGCCACAATGACCCTCTGAAGCAGAATCCCCAGAAAGAGGGGTCCCCTGTGTGCCACGTCAGGGGCCCCCGCACGGCAGGCATTTTCACATCAGCCAGAGCAGACCCCAACACTGGGAAGGGCATCAGGAGACACTGGCTGACTGCTGGTGGGAAATGAGGGGTCAGAAACCAAACTGGGAATGTGTGCTTTAAAAAAAAAAAGTTGTGGTATTAGGATCTCAGTAAGGAACCGTCAGAATAAGGTCATGGGGGGGGGCTGTCTGCACCTAAGCCATGTGAGCACCGGCAGGTGCAGGAGAGCCACTAGCCAGCCACAAGGGGTGATGGGCAGAGAGGCACACACAGCCCAGGGAAGAGCTTCAAAGACCATGGTGGAGGAAGGGGACCCATATGAAGACCCTGTTTGCAGGAGAGAGCAACTTACAGGAGGTGTGGGATTCTAGGAGTTCCTCCAATGAGGACTTAAAATCAAGACCAATGTTTCTAACCAGTGTTGTAGTTGCCGTGCCCTCAATGGACGTCTACCAGCTGTATGCTGCCGGAGCCCTAGGTACCAGCATTGAGGAGCCTCTGGTCCTCTTCTAGACTGCTGACACAGCCACTCCCACATCAACCACACTTTTTGTTGCCTCTGCCTCTGGTTGCACCAGCTGCACAAATTCTGCTCTTGCTTGTCCCCATCACCCAGGATGTCCTCTCAGTGCTGTGCCTTCCCTGCAAAACCATTAGTTCTGAGTTACTCAGGCTTGGGCTCATTTCCAGTTCATGAGTTGGAAATGCAGTTATCATGGATGGATGGATGGATGGATGGATGGATGGATGGATGGATGGATGGATAGGTAGGTGTATGGGTGAGGGGGTGTATGGGTAGGGGGAATGTATGGGTGGTTGGATGAGTGGATGAATGGATGGGTGAGTGGATGGGTGGGAGGGCTGGTTGGGGACTGGTGGATGGGTAGATAGGTGGATGGGTAGGTGGGTAGCTGGGTGACTGGGTGGGTGAATGGATGGATGAAAGGGTGGGTGGGTAAAGAGATGGGTGGATGGGTGGGTGAATGGATAGATGAATGGATGGATGGGTGGATGGGTGGGTGAGTGGTTGGGTGGGTGAATGGATGGGTAGGTGTATGGGTGAGGGGGTGTGTGGGTGGGTGGATAGATGGGTGGATGGGTGGATGGGTGGGTGGATGGGTGGATGAATGGATGGGTTAGTGGATGGGGGGGCTGGGTGGGGGGCGGTGGATTGGTGGATGTGTGGGTAAGTGGGTGGGTAGATGGGTGGGTGAATGGGTGGGAGAGTGGGTGGAAGGGGGGTTGGTTAGGGGGGCAGTGGCTGGGTGGCTGGGTGGCTGGGTAAGTGGGTGGGTGAATGGATGGGAGACATGACCTTGAACAAAAAGAGAGATCTAGTGAGAGTAACTGGATGACAGACACTCCTGGGTGGGGGGAGAGTGACAGCTCACACTGTTTCCATAAAAAAGGCTGCAACTGAGATTATGCTGTGATCCTTCTTGTTACTTTTCTAATATATATATATATATATATTTTTTTTAAATCACAGGATTTAAATTTAAAGCCTCATTTAAAAACAACAACACAGACTAGTGTCAGGGAATTCAGGAGTTATGGTTTCCACAGCAACATTCACGTGGCCACCCAACTACTACTAAATAAATGAGACTAAGCATTTATATTGCCCTTGACATTCAGCCACATGCTAAGCAATCACTTTATTGGTTTATAATTCCTTGCAGCCACCTGTGAAGGAGGCAGCCTTCTCACTCCCACATGAAGAATGAAGAAACCAAGTCCCAGGAGAAGAACGATGTGCCCAGAGAAACCCCAGCCGATGCCTCGCTGGCTAACCTGACTCTCCATGTGACAGCAGGCGGCAGGATAAAATGCCGACAGCCAGGCCCAGAGTGCACGAACAAAAGTGATCATCGTTAAATGCCTACTGTGCGCTAGGTCCTTCCAGCGAGCTTTTCCAAACCCCTGCTACTGAGGACTGAGTCACGAGCAACCAAAGAAGCAATAAGAGAAACCAGAGGCTTCTGTTCCCCGTGGAAGAAATCCCACATAGCTTTGGCTCAACTGGCCTCCATAGAACCAACTTCATTACCGGCCCAGAGCCACAAATGCTGACAAAGAGAAAGAAAAACGCTGTCCAGCGAGAAGGAGGTTCAGAAGAAGGAGGAGGAACACACACCCCGGCGTCAGAGTGCCAAAGCCGTGGGTCGGGTACCAGATTGCCTTTGGAGAGTTTCACTTATTTGGAAGGTGAAGGGAGCCCACGAGAGATGCCAGATATTTATTTTAGCAAAATTTTCCTGTAGCACATCTTACAAATCTCATCTCTCAGATGAACACGGGCATGTGGATTGAAAGCACAACCCAAGGGGCACCTGGGTGGCTCCGTCGGTTGAATGATGGGCTCTTGATTTCAGCTCAGGTCATGATCTCAGGGTCACGAGATAGAACCCCGCGTCAGGCTCCAAGCTGAGCTTGGCGTCTACTTGAGATTCTCTCTCTCTCCCTCTGCCCCACCCAACCCTCCTCAAAAAAGTACAATCCAAGTCCCAAGCTACAAACTGTGATGCATGGTCCCCAGTCTTCAGACAGGGAGGGAGCCTGGGACCAAGTGTTGGCTCTGGCCTTAGTCATCATCTTAACGAATGATCTTTAAGGAGGAGTAAACAGCAACACATGAAATGCAGAGCCATGCTAAATTGAGAGGTGTTGCCAACACTCCCGAAGAAAGTGAGAGGATGTGTGAAAGTGCCGAGTCTCAGAAGTGTGAGAAAACAAAAAGCACAAAGCAAGCCAAAGGCATCAAACTTCCAACATCAAGGAGGTGGATTTTGAACTCCAGACTCGGAATGGTTGACAATTAGAAAGCAGTTTTCCCTGAAAGACAAGTGAGAGAAATTTGGCTCAAAATTAAAAATAAACGTTTGCTACAGTAAAACAGGCCCACTTCTTGCAGGAACCTTTTCCCAACGAGTCCAGCTTAGTCATGGCATTCTCTACAGATCCACTGGTACCGTGGGCTTATCTCCCCCCATCCCTCATCACCCAGCGTCAAGCACACAGCTGCATGACAACATCGCCAGGCAGGAGCTGTCCATGGTCTGCTTCCATTTGTCCTTTTCCCCAGCAACCCTAGAGTTCTCCAGGCACGATGCAATGCTGGGGTGCAAGATGGTTGCTAAGACCATCCAACTTAAGATCTGAGACAGGCATTTAAGAGTTCAAAATTATGGGCACAATACCCGCTGTGAGCTCCTCGAGGCCAGTGGCCACGTCCTTAATGTGTATGTCCCTAACACTCAGGACAGCTCCGGGTGTGGCTCCTAATACACGTTATGGTGGAAGTGAATGTGTATTGGTATTTGAGTGCTTTGCTTTTCCTGCGAAATAGCTCTCTTCAAACATGACATCAGAGGCCGCATTGTGTTCTGAATGCCTTATAGCCCAAAAGAGGAACGTAGTGTATGACCAAAAGTAGTCAAAGAATCTAAGAGAAATCACTTAACAGTGAAGACCGAAGCAACCAGAATATGTATAAAGTCTAAAAATAACTATGGTGAAACAAGATGGTTTTCAGTGAGTCCATTTCAAGGGGTGAGAACAAAGACAGGAACACATACTCGTTCGAGGAGATTAAAATTAAAAGTGATGGATTTAAAGTTAAGAAAGTGTAGGCAAGCTTTCAAGGTAAAGTCTAGCAAAATCTAGCAGACTGTGTAGCTGTCCCCTTCGCTGATGAATTTTAAATGACACCTGGATGATCTTCTAGTCCAGTGTTCAATTCTACATCTGCGTAGGACATCACTCTGTAACAGCTGCATTTTCAGAGTAATTTAGAGTGAGCGAGCAGAACCCCCTCCCATTAGTCTTCGATGGGGAAGCTTAACAGAGTTGTTTCATTTACACTGATGAGGTGCCCAAAACACAAGGAGGCTGAATGATATGCCCAACACCAAAAAAGAAGCTAAAGTGGCACGGAGAGGATTAGAATTCCAAATCACAAATCATGTTTTTCTCTACTTACCTCTTTCTTTGCTGAAGTGACCACAGGACGATGCTATTCCAAGACTCCTTGAGCCCACGGGACACGCTCCTTGAGCCCTACCCCTGGCTGATATTTTCCGGCTCCCAAGCATTACATTCAGGTAGTCTTTCTTTCTTTCTTATTAGCAAATTCACCTGGACTTACAAACCCCTCTCCTCCTCGTGCGCCTTCACGTAGCTGCGGTCCCCGGGACGGGTGTTTACATTCTGTGCAGGAAAGTATAATCTAAGGGTTAAAAACCCAAACTCCAACATCAAATTCTAGCTTTGCAACCTTGGACAAGTTATGCAGCCTCCATTTCCTCTTTTCCCACCTATAAGATGAGGGTAAATAGTAATGCCTACCTCACAAGGGCTAAATTCAGTAATTTATATGAGGGGCTTAGTGCAGTGCAGACATAGATAGCTCCATAAATTCTAGCTTAGAATCATTACCTTCTGGAAATCTGAGGCAGAACATTCCTACCACAGGGGACAACAAAGCCTGATAGACTGCAATCTGTGAAATAACTCTTTCACTAAAGAGAATGAAGGAGGAAGAGCAAAGAGGGTAGACACTCCCTGCCGTCAATGGGACGTCAGCTCTGTTCTCTACTCGCATATTCCCCCTTAATGGCAGGGGCTGGAAGCCTGGGAACTACATTTCCCAGAATACCAACCGATTGCACCAACCAGAGCACTCAAGTGTCCTCTAGAAGATGGAGGAGATACAAGCCATTGTGTGGCTCCCCCTTCAGGAGCAGACAAACATGGTGACAGGACTTTCATGAGGGCCTCCTTTCCCAGGAAATTCATGCCTTGTGACACTGGCAATGGGTCCTACGGGCTCTGAAACCTCCTGTTTCTCTGTCGGCTAGTGTGGGCCAACGGCTGATGGCTCTCCCTTCCCTTGGCACCCCAACCCTTCCAGCAATTTTGTAAGACCATCATTCCTCGAGATGAGTGGATTCTGTTCCCCTGATTGATTCACTGCCTACAAAGTGAGAAGTCTCAACACACTCATAATTATTTACTATTTATTTATTCATTCCACGCTTAGGACAAGCAAGGCACCCCTCTGGGTATTAGGAACATGAGAGCAAACCAAACAGAAGACGACCCGCCCTCCTGGAACTTACATTTTAGTGGGGGCGACCAAGTGGGAGTCAATGAACAAATATGGCGGGGTTGGTAAGAGCGGGCGAGCAGGATAGATGGTGTGGGGAGGGGCAGGGGCATTATTATCTTATAGGGTAGTTGGGGAAGGCTCCTCGCTACTGTGAAATCTGAGCTAAAACCTGAAGGAAGCGAGGCAGCAAGGCATGTGGCTCTGGGAAGAGCACTTCGGGTGCGGGAAAGGCAGGAACAAAGACCCCGACACAGGAGTGTGCTGGCCTGTTTGGGGAGCCCACGTCAAAAAGTCATGTGGTTGCAGAGGACAAGAATAGTACGAGGTGGCCTCAGGTGGCCACCACAGGGCCGTGTGGGCCACGTAAAGCTTCAGCTTTTACTCCAAGTGAGATAAAGAGCCACTTAGAGGTTTTTGAGCAGATGACGCGTGGAATAGAGAGATGGGGGCCAGGGCAGAAGCAGAGACCAGGTAGATGCCATTACAAAAATGCACAGGAGAGATGAAAGCAGCCTGGCCCAGGCTGGTGACCATGGACGTGGTCTTTGCTGGCCATGTTCTGGGCTCCCTTGGAATCTATATGTAGGTCTATATTTTTTAATCACAGTAAAACACCCATAACATAAGAATTAGCAGCTTAGCCATGTTTAAGTGCACCGTTCAGTGACATTAAGTACATTCACACTGTTGTGCAACCATGGTCACCTTCCATCTCTAGGACCTTTCACCTTCCCAAAATGGAACTCTGACCCCATTGAACACCACGTCCCCAGTTCCCCTCCCCCTGCCCCTGGCAACCACCATTCTTCTTTCTGTCTCTGTGGCTTTCACTCCTTCAGGTCCCTCCTATAAGCGGCATTTGTCCTTCTGTGACTGCTATTTCACTCAGCACAATGTCCCCAAGAGTCAGCCCTGTTGGCGGGCCACATCTAGAAGGTATGATTTGGCGGGCTGGCGGGCTGGCGGGCTGGGGAGGAGCTCGTGCGTCCCTATGGGACTCTGCGTCTGGTCTCACCCACTCCAGTCTTACAAGGAGCTGCACAGAATCACCTCCTGCCCAGAGATGGAAAGGTTCCCACTGTCCAGGACCTCAGACCCTGGGCCAGAGGGGTGCTCCCTTTGGAGGAGCTCTTTCCAACTATATCCGCCCCTGGAGACTCTCAAACTGCCCTCTTGAGAAGGATGCGTCTGCACAATAGACTCCTTTGTGTGGCCTTGGAGACCCTCCATGAGCTGGCCCCACTTGAGCTTTCTATGTTCTCCAACGGACTCTAACATCCCACCAAACTGAACCACGGACTATTCCACACACACACTATGATGTCTTCAGTCAAACCTCTGTTTTTGTCTTTGCCCAGAACGACCTTCCTTCCATGACCACGTATTCAGTCCTCCCCTCCTCCAGTGCCCAGCCCCAGTGCCACCTCCTCCAGGAAGCCCTTCCCTGATCCCTCCAACGGGATGCCCTGTCTTCTTCCCCAAATCCCATGGCTGTCCCATGTGGGCTCCTGGGAGAAGGTCTTTCTCTCCTATCAGACCAGGAACTCTCCCAGGACACTGTTCAGCCACGTTCCGATTGGTTCCCCTCACAGGACCTGACCTCTGTCTTTTAGGGTTCAGAGTATGTTCAATCGATGAACAGATGGGATAATCACTTATTTGAATCAAATACTCAACTAGAAAATCACTCAGCACAGGGATTCCTGAAAATGTCACCATCGTATTTGTTTCTTTGCAAAGTGCCTGCCACACATCATCCCCCCCAGAACCCAGTGAGATCACAGGGAAACTTCCTAACTTCCATCGTAGACTTGTACTCACCGTCAGGCTCTCAATTGTCCTGTTTTTTCTCAGTCATACTCCAGATTTTTAATATCTTCTATGGACCCATTCATTTGATTTATTTATTTTTTGCAGAGACAAAAAACAAAACAAAACAAAAGAGAACTTTAAATTTGGGGCAATACTCCTGAGAAAGTCTCCCTCTAGAGAGCGCTCTGTATCTAAGTCGAAACCGTGTAATTAATTATAGTGGGGTGAACTGTGCACCCAAAGAGACATGTGCAAGTCGTGATGTGCCCCCGTCTACGCACGTGACCCGATTCAGAAATAAAGTATTTGCAGATGTAATTAAGTTAAGGATCTGGAGATGAGACCATCTTGGCCTTGGGGGGAGCCCTGAATCCAATGACAGGTGTCCTTAGAAGAGAAGGAGCGATCTAAGACCCACACACACCACGAAACGTGGGGGACAAGCCCTCGGAAGGCAGGGGCAGAGACTGGAGAGGTGCTGCCACAAGCTAAGGAGCTCCTGGGGCCACCGGATGCTGGAAGAGGCAGGCAGGTGCCTCCTAGAGCCTTTGGAGGAAGCATGGCCCTGGCAACACCTTGGTTTGGACAGCAGGTCTCCGGAACTGTGAGAGAATACACCTCTGCTATTTCCAGCACCAGGCGTGTGGCGATCTGTTATGGCACCCCAGGAAGCTAACACTAATTCATGGTGTCAGTCCACAAAATGACACCAAACCCAGGTCTTCAACCAGCCTCCTCTCTTCCTGAGAGGCCCTATACGTGCATGCACGCACACACACACACACACACACCCCTACCATATACACCACACACGCCACACACATGTGTGTGTATAGCCCTATCCCCTCCCCACCTGCCTTTTAAATCTTTTCCTTTCGTCTCTGCTCACTTGACCTCCTGTTTCGTGGTCCCTGTCCCCATGCGGGCCGCCATAACCAACCACCTCACCCAGGGGGGCTTAAATAGCAAAGGTTTCTTTCTCAGGGTCTGGAAGCTGGAGGTCCCACACTGGGGCGACAGTGCGGCCAGCTTCTGGGGAGACCCTCTTCCTGGTTGCAGAGGGCCAGCTTCTCCTTGCGTCCTCACGGGGTGCGTCTTCCTGTCAGGGCCCCGCTGTGTCTGAGGGCACCACCTGGTGACCACTCACCTCCGGAAGGCCCTGCCTCCTCGCGCCTTCACCCGGGCATTCGGTTCCAACCTATGAACTGGCAGGGACACCGACCTTCAGCCCAGGGCAGTTCCCTTTCTCTTTTCTTTCTGGTTCTTTCTGGTTCGGGGGTGGTGTCACTATGCCCAACCTCCCTTTCTGGGACCGCTGGACCACTGCCCCGGGAGCTCCCATGATGAATGCCGGGTGTACCACACACTTGCCTGTGAGAGCCAAAGCCTCTCATTTGGAGCAAAAGCCACAGAAATCAAGCACAGAGCTCCCCATCTTGTCACTAGAGTCTTGGCGCCCATCCACCCCATGCAGCTCCCCCCATCCTTTCTCTCCTGAGACCAAGTGATGGCAGCCATCTTCCACATGCATTTCTGTGGGTCTTCTGAGAATTCTAGGTTTCCAAAGTAGACAAGCCATGCGGTCTTTCTCAAGCCTGGGTGGTGCAGGGGGGTGACGTGCTGGGGAGGTTACGGGGTGGCAGGGATGGGTGGGGAGGTGTCACCCTGTTCTCCCTACGGAACCCCAGCAGAAGGGAGTCAGCAGAGGGCTTAGAACCTGGGAGAAAGAAGAGCTTTCAAGTTACCTCCTTCCCTCTCACACCCCAGGAGCCTGTGTTGTTCCCTCCCCTTCCCGGGCTCGGTTTTCTCTCCCTGAGCCAGAGAAGAGCTTAGGGAAGGAAGAGTAAAATGTGCTAGCAGTGCAGGTAGGATGTCATGAAACAAGGGGTCCCCGGGAGCAGATCGCCCCCCGGCCAGCCGCACGGCCACAGCAGGGCTCTCTTTGCCCTCACCCCCACAAAACACCATTAGAAATCACCACGCTCGTATGTATGTGTGTGGTGTGGGGTGTGTGGTGTGTGTGTGGTGTGTGTGTGCGTATGGTAGGGGGTGTGAGGGGTGTGGTGTGTGTGGTATATGTGTGGGGGTGTGGGATGTGTGTGTGTATGTGTGTTAGGGCTGGTGTGTGGGAGTGTGTGTGGCGTGTGTGCTGTGGGGAGTTCTGGGGGGTTTGGTGTGTGGTGGGGGGTGGGGGGCTGGTGTGTGGAGTGTGGGCTGGTGTGCAGCGGTGTGGTAGGGGGGCTGCGGGGGGGTGTGCACAAATGCCCACTTTTTTTGTCCTTTATGTTTTCATTATGGAAGAAACTCCCTCCCTCCCCCATCCAACAGGGTGCCAGGCACAGAATACCCAAAGGCGTCTCTTTAGAGCCCCGGGCCGCACCCCTGCACTGCCCACCCGCGCCCCCCCCTCCAGGACAGCCATTCGGAACGTCTTGAGGTGTCTGCCTCCATTTTTCTAAATGTGCGGATGCTGCTATTTCTGCCGTTTCTTGATTTACCCTTTTCGGGGATCCGCTCTTTACCACGTGGTGACTCGTGAAGTGTCAGCTCCTATCACCTCCCGGTTGCTCGATCCCTCCTCGCAGCGATGCCATAAATAGAAACGGGCCCTCCCGATGGTATGCTCCCACCTGCAGCCCAGCACCGTGCACCCCGGCCTGGCTGGCCAGCCCCTGCTGCAGACAGCCGACCGCTCAGCTGCGCACCCCTCGCTCCCTGCCTCCCTGGAGGCTCCCTCCCCGTCCCCTCCCAGCACCCGGGGCCAGCCCTCAGTCCTCACGTCTGTCTGCTCCCCCCCCCCCCCCCCGGTCCATGCACGTATCCGGGCTCGAGGCTCGGACTGGTGTCCATTTCCTGAGGGCTGCCAGACTCCCTGACTCCCCCAGGCCCCCTAGCCCTTCGGTTCAGCTCTCTTCTCGACGTCTCCACTTAGATGGCCGATGGACATCTCGAACTTGGCACATCCCCCACCAACTCGGGCTGATCGTGGGGACAGACACTCCCCTGCGGCCTTGGTCGTGTCTGCCGAGGGCACGTCCCTCACCAGGCTGCACGGGACAAAACCCCGAGGCGGGGGCGGCTGGGGTGCAGGCGAAGACAGCCAGTGAGAAATCCACCCCCCTCAGTAGCTGTGCTGAAGCACCACGGAATGTAATTCACCAAAGAAGAAACGAAGCTGACACACGTTACAGCGGGGGTGGACCTTGAACACATCCGCGAAGTAAAAGAAGCCAGAGGCAGAGGCCACATACGGTAGGGTTCCGTTTGCACGAAGCCTGCGGAGGAGGCAAATCCATCAGGGCAGAAAGCAGACGACTGGTTACAGGGGGAGGGGAGGGGCACGGGGGGCGCTAACGGGCACGGGCTCTTTCCGAGAGGATGACAATGTCAGGTCATCAGAACAACAACTCCATGAATATGCTAAGAGCCACTGATTCGTACACCTCATAAGGGCGAAGTCTAGGGCACGTGAACGACATCTGCAAAGCTGGTTTTCTAATGGGCTGATACTGACCTGGGGTCACGTGCCCCCGAGTAACTCACTCTCACCACGCCAACCCATGACTAGGGATAGAAACATTGCTTCCTGGCCGTACATCTGGGCCAGGGAAAGTTCCAGAACTACCATCAGCCATCTTGAGAACATGAGGGAAGAGCTTGTCTGAAGGTGGGGTCAACCCAAAGAAACAGAAGCAAGCCTTAGGTGCTCATGGTGACCTGCGTGCCCTGGGCGGGGCGGAGTCTGAGCTAGGTCAACTCTGAGACTGCTCTGGATACAAGCCAATTAATTCCTCTTTAGGGGAACAACAAAGATCCCATCTTGAGTCAGGCATTCCTACTGAAGAGTATATACACTGTGCAAAATTGCACTTCATTATTTCCTTTTTATGTTACTTGTTTCTTCGCTAGACATTTATAAAAAGGGGCATAAAGCTTCCTGAAAACTCTACTTAACGAAACATTGGTATGGGTTTCATGGCTATAAAACAATCTAGAAAGCTTTCGAAATGAAGGAAAAATGTCAGCAAAATTCATTTTGATTTGTATTTCCCTTAATATTTAGAAAACAGAGTCTGTGCGGGATAAACCCAGAGTAGCCGGATTGACATCATACCTATCAACGCGTGCACCATCCGGTTTTTGCAGAAGGCCGGGCAGCGCACCAGCTCAGGTTTAGTGGGCTGCAAATCAAGTGAGCCAAGCCTGACATTGCCCTTAACTTACCTACCCAACCGCGTCGCTCCCCACTGTGTGTGTATCAGCCACTAGGCAACTTCTCCTCTGAGAAACCAGCTCAGAACCCTTCCACGCATTGTACTAGGTGACAGGTGTCTCTGTATCTAAAATGGAACTCATAGCAGTTGCTGGAAATGTCACAATCACCACTTGGGTACACAAGAGAAAGCCCCCAGCCCCCAAAATGCTTGAAACATGTTGAAAATAAACGGATGAGCCAAAACCTAGCAGGCAAATGAAAATAACGACAAAGCTGGGGTCTAGTTACCTATAGACCAGAACATCCACCGCAAAAGAATTCAGATTTACTGAAGGAATGGAAAAGAAGTCAATCCTGCTTAAAAGGGGACTGGTGAAATAAAGTATGGTCCTTCGTGCCACAGAATGCTAGGCAGAGAGTGAGTGAGGGAGGTATTTAAAATATTTATGACCTGGGTGTGCAGGACCTGTTGCATCATGGAAAAGCGTGATGCATACAGTTGCATACAGTAGGCGCCCCACCCACACACTTACACAGAACTCCAGAGAACTGGTGAACGCGGAGGGGGTGGGGTGGGAACTGAGTGGTTGAGGGACAAGTTTATGAAGAACTCATTTTTATTCTATGAGACTTTACACCTTTTGAGTTTTGTACCAAGTGCGCTTATATTCATTCTAGAGGTGAATTCAAAGATTTTGTATTTTGACATTGACAACTTTATTTCTTGAACCAAATGTCCACCAGCCTTTCCCTGAGCCTCTGGCATTCACACCAGGTCAGTTCCTCACTCATAATGGTCACTTTTATTAGGAAAAGGAATTAGCTCTTCAATTTCTCATATGTTGTTTTCTGACGGAGGAAATTGGGGTTAATAAAGCCCTTAGTGTTACATTTAAATGCGCGGTTGGCTATAATCATTTAAACAGCAGAACGAGAAATTATTTAACCTAAAAATCGTGACTACGCCTTGGTCCAGAATTCACATTGTTTATTTACTCATTCCTTTTGCCTGTGAATTGCAAATAGGTTGCCCTCAGCTGTCGACCTAGCCACAGCTTCTCTTCTTGTTACCAGTGGATCACGGGAAGAGCAATGGCTCTAGCAAAGGGGAAAGCTCCCACCTGCACGTAATAGCCAGAGGCACGCATTGTGCTCTGCCAACGTCTCACAGCCATGGGTAACCTGAGCACGCCCAGTTCTCTGCCAGCTCTGCCCAGCTCCTCGTCAGGCGGCTGAGTCACGGCCGTCTCTAAGCGGAGGAGTTTGCCAGCCGTCCCATGCAGGCACGATTTTCTCTTTACATCCTGTCTGCCAGAAATCAAAGCGCCACACCCTGATGTTCACGACCGTACAGCTCGGAGCATCTTCTAGCCGCGGGTTTCCCCCTAGTTCCTAAGGAGCCCTGGAAGGTCGAGGAGGCTGCACGGTGAACCTCGAGGGCACTCTGGAAACCTCGCCACCACACCTGGCTTCCCCAGCAGCCCAGCCCATGTTGTTCCCGGCTCCTCTTCTTCCAGATTTGTTCACGGCTTCCTGGAAGACTCTGGTCTACAGTTTCCATCTCGAAAAATGCATCGTAGGTGCCATAGTTCATTCTAATTCCCTTCTAGTCTATTTCTCCCGGCACAAGCAGGATGTCTTTGACTCGAGGGTAGTTCAGATGTCAATATAATGTCAAAATGGAACAGGCAGCCCCTTCCCATGGTTCCAAAAATATTCGGATTTTTGTCATTCTCACGCACCATCCCTGCGACTTTTGCTTGAGTCCCTCCCCCTGCCCCCCCCCTCCCCAGCCTCCGTTCTTTCCCATTTGAGGCAGATTTCAGACTAAGGGGACGTGCTTTAGTTCTGCTGTTGTCATTTGGCGACAGAAGGAAACCGGATGAAGTAACAACAGGCCGACTCTAAACTGCTTGGCACTGGATGTGTCTGGGAACTTCTCAATATTGGAGAAAAGAATGAGGAAAAACGGTAACTGTCTTTCCAGGGCTTAGAGGCTCTTAACACTGCTATTTCTGAATGTCACATAAAATCATTGCTGGTTTTATAAGTATTAGCCACAAGAAGGGAGATAAAAACAAAATATTTTATACCACACAGCACACAGTAAGGAGCTAAAGAGCCAGGATTTTATTGTACGGCTCCTCTGTGTAGTTAGTTGGTAAAATATTTTTTACAAGACCAGTGTTTATGCTACTTTGACAACATTCATTTCAACGTCTATAGGTTAAGACAAAGATCCTCAAAGTGGCTGGAGGGTTGGGGGGATCAGCTATCACCAGGTCCTGCCAGATGCCCTTCCTGCCTCGAGAGCGCACCCCAAATCTCTGGCAGGTGTGGGGGGGGGTGTGAAGGAACTCTCCTCCCTCATAGCTCAGGAGTGGGCAATAGTTCTTTTAAAAATAATAATAATAATTTGCATCAGCTGATTGGTAGCATCTCCCTCGAGTACATTTTTAAGAAATGAAAACCTGACCATGCAATCAATCAGGCAGCTCTCCTCCAGGCATCACTGGATTTCATCTGGAACAAGGCCTCAGACTGACATGAACAATGGCAGGAACGGGTTGCTGGTCAACCACGGAGCTTTGCAAGGTGGTTTCCACAGGAAAGGCGTCCAGGAGGGGATCTGGAGGCAGCCTAGAAAGGCTTTAAAAAAAAAAAAAAAAAAAAGAACCCTGGCCTGCAAACCAATGAGGGACGTGGTACAAGAGACCATTATAAAACTGAGATGGTCTTTCCATCAATGTCCCTTTTTGATTTTCATTTCAACGACGAACAAAACGTAAGAGCACAAGACCACCTCCTTTATTCCAGACCAGACGTTCTGAACAATGTAATGGCGCATCGATGGCTGTCCCAACAATGGAGGTGAATGTCACGCTCCGTGCCTGGAGTCCGGCCTGTCTCCCTTTCATCACACCCCAGCACCATGCCCCAAATCTCTGTGTGCGTCAGCATTTTGCTCTGTAAAATGGGGACACCGACAGTAACTTCCTGTAGAGTTTTTGTGAGGCTTACACGAGATCGTGTGAGGAATGCACCCAGTGTGGTGTTTGGCACATGGTAAGTGCTTAATGACTGTTACGTGTTAATATCATCATCAGTACTAGTACTCTATTTCCAGACTTCAGCTCTGATTTCATATCATATGTTCCTAAGTGGAGCATTAATTTTACACTGGAAATCATGTTTTCTGTAGCCAGCTCTCAATGGAGGACCAGACTGTCCTCCTTCTATTGCATTTTTCCTGATAACCACATTATTATTCCAAGCGATAAACACATTTTCAACTTCTATACTTTCCCTGGTGCCCGGTACAATGCAGAGCCAACGATGGGCCTTACACATGGCACTGAAGCAAATATAAGAAAATCGAAAGACTAAGAGGACACTTATCTTGGCGGGCACTGAGCAATATACAGAAGTGTTGAATCACTATATGGTTCACTGGACACAAATACAACACTCTATGTTCACTACACTGGAATTACGATTCTTTTAAAAAGTACAAACAATAGATTTTATCCCTAAAAAAAGAGAAAACAAAAATGAAAAAACAACGAAGAAATACAAGGATACCGTTCATATAATGGACAAAATCTGTGATCGATCTCCACACTGACCGGGTTAAGATCACTGAGAGTCACTCTAGAGAAATTCTCACTGGCTTCTCTGAATCCTTACAGGAAACCTCATAAAACTGACATTTCAAAAACCGTTTCTCATTTGACTAACTCAGTTGGAAGAGACTGTAATGAGCTTTTGTGGGGGAAAAACTGCACAGGAAAAATAAAAGTGGAAGCATAACAGAATGACCAAACATTATTTATGGATCAAGATAAAATATATCCTCTTTTTCAAAATATAAGCTTTTATTATAAAAATCATTCTAGGGGCACCTGGTGGCTCAGTGGTTTAGTGTCTCCCTTCGACTCAGGTCATGATCCTGGGGTCCTGGGATCGAGCCCCATGTCAGGCTCGGGGGGGTCTGCTTCTCCCTCTCCCTCTGCCTCTCCCCCTGCTCGTGCTCTCTCTGTCAAATAAATAAATAAAACCTTAAAAAATAAAAAAGAAAAATCATTCTCAAAAAAGTATAAAGAGGGAACAGGGAGTGGTTATTTAATGAGTGCAGAGCTACAGTGTGGAAGGAGAAACTTCTGGAAATGGGTGGTGGGGCAGTTTTCTGACAACGTGTATGCACTTTACTGCTGCAGAATCGTGTGCATAAACCGGTTAAAATGGTACAGTCTGTGTTGTATATATTTTACCACAGTAACAAAAAAACTATGAAAAAGTTTAAAGTCACATCTTCACTTTTACACGTTTCTCTAAACATAGGAACACACAGATACAGTAAAATCCCCAGTAATCTTCTCTCCCTCAGCTACAAGCACCTGTTTCAAAGTCCAATAATGTTAAAGATGAGCTCAACGGAAATAGCTAAAGCAACAGGATCATTCACATGCTTTCAGACGCCCTGATGGCGACCAGAGGGCTTTCGAGAAGTCCCCCAGCTCTCGTGCTGTGTTCCCTCGGATGGACTCAGGTACAAAAGGTGTTACGTTGTTTACACGGGGAATTTCAGAGTCAGAAGGGAAAGGCTGTCTTTTATGAAAGTGAAGAGAAGAGAGGCAAACAGAGGAGGCACTGGAAACATTTCAAGAGGTAAGAAAGAGCCACGATCCCTCGATACCGGGAAACTAAAGGTACTCATGTAGCCTTCGTTAGTCGATTGATTTTTGCGGCCCTGGAAAAGTCCACGTGCCCTGTGAAGAGACTGCTCTTAGCTCCCTCCTTTCTGCGGATGGCTTGCGGAGGATTGAGGGGGTGGTGAGCCAGACTTACAAACACGTCACCCTGCGGTCAGCAGACGGGCAGAGGCTTGGGCGCCGACGTCCTGCGCGCGTCACTCTTGGTTCCTGCCACCAACTGCCCGGACGCACTTGGTGGGCTCAACTCAGGGCACGTGAGTGCCAGACAAACACCTGGGACCAGGGTGAAGAAAAGGGGAGGGTCGTCTCCCCGCTGCCTTTTTACAGTCTTGGCTGCTCTTTCTCATTATCCCCTTTTGCCAAACAGCAAATGACAAAGGTAATGTTTAGCAGCAAAGGCTGCAGCACTCCGGTCTTTGCTCTCCTAGGATGTGTTTATCAGCAGGTTTAGTACCCGTGTCGACAGGTCCCTACAAGTCTGCGCGTGCAGTTACTGGCTGCTGTTTTATTAAAAAGGAAAAGCATCCTTTTCTCAACAATCTAAAGCTGGTCTATTAGCGGACCCGGTGGAAATTTCTGCCCCATAAGAAGCTTTTTTTCCTCCAATTTTAGGGAGGATACGTCCACACTAAAAACCAGCAAACCCCAATTCAACAGCCCAGTAAGGAACAAAGATGGCGGTACTTCCTCTTATCGCCCTTCCGTGGCCATGAGCCAGCGAGCTGTGTGACTCAAACACGTTCTATAAACATGTCCCGCACAAGCAACCAAAGCGAAAGCAGACAAGTGGGACTCTATCCAGCTTGAAAACTTTCCTGCATCAAAATCAACAGAGTGGAAAAGGCAACCTAAAAATAGGTGAAAATATTTGCATATCTTATCCCTGATAAGGGGTTAATATGCAGACTACATAAAGAACTACAAGTCAACATCAAAAAGTCAAATAACCCAATTTAAAAACAGGCAAAGGACTTGAATAGACGTTTCTCCAAAAGATGATATACAAACAGCAAATAAGCATATGAAAAATGATCAGCATCACTTATCAGCGGAGAAACGCAAATCAAAACACGTGGTGGGATGGCTACTATCAAAAAAATAGAAAATAGGGGGCGCCTGGGTGGCTCAGTCGTGAAGCGTCTGCCTTCGGCTCAGGGCGTGATCCCGGAGTTCTGGGATCGAGCCCCACATCAGGCTCCTCCGCTATGAACCTGTTTCTTCCTCTCCCACTCCCCCTGCCTGTGTTCCCTCTCTCGCTGGCTGTCTCTCTGTCAAATAAACAAATAAATTTTAAAAATCTTTAAAAAAAATAGAAAATAACAAGTGTTGGCAAAAACAGAAGAACTGGGGGCACCTGGCTGGCTTGTCAGTGAAGAGTCTGACTCCTGATTTTGGGTCAGGTCACGATCTCAGGGTCGTGAGATCGAGCCCCGCGTCAGGCTCTACGCTGAAGCATGGAGTCTGCCTGAGATTCTCTCTCCCTCTCCCTCTGCCCCTCCCCCTGCTCGTGCTCTAAATAAATAAATAAAATCTTTAAAAAAAACAGAAAAATTGAAACCCTTGTTCATTGTTGATGGGATTGTAAAATGACGGTAACCATTATGGAAAACAGTATGGTCGTTCCTCAAAAAACTACCCATTACTATACGATCCAGTAGTCCCACTTCTGGGTACACATCCAAAAGCAGTGAAAGCAGGATCTCGAAGAAACATTTGCAGGCCCATGTTCAAAGCAGTGCGTCCACAGGTGCCAAAAGTTGTAAGCAACCAAGTGTCCATCGACAGATGAATGGCTAGACACAGCGTGGTATGTGCCCAGGATGGAGTACTATTCAGCCGTATAAAGGAAAGAAATCTCATCACGTGCTCCAGCGTGGATGAGCCTCAAGGACACTGTGCTAAGAGATACCCCAGTCATAAGATACAGATACTGTAGGACTCCACCTATAAGGAGGGTCCTAGAGGAGCTGAACCGACAGAAACAGGAAGGAGAATGGTGGTTACGAGGGGTTGGGCAGGCGGGAAGGGGAGTTGTTTAAAGGAGCGCTGAGGCTGGAATCCTGGAGACATGAATATTTGAGGGTGGGGATAGAGGAGGGGAGAGGATCTGGAAAGCACAGGTCTTTGCATCCAGCAAGTGTAGGGCTCTGCAGTGAACTCACACAGGTTAAGGCTGGAACTGGCACCTGGGATGCTGGTGGTGAGCTGGTCAGCGGTTGCAGAGAGAGCGGAGGGCGGAAGGCAGGCCAGCAGCCCCAGACCAAGGGCCACAGGGCCAGAGAGAGGCCAGAGGTGGGCTCGGAGGGGCTGGCACTCTCTCAGCAGGCCAGTGGTGAAAGGCGGGGAGAGACCAGGGTGGTGGGGGGGGGGCATGCGTCCTAGGGAAGGGAGGTGCCATTTAAAAGAGCGGTAGACCTGAGTACCATCGGGGTCGGAGAGAAATCAACAGGTGGATAAAGAGAAAAGGAAGGAGAACGCAGGACCAAGGAAGACAGGTAGGGAGGTGGCAGGAGGGAGCAGAGCAGGAGGAGGCTAGGAGGTAAGGACGGGTGACCCAGTTGGCGCTGGCGGGGGCTGCTGGAAGCAGGCGTTCGGACTCAGGGTCGCTCTGGAACCTGCCCTGGAGCCCCCGACCGGGAACTAAGGGGCCTGCGAGCCAGGAGGGGGCAGCGTGGAGGCGGTAGTGGGGCAGGCCCGGGTCCTGGAGGAGTCCTTTACCCTTGACGAGGGGTTGCTGAGAGTGTGCAAGACTGTCAAATAAGAGGCCAGGTCCTCCGATCAGACAGAGGCCCGGGGTGGGGAAGGAACTCGGAGAAGAGCTGCCAACACCTGCAGCAGCCTTTGATTTCATTTTTATTGCAGGAGGTCAGTGATGGGGTGCGTGCCCTGACCCCATGGCGCTGTGCGGCCTGTTACCTGCATGCACGCACACTGCTTCCCCGCCTCTTGACTCAACCCCACCTCCATTTGGCAATGTGCAAGCACAGAAGGCCGATAAAACACCTTAGCTGACCCTCTGCCTGGCATCCTGCAGGCCTCTCGGTTTCCTCGGGGGGTGGAGGGGCACACGTGGGCCAGCACGGTTTTCAGCCACTGCTGATGGGGCCCCGTGTCTGCCTTTTGGGCCCATGGTTTCTCCCTCTGTATCGGGCGCGTGCCCGCTCAAGCTATTGCTGCGATGCTCCCAGGACGTGAGGCCTTGATGTTACCATGTAAACGAGTAATGTCCATCAGGGCTTTAGAAAGGCAACCTTCCTTTGGAGTTAGGTTACAACCGTTTGGAAGTAATTCTATTTGCTGTGCCATATGAATTCCTGATTCCTGCATTAAGGGAATTTAGAAACTGTCTGGTCCATCCTGATTATTGCAGAAATTTACTAACTCTCTCTCTGGCTTACAATTCCACACTGCGCGGTAACCAGGGTGTGTTGTCGGATGACCAAATTTAAAATGGAAGACACAGCACCAAAAAGAAGCACATCTGAGCTGTGTGCGTGGTTTTCTTATTATAAAATACACATCATTTTAAATACATAATTTAAATATGTTAAGTATCAAAATATGCTAAAATATATGTGTGTGTGAGTGGATTATCTCTACGTGTTGAGCTAGGGAAGAAACATATTCAGGATTGTTCTGAATTCTTGCTGTACTATTATCATTGACATAAATACCTGCTCTGAATCATCCTGTATAGTCTTATGGATGTTTGAAACATGTTTATCAATCTGCAACAGCTTTATTAAATCAAGCCAAGTCCAAACTTTTCACTTCCACCCACATGAAAAAAGATAGATTCACTGTGACAAAAATAGCGGTTACCCCTCATGCAAACCCTGCCAATCACCAGAAATTAATCAGGTAAGCAGAACGGTACCCGGTGCGGCTTGGCTAGGACACCCCACAAGTGGCGGCCCATACTTCCCATAAGGGCACAGGCAATTTCAAGCCCCACCTGTAACATGCACAATTATAAAAATAAAATGCATGCTTTTAAAAGAAATCAAGAAACATTTCTTTTGAAAAATTAAAGAACCAAGCAAACACCATACCTTTGCTGTTCAAACTACATTTCCAGGAAGCCAAACAACCCAGCAAGGAAAATTATCCTTTTTAAAAAGTTGTTAGTTAGTTAGTTAGTTAGTTAGTTAGTTAGTTAGTTAGTTATGACACAGAGAGAGAGAGAGAGCATGAGCAAGGGGAGCAGCAGAAGGAGAGGAAGAAGCAGGCTCCCTGCTGAGCAGGGAGCCCGATACAGGGCTTGATCCCAGGACCCCAGGATCATGACCTGAGCCGAAAGCAGGTGCTTAACTGACTGAGCCACCCAGGCGCCTCTAAGGAAAATGATCTTTAACAGAGGAATTCCAGCACATAATGCAGAAGGAATAACAGCATTTCTAAAACCACCATTTTGCATCTCCTCATAAATGATGTTTCTAGGCGAGTATTAGGGAAAGGGTGATGGGGAACTTGATATTCACTGGTTCTGATGGCAACTGGATCCGAGCACGTGATGAACAGAGACGATTCAGACAGCACGTGCCTCGCAGAGAAGGCCGCAAAAATACCCCACCTCCAACGAAGTTGCAAAAAAGCAAAAACTAAACCAAAACTGACCTTGAACTTGATCAAGCCTCTAGGTTTAACGATTGGTCTATAGGGAATAGAAAACCATGTCAAACGCTACCACAGAAAAGCAATCAGACAAACCCAAAACGTGGAAAATTCTATAGATCCAGTGACCAGGCTTTTCAACAAGTAAATGGCAAGAACAGGGGAGGGGAGAGTTAGAGACTGAAAGACACATCAACCCCATGCGGTGGGTGGATCTCCTTGGGATCCTGATCGGAACAAACCAATAGTACAAAGACATTTATGAGACGACTGTGAACAGTTGAACAACGACTATGTATCGGGTAAAGAATCAGTGTTAAATTTTTTTTAGTTATATGGAGTTTCATGGTGGTGTGGGGAAAAAAGGGGGAGGGGTCCCTATCTGTTATAGATAATATCAAAGCCTTTTCAGACGGAATGACATGATGTCTGGAATTGGTTCAGAGAAAATCCAGTAGGGGTGAGAGTAGAGGTGGGGTAGATAGGAATAGATAAAGCAAGACTGGCTGTTAGTGGGTGATGGATACACGGGGTCCATCTATCCTATTCTTTTTGTGTTGGCATTTCTTATTAGAAAGTCCTTTCTGAATCACCCAAACGGGTGATCGGTGCCTTACAAAGGCCCCTCCAGGATAACGTAAGCTTCCTTGTTCTCCACCCGTTAGTACTTCTGCTCACCCTCTCCATCAAAGCACCCTTCCATCTTCCAATGTCCCCCCAAAGACTCTGTGAGCCAGGTGACCATTGTCCCTGGCCCTGTGTATTCAGCCTCCTGCCCCTCCTGCCTCTTTTACCCTGTCCTGTCCCCAAGCCTCCCTTCCTTTTAGGTCCGTGTTTAGATTTTAGACCAAGAATGTGCTTCTTTTGCCATCATCTCCTTGCCGGCTTCCAGCAGCGGCCCCTCGTCCTCACCCCGCCTCTCCTTCCGCGGATCCCGCTCCTGGCACAGGTTCCTGCAAGACAAGCAGTGTTTACAGACTTCCTTGCTCGGGACGGGGCCGGCCTCTCCATACACTGATTGCAAAAATGGATTAGAAGGTTCTGCATCCGTGACTTCCCCAGAGACTCCTGTCTCAAGCCAAACAGGAGGCCCCTGCTTTGGCCTCAGGTCCCAGCCGTGTTTTCCAACCTAGCTTCTAGAGTCAGGAGATAGCAGGCTGCTCATAGAGCATCCTGGAGGTTCTCTGATCCCCATTCAGGCAGCGGCTTTGTGTGCGGCACTACCGTGTAGAGCCCTGGTGGAAACAGGTGTCGGGGCCAACCAAACCTCTCTTCCTCTACTTACTGCCTGGTCATGCGCCATCAGGAAAGGTCCAGAGTTGGCCCCAATTTCAGGTCACCAAGGATCGACAACACGTCATTAAAAACTAAATATCGGATGAGATGAGCCTAAACATCTCATACCTTATACCCAGGAAGCTCTCGGAAGCCAACCTGAAGAGGCTTCCACCAAGTGTAGTGGGGAACTGTGAGCATCGAGAAGAAGAAATGCAATGGAGGGAAACACACCGAACACACATAAGTTTACGACAAACACACGTAAGTTTATGACAAAGACACGTAAGTTTATGACAGTGCTAAAACGCAAACAAACAAAAACTAATTGGTCACCATTAGAAAGTGCTAGGAAACCAAATCATTATTTTCAAAATGGTTAAATAAAAAAACATTTTTAAAGCCCTCCCGACATTTATCCTTTTTCTCGTAGGACTGTACCACTGGGTAACCAAACAGTAGATGAGGAGTAGTTTCCTCTAAAGGAGAATTGCAACTAATCAGTGAAGAAGGAAGAAGTAAACTGTCCCGATTTTGCAGTCCCCGATGTATTAATAAGCCTAGCGTCATCAGTAACGGCACCGATACCCAGACAGAAAACCAGGTATCACGCACTTCTTCACGAAAGGACACAATGCCTACAAAGGAATCTTGCGCCCCCCAAAATCAAACCGGAATTTGATCAAGCCCAGATCCAACTGTCAGTTTATGGATTAGAGAGGACAGAGGAATGCGTTCAACTGCACAGCCCATTAGCCCGCCAAGCCCAGCCGGTGGGAAACTCAACAGGACAAACGACGTGGTTTCTTCAGTAATTATGTCGGGGGGGGGGGGGAAGAAGGGTTGGAGACAAAAAATATGTGTTAAAGGAAACTTAAGAAACACATCAACCAGCCGCAATACAATCAATCTTGGTTGAATTCTAATTCAAACTGTATTTTTTTCAAAGCCTCTCATTACATTTATGGGAAACTGATCGTTTGAACATGGCTGGGTATTTGATAACACTAAGCAATTTCTATTTTTTACGGGTAATCATAGTATTGTGGTTATGTTTTTTAATAAGAATCTCTATCTTTTAAATATGCATGCTGAGGGGCGCCTGAGTGGCTCAGTCGGTTAAGTGTCAGCCTTCGGCGCAGGTCATGACCCCAGGGTCCTGGGATCAAGTCCTGCATCGGGCTCCCTGCACAGCAGGGAGTCTGCTTCTCCCTCTGCCTCTGCCCCTCCCTCCCTCTCTCATGCTCTTGCTCACTTTCTCTCTCAAATGAATAAAAAAAATCTTTAAAAAAATGCATGCTCAGAATATTATGGATGAAGTGAGATCATGTCTTGGGTCCATCGGAGAATAATGAGCGTGAGGACAGGGCCTGACGATGGAGTCGGGATGGGCCCTGAGGTGACGGCTGCTCAGGAAGATGGACGTGGGGGTTCGCTGTACTCCGCCCACTGAACGATCCATAATAAAGCATTTTACAAAAAACATGTATATTGTAGCCTGGTGGGATAATGTATGAAGTTATTATTTTGTTATTATTATTATTACTGCTGTTAAAAGAGACAAAAAAACAGGAAAGGGATTCCTTCTCTCCCCCTGCCCACCCACCCCTTCCCGGCGGCAAGCTGTGCTGAGTCCCAGAGAACCAGGGCTTCCTTTGCAAACAGGGCAGAGGCAAAAGGCCTTTGCTTTCAAAAGCCTTCACACAAGGGGCGCCTGGGTGGCGCAGTCGTTAAGCGTCTGCTTTCGGCTCAGGGCGTGATCCTGGCGTTCTGGGATCGAGCCCCACATCAGGCTCCTCTGCTGGGAGCCTGCTTCTTCCTCTCCCACTCCCCCTGCTTGTGTTCGCTCTCTCCCTGGCTGTCTCTCTGTCAAATAAATAAATAAAATCTTAAAAAAAAAAAAAAAACCTTCACACAAACAAGCCAACAGCTGACCGGTCTGGAGAGAGCAGGTGGGGTCTCTGGGCTTGGGGAGGGGGAAGGTCAGAGGAGGGCGGGCACGCAGGAGGGGAAGGAAGGTCCCCTCCTCTATAGCTCGGCTTCTTCTATAGTTCACTGTAGTCTTAACACCCATCGTGTGGAGAAAACTCCATGTGCAGAGAAGGCGCCCAGGTTCCCACTGGTTTCTTCATAAGGGCTGTTCTAGTTTCCCATACAGCAAGCTGAGAAGATGACAGAACTTCTCAGGGGGTGCTGGGGGATGAGAAGTGACGGTCATGTCGTGGCAGATATCATGGGTTTTAGAGGTACCGTATAAGTGCCTGGATTCTTGCGTGACACAGGCAAGCTGAGGGCTCCTCGTGGTATGACGGGACGGTAGGTACTTGGGAGTCAGACTTGGTTTAGTAAAACAAGGCACAAGACTGTGACTGTCATCTTTCATGCCCGAGGGTCACGTTATCCATTAATTCCTTCCTGATACCGAAACACCACGAACCCCAAATCTCTTCGCACTTACCTTTAGACGCACAATTTTTGTTCATGGCTTACTTTTGGCAGCCATCACAGTGGCTCAGCTAGATCTAGCCCCTATAATTCTAGCCCCCAACAGTGCTAACTGGGCCCCGATTGCTCTTGACTCCCTTCCACTCAGGGTTGAAGATCATGAGCATTCAAAAGAAATTGGGAAATCATGGGGATCGCGACAGTTCACCAAGAATGTGACAAGAGGGGATATTCTTGGATTTCACAAGCAAGTAAAGTGTTCGGAGCTTCATTGAGTTGGACACAAACTACCTGCAGTATTTTCCAATCTAGGTGAGTTCAAATTGTCTCAGGGAATCTGATCGCCCATTGAAAAGAAAGACCTGGGTGAGGGTCTAGACAGAGGCCCTCAGTGGTACTGGTGGGTGGGGACACAGTGGCATCCAGGATCTTATTGATACGTTTCCTCTGTATCTTTCTCCTCTTCCCCATCTTACACTTGGATTGCCCCCAGGTTCAGACCTCAGAGCCCTCCTCTTCCCTGTCCCGCTGCGCTCGTAGGTGATCCCACCCAACCCCACGGCTTCAAGTCACCACACGCTGACTCTTTCAACCACAGTCTCTGGCCTGGGCTCCAGGCTCGGACAACCAGCCTGGGTGTTTAGTTGGCTTCTCCATGTTGCCATGTACCCCACTGCACCCTCCATTCCCCCCAAAGCTTGACTAATGGCACCTTGTCACTCAGACCAAAACCTGGTGGTCTTCCCTGACATTTTTCTCTTTCTCCACCCACATCGATCCATCAGGAAATCCTTTTGGTTCTACCTCCCAAATGGACCGATGCCAAACACTTCTCACCCCATCTACCATTGTCACCCTTGTCTGAGAAGCCAAATCCCATACAACGGGCCACGGACTGGTTCCACACCATTCAGTGGCTTCTCTTCACAGTTAGCAAATATCCAAAGTCCTTTCCCAGACTATGCAGCCCTTCATGTTCTGCGCCTGCCTCCCTCTCCAACCCCAACTCCTGCCTCCCTCTCTTTACCCAGGCTACCACGGCCTCTGTGGCCTCCTTGCAGTTCCTCCAGGCGGCCAAACGCTTGGCACTTGCTGTCCTCTCTGCAGCAAATGCCCTTCCCCAATACTCCTTCATTTCTTTCAGGTCACTGTTCAGATGTCAACTCCTTGGAGAGGACACCTCGTACGGCCCTGGCTGGAACGGTGCCCCAACACCCTCTTATCCTTATCTTGCTTTTTCTCTGCAGTGCTTATCCCTGTGTAACACATAGATTGACTGACTCACTGCTGTCTCCCCAACTTAGAAGCCAAGTTCTGCAAGGGTAGGGACTAGATGTTTGTGGAATGAATGAAGTTAAATCGACATGTCTGCCCTTTTTCATAAAGTTCCTGAGGTCGCTAGTTTAGGAAAACAGCCTTCCTGATTCCCAGAAATCCTCCAAGGACTTGGACTCAACCTCATTATTTATTCTAAAAGACTTCCTATAGAGGAACATACTTCTATTCATCACCCAACTGATACTGACTGAGCACTCTGTGGTGCCAGATACGTACCAAGCCCTCAATGTTCCGAGGATCCCTCAAGGTAGACATGATGCCTGCCATTTTATAGCTGGGAAACTGAGATAGAGACCCATCCAATGACCTCTCCCAGGTCACATGTCCTGCACCTGGCACAGGTGGAATCCCAGAAGCAGGTCCATTCTTTCCCCTGAGCCATGCTGTAAAGCTATTTTAGCATGAGCTTCAAGCCATCTCATTCCAGAACATTCTCTCCCATCCAGTCCTAGCAGCAATACCCACAGGAGCACAGAAACCTCTTGGGGTTCATCCTGTCATCTCGCCTGTGAAGCCCTCCGGGAGTCCCACACACAGAGCTGGCTGCTTTCTGCTCTGATCCCAAAGCAGCTCGCCACGCTGCTCATCACCTGCTCCTTGGTGTAACTGCTTGTCTTGATGTTTCCCCACAGGACCGAAACCTCTCTAGGACAAGGACTGGGTCTCTTTCATTGTGGCGTCACTGGTGCCCAGAACAGTGTGTGGCGCGAATGCGGAATTCAATAAACGTCAGCTGAATGAGCAGACGAGTTGCATCAGGAACCGCCATCACATCTCAGGACGCTGGTAGCAGAGATGGCCACTTGGGCCCCCGTTCTGGCTTCGGTGATCACTCGTCCCTCTTGTTTGAGTGTTTATTTCCCCGGCTCCTATTTCTTTGCTTGAATACTTGCGACATTTCCTGTCAACTGTTCTGTGGGACAGTGGCTCGTTCTTACTCGTCACCTCCTCCAAGTGATAATTGTTCAGAGTGAAAGTGTACTTCCTGAATTGGGATTTTTTTTTTTTAAGATTTTTATTTATTTATTTGAGATAGAGAGAGCATGAGCAGGGGGAGGGGCAGAGGGAGAGGGAGAAGCAGACTCCCTGCCAAGCAGGGAGCCCAACTAGGGCTTGATCCCAGGACCCTGAGATCATGACCTGAGCCGAAGGCAGACGCTTCACCGACTGAGCCCCCCAGGCGCCCCTTGAATTGGGATTCTGCCATATGTTGCACTTTGTGGGCTCCATTTCACAGCACCCGGGGCAGGGGGTGGGGGGCAGTTCTTGTTTCTGGCTGGCTGGAAACAGTCTGCAATGGCTCAAATTTGGTGCCTCTTGGAGCTAATCCAATCGAGTCCTCCAGCACACATCGTCATGGTTCTTTAGAAAGCTCGAGTCATCAATGGAACGCAGATATGTAAAAATCAATAGATACTGTTTTTTACCTATCAAATGGGCAAAATTAAAAACCAAAAAAAATGCTGAGGGTTTCTCTGGAATAGCTCGAAAATGCATTCTTAACAATAGGCTTATAAATGGGGGGGGGCCCCCAGCTCTTTAAAGATGACTCAACCACTCCACTTCTAGGAATGTATTCTAAGCAAATAATTTAAGATTAAAATTGTTCATAACAATTTATCGTAATAGAAATTGGAAATTATTTAAATGACCAGGAATAAGGAACTAGGTAAAGATATTACAACAGAGCCCAACAATTAGATACCGTTCTGTGATTAAATTTATATTTTGGGTGAAGATACATTAACACAGAAAAATTGTTCGTGGTGTACTGAAGTACGGATCACACAGTAGCATGTGTCACATGAACCTGGTCATAAATATCTGTTGTGTTTATTTATTTCTCCTCCCCCAGGTGGGGGTAGCCAGTGGATGAATGATCTCTGGGATGATGCCTGCCTTCCACGGACGCCTAGGAGCAGGAACTCCTCAGCCCCCAGCCGTCTTTCCCAGCACTCGGATCCGAGCCCGTGCAAGGTTGCCCCCGTGACAGCGACCCTCGACAGGCCGTGCCAGTTATGAGGTGGTTGCTATGTCTTGCTCCTCGCTTCTTCGGTGAAGCCCTCTTGGCTCTTGTCTGCTCTGAGCCTCCTTCCCCAGCTCCCATGAGCTGTGTGAGCCCCTCTGCCTCCCCGTGAATAATCCCCTTTTGCTTCGGTTAAGCAGGCTTCTTTCTGTCCCTATACTCAAGAACCCCAACCACCTGCCTCCACCGTGATATTCTGAAGAAGTTATATAAAGACACATAGTTTTGGGGCGCCTGGGCGGCTCAGTCAATTAAGCATCTGACTTCAGCTCAGGTCATGGTCCCAGGGTCCTGGGATCGAGTCCCGTGTCTGGCTCCCTGCTCAGTGGGGAGCCTGCTTCTCCCTCTGCCTGCCACTCTCCCTGCTTGTGCTCGCTCTGACAAATAAAGAAAATCCTAAAAAAAAAAAAAAAAAGATACATAGTCTTGGGTTTTCTCTTCTTTTTTGCTTCCTGGTATTTTCCAATTTCTTTTTAATAACTATGCATTGCTTTAAAAATACTGTAACAATTTTTAGAGTATTTTACGTTTTACGTTGCTTTCCCAAAAGACCTCTTCCTCTGGAGATTCTCAAAATTAGAATCAGATGTGACCAACATGCATCATCACCCGTCCACGGGTCAGGAGTCACATGCCAGGAAGACAGGCAGGTGTCCTGAGGGCAGCATGGGGGTGCCCTGGCCCCCTACACACTCTCACCCTTTACTAAATGTATGGGTGCCCAGTGAACTGGAGCGTTCACAGATGTTATCTGGTTTTAACAAAACTAGCCTCCCTAAACTGATAAGAGGCATAAAAAGTTTCCCACAAAGCAGCCTGGAATTGAAAACAGCACTAGTGCTGTTAGGAGAAGCCAGCGCCAAGAAAATGGCAGAACTCTTTGTCAGCTAAGTGACCAGGTCTCATCTGATTTCGTGAAAAGTAACTTAAAGAGATTGTAAATTATCAAGGAGGCCAGTAGGCAAATCGATTGACCTTCATTCCCACTAACACTCAACTCTGCCCCCGTGAACAGCATGCCTGAGACGGCAACTGGGCTCTGAATGGAGCCACCCCAGCTGGCAAGACATTTAAAAACTAAGCATCCAGGGTGCCCGGGGGGCACGGTCAGTGGAGCGTCTGCCTTCAGCTCAGGTCATGATTCCAGGGTCCTGAGTTCAAGTCCCAAGTCGGGCTCCCTGCTCAGCGGGGAGCCTGCCTCTCCCTCTCCTTCCGCCCCCCCTCAAATAAATAAGATATTTTTTAAAAAATAAGAATAAAAACTAGGCATTCCGAACACAAAAACAAACCCTGATTTTTTAAAGCTACACTTAAAGTCAGGTAATACTCAACGCATTTCATAAATTGCATAAACTGAGTGGTAAATGCTTAGAGGCCCCGGTCAGGATTTCGTGCCGAGCAGCCGAAGACTAACTAGGGAAGGGTTATCGGCCACGCTGCACCGTCACCCTTATAAAACTCGGCCTGGATTTTCAGAATGAGCTATTTTACCTTACCGCCTTCTCCAAAGAACTGGAGTTGGCCCCAAATTTTCAACTTCGTGGTCTGTTTTGATGAAGATAAAACACGGTTTCCTCAAGTGCCCGAGAGTTTTCTCCAGTCGGTGAGGTGAATAATTCATGCCACTTTAAAAGCACTATGACTGCTGGCAAATTTTTAAAAAGGAAGAAAGATCCAGCAACCCCACTTCTGGGTATTTAGCCAAAATGACGGAAAGCAGGGCCGCAGAGAGAGCGAGGTCCGCTCCGGTCACAGCAGCCTTGCTCAAGAGCCAGAAGGGGAAGCAACTCAAACGCGTGCCTCCTTCGGGTAGACCCTGTATTTACCACACCACTTTGTCAAAAAGCTTTTATTAATGAGAGGGAGAGAGAGAAGAGCGAGCGCGCGGGTGCGGCGAGGGGCAGAGCGAGAGGATCTTCAAGCAAACTGCCCGCTGAGCTCGGGGGTTGACGTGGGGCTCCAGGGGGGCTCGATCTCACAACCCTGACGTCGTGGCCTGAGCCGAAACCACGAGTCGGACGCTGAGCCGGCTGAGCCGCCCGGGCGCCCCACGGAGTAAAGGCAGTTCCAATGCCCCCCCACGGAAGATGGGGGCACGTATGCACGAGGCAGTGTTATCCGGCCTTTAAAAGGAAGGAAATCCCGACACCCTCACAACTCGGACGAACCTGGAGGACCTGAGGGAACTACGCCAGCCACGGAGACACAAATGCTGTATGACGGGACCCCCACGCAGCGTCGACCTGACAGTCGCCAAAGTCGCGGAAACAGAGCAGAACGGCGGGATTTGCTAGTGGCGGGGGAAGGGGCGTCGTCTAATGGGCAGAAAAGCTCAGATCTGCAAGATGGAGAGGTTCTGGAAAGCCGCTTCACGAGAACGGAGATATACTCAGCACTGTTGACGGGACAACGATTAAGACGGCTCACTTTATACCGTTCATTGTTTCTCACTGCGGTTTTAAAAAAAGAAAGACAAAGCACTGCCTAAACCTCCTCATTTCTCAATCCAGAAGTAAACCTCAGAGCTTGCGACACACAGCACCAGGGTAGCCCACCTCCTGGTGGCTCTCCGTCCTCAGCCCATAGATTAAATACATTATTACCTACCTGCCCAGGCGGCGGGCCTCTCCCACCCCCACCCTCCCCTTCTCCCCATCCTCCCCTTCTCCCCTCTCCACCCTCCTTTCTCTTTTTCCTCCTTCACTTCCGCCCCCCACAGTTGATCTCCTATAAACAAAACTTGTGTCATACCTTATACCCTTTAAAGAATTTTCACTTTTATGATCTCATTTGCTTTTCCCACGAGCCCTGTAAGGTCGGTGTTCTTTCCACTTTGCGAATCAAGACGCAGAGATCCAGCAATGTTAAATGTCTGCACCCATGGCCCTGTCATTCGTCGGTCAGTGGCAGAGCCTAGCTCCAAACCCCACACTTGACTTCACACTCTAATACTGCCCGAGAAAGTCTGTCTTCGGGGTCTAGATGGGACCCAGGAGTCCGGGTTTCTAACAGACACCCCTCCCAGGTGTCCTGATGCTAGAGATTAGTGACCCAACTTGCAGACACACACAGGTGTCCCGCCCAGCACGAGGTGGGGGGGTATGTGACCAGGGGGCTCTCTGCTTATTTAACATATCCAGCAGTGTAGTGACACTGACCTTCTACGAGAAACTGGCTGCATGAACAAGGCGCTCTCTCACCTGGAAGCAACTAGAAGAGGTGAAGGAGGGAAAGCAGGAAGGGAGAGAGATCTAGATGAATGCCACGCCGCAGAAAATAACCCTGCCAGTGAAAATCCCAACCAGCCAGCTGGTGTGGACCTTCTCTTCGTCTCTTAGCATTTGGTACTTGGACATTTGGGAAGGCGGGAGAGGCAGAGCTGGGCTCTATTTTCCAGCCGCAGGTGCACAGGAGTGGAGTGCCTGACCACAGTGAGTCACAGACCACACAGGATCGAAGGGGGGGGGGGTCCTCTTGAATCCCAGGCCAGTGCTGGGGCCCTGAGCCAGGCAGCATTCCCCGCCTGGAGGCGGAGGGTGAAGCTGTCTCCCCTTGCAGCCCCGCCGAGCTGGGGGGTGTGGCAGGCTTTGCCAGAGGGCAGGGGTCGCCAGGACATGCAAAGCCCGCACAGGAGACCAAGCGCTCCTCTCACCAGGAAAATGCCCTGTGGTTGCAACTGGAGGCCGGGGGCTAAGTGGGAGAGGGAGGTAAAACATGAACCAAAACGGTTTGAGTAGAAAGACAAATGTTCCCTTTGTGACTATGCCACATTTATTCTGCAACTAGGAGATAAAACGAGATTTCTGTGGGAAGTCTGTGTTGCTCTTTTTTGGAGGCCTTAAAAAAAAGCCAGACAAATTTGTGCTAAAGATAAATGAATCAGGTTCCAAAGAGCTAACTCTTTTTTTTCTCTTTTTTCAAGATTTTATTTGTTTATTTGACAGAGAAAGACAGCCAGCGAGAGAGGGAACACAAGCAGGGGGAGTGGGAGAGGAAGAAGCAGGCTCCCAGCAGAGGAGCCCGATGTGGGGCTCGATCCCAGAACTCCAGGATCACGCCCTGAGCCGAAGGCAGACGCCCAACAACTGTGCCACCCAGGCGCCCCGCAAAAAGCTAACTCTTATGACTGCTAAAGAGACAGGATTTCCTTGCGACGGGCTGTGAAGCTGGACATCAGTCAGAACTTTTGAGAGAAATCCAGAAGGGGGTACCTGAGCCTGAGGCACCCTCTAGGAGGACACCGCTCCTCAGAAAGATTATGAAGACATCGGGGCTAGCTCACCAAACCATGGTCCTCTGCCGCTGGGGCCATGCAGGGCAAAGGCTCCTAGAAGAGAACCCCGAGCTGCCCGCGTGCTCCAAAGTAGTCCATGCCTGGGTCCCCACCCTGGGCACCCGCACACGCTTCACCGCGGCACGTTGGTGCCGGCCGCTGTGCCCTGGGTGCACTGACTTGGAGGACCTTTCACGTCCCTGCCACCCTCCTGAGCCGCGGCAGGGTGTCCCCGATCACGAGCAGGCTGTGTTCCTGCTCTGAGGGGTCGCCGCACCCCCTCCCCGTGCTGCTCCGCCCTGGCCTAGAGGCACGGGGCTCAGACTCCCGCCTGGCTGGTGATGCTCACACGCGCGGCTACGTGAGCCCCACGCCAACTCTCCGCTTGGCTTCAACCCTGGCGGAACCCTGGGAACCGGCTCCCAGCACTACACCTTCCGTAAGTGATGATTCCACATCCTCATTTTTGTTCGCTGTTTTTAAATGGGACGACCCGAGGGACCCAGTGAGGTCAAATTTCCAGCAGACTGGGTTATCACTCGGGCAGGGCACAGTCACCCCTCCCTCCCGCCACATGAGCCGCTGCCTGTCGAGGTCCAGAGGCCCCTGCCCCGTTCAGCCCGGCGTCTGCGCCTCCCTGCACCTGTCCCTAACACGCGGGCTCCGCGGACCATCCCTGCACCTGCGCGCTGGGGGACTCCTCAACCGCCTTCCCCTTCGGTTCCTTCCCCCCAGATGACAAAACCTGAACCCTGAGTCCACACAGCAACCCACCATGTTGTTCCTGAGCCTGGCTTACTGAACGAAATACTCCACGATTTCCTGAAAATCCTTACGTGGGCTCTTGCTCATCTCCTGCTCTGTAACCTCCGACCTTCTCCCTCGTTCGGAAATGAAAGAGGCCAGCGGGTGGGAGCTGTACACACTCGTTTGAGGCTCCAATCCACCCCAAAGCAACCCTTTTCTTGCTCTGGAATGGCCCTTCCTGCTTCCTTAGGGTCTTTGACTCCTGTGCTGGCCCTCAGCCCCCCCGAGTACAAGTGCGCCCGCGAGTGTCCGCTCTTCTGAAAATAACTCCCTCCGCCTGGCTGTCCCTCACCAGCCCTGTCCTCACGCTCCACTTTCCCACGGCTTTCTGGTGCTCCAGCCACGGAACCCTGCACCCTGTCGGTCACCGAATCTGCTCCTGCAGAGGCCACCGGGGAACTCTGCTGCTACAACTGGTGGACATTTCCCGTCTTCAATGTACCTGCCCACGGCTTCTCCTTGTGACCCTCTCCTCCTTGTCTCTCGTGGGATCCTCCTCCCCTGCCCTCCCTTAAATGCTGACGACCCCCCGTGCCGTTCGTTGACCCTCTTCTTTTTCCTTTCCACGACTTTTCTACCACTTTTTTTCTTAACTATTACTTACATGCTGAGACATCCAAAATCCAGCTCTCTTGCCACATCTTCATCCTACTGACCCAACTGACTGGATGTCTCCCCCCAGGTGTCTCACTAGCTCCCCGATCCCAGGATGTCCACCGCCAAACTCCCGAATCTGCCCACCAACTCTGACTTGCTGCTGGATTTCCCAGCGAAATAAATGGCTCTATCATCCACCCACTGTCCACCCACTTGCCTTTTCCCAACCTAGCCCCTTCCACCAACCAAGTCCCTTCCCGCCTGGGCTCCCCACTTCTAGCCTCAACTCTTTGAGATCATCTTCCAGATGATTCACAAATCATCTTTCTCTGTGGTCTTCAGAAAATGTCCAAATTCAAACACAAAAACCGAACTACATGACCAACCCGATATCCTTAATGATACAGCTCCGGTCTACCACCCCAATTTCCTCTCTCATCATGCTCCCCAAATCTCCTACACACCAAACATACTGCACTGCCTTCAGTTCCCAGACTGCTCCATGTTTCCTGACACCCCCAGGGTGTCTGTACTTGCTGCTCCCCCGTGGAAACCCCTCAGTTCCTACCAACAGCTCAGTGAGCTACTTGCCTCTACCGCAGATATATCCTGATCTGAGAGGCCCTCTCTGCTCACGAGGCCCTTTCCTCACCCAGAAACTCACCCACCAGGCTGAGTGAGCCGCCCCTCTTTTGCACTTCCGCAGCACCCCAAATGTGCCCTGGCCTGAAATGTGCTTGCTGATTGACTTGTAGATCTCCCTCACTAAACCGTGACCTCGACAGGTTAGGGACGGAGCCACCTCGCAGCTCTAGTTCCACCACAGTGTCTAAGAACACTCAGTAAATGTTTCATGAACCAATGAACAAACAGTGACAAATCGTCTCTTGGGTAGCAGCCCCCCATCTTGCATGCCTAGGAGGAAGAATCGTAAGCAACATCAAATGTTTATGCGTGTATATACACACACATGCAGGGGAAGCATCCTCAAACAGAGATCACTGTGTGTGCATGAAAGAATATACAGGTTATGGAAGATTATTCATTTTCCTTCACCTTATTTTCCCCTCCGCTTGTTAGTCCCTGGGTCTTTCTCCATCGTGATTCCTTATGCTCAGACTTTATTCTGCTTTTCCCACAGCTGTCGTTCCTGCACACACAATTTCTCAATATTCTTACTCAGTATTCACAATGATATTCACACGACAGCTATTCTGAATAGCTAAGAATTCTTATTTTTTTTTATTTAAATTCGATTCGAATAGCTAAGAATTCTGAAGACTGGAAGAGAATGGCCACTTCCTTACACTGTCGATTTCCATTCAGTCTTCTTGTCTCTAGATTCGGCGACCTCAACTCCGTGAGCTGCTCCGCAAATGGTCACACACGTGCTGGGGCGGCACACTTACATTTTTACACTAGGGTCACTATCAGATGAGATTTGTAATCGACACTCATAAGGGATTAATTATTAATATTCATTTCAACAACTCCCCCTCCCCATCCGGATGCTGAAGGTTTGCTGTTTGTTCCTTTCACCACGTGGATGCTGGTCCTCACTTTGTGGTCACTCTGCCCCCTCCCAAGACCTTTCTATGCCAAACCTTGGGTCATTCTGGTCATTCTTCATTCTATCAGCTTAATGAATCTGAAGGTCATCGGGGTTTTATTGTAGAAAATCCACAACAATCCACGGATAATGTTAAAATATTTTTAAGAATAAGCTTTCAAAGACTTAGCCGTTGGTCGTTCCATAAGGCTAGACCTACCAAACGAATTTGTGTTCATCTTTTAAAAACAAAGTATCGCAAAATAGTTGTCAGCAGGCACTAATTAGCACATGTAGGAATTATAAGATGTAGAATTAACAAGGACGGGCCATCTCTACGGTCATCCTTTCAATGAGAAATTACGTCTTCCGGGCGCCTAGCTGTCGTCCACCACCATCATGGCTATGTAGTCCTTGTAATGAATGGAATTCGATTCGGGGTCAATGGCAGCGGACAGCATTTCTTCCATTTCTTCCTGAGAAAAAGGCTCACCTGGGAAGGACAAGAAGGGAGATTCATCACTGACAATCTTCTGATTGTTTTCTTTCTCTTTCCACCAGCCAGCTTCATTGCCCTGGAGCTGCCCAGGCCCCCGCTGGGTTGCTGGCTCCCCTCCCGGGGTCCTGGGGTCAGCACGTTCCGCCAGTCCAGAGATTCCAAGAGTGTGCTGTCATGCCCCCGGCAGATTTGGGACTATTTTACCTTGCAGACGTCATAGCTCTAGCAACCTATAAAATCAATCACTTCAGCCAACACAGCAGGAGAACATTAAGACATTGTTTATTTAAATTAAGGCTATTGGGATTGCCTAAGAATTCACCCAAAGTCCCAGTTTTCTAGGAGTCTAATTATTTTTGCAAGGGTGTGAGGATAGGACCACACGGACTCGATGCAAAATTGCTGAAGAGCAGACAGCAGAGGCTTGAGCTGTAACAACCATATCTCTGAATAGTCCCTGACCAGGTCCAGCCAACTCCGTGACGCCAGCCGAGCCCAGGACAGATGCGCTCATCCGCCGTGTCTAAACAGCCCTCTTTGTTAGAGCTTGGCCCGTGTTGCTGTCAAATGAAACCAAACGTGGCATAGAAAATCTGTGGCTTTCGCTGGATTCAGACAGCAGCTGAGGACCATCTTGGACACCAAGCTCAGAAGCAAACTCAGGAAGAACACTGGAAATGCCGCCGACTACTTAAGAAAGAACTTCGTCCCGATATTAAGCAAAAATACTAAAACATCCAAATCACCACTTCCCTCTTCTCTGACCAGATGAGTTACTAAGGCCTAAGGATCACTCACCTTCTGAGCTTGTCACCTGCCACTATGAACAATGCTTTCTACGCTGGAATTCAGATCATACTACAGAAATTATTCAAATGGAGATCTTGATGACAATGATGATAGATTATCAAACAAGGGGAGAGTGTTCTTGAAACCATACTTACATCCCGAGAAAAGAACGCCTTCAGAGCCTACAGAGACAGATTCTGAATCTTTCTTATACCCAATTAAAGGCTAAGTCCATGCCAATGAACTCTGATGGGCACTACGGAAGGCCTTAACAGGTTACTAGTAGCAACCATTTATCGAGAACTCCTGTGTGCCAGATACTGACGACCTGCTTCAGATACGTTAACTAAGCCAACCTCCCAGGCACCTCAGTAGAGGTAAGAATTGCTACCCCACTTACAGAAGAGGACAGCAGAGGCGCCTCGGAGTCTCAGTCGGTTAAGCGTCTGACTCTTGATTTCAGCTCAGGTCATGATCTCGGGGTCCTGGGATCAAGGCCCGCACAAGACCCGCATTGGGCTCCCTGCTCATTGGGCTCCCTGCTTCTCCCTCCCCCCTTGACCCTCCCCCAGTGCACGCACTCTCTCTCAAACAAATAAATAAATGTAAAAAAAAAAAAAAAAAAGGTAGAGGACACCAGCACACAGATGCGAGGCCACCTGCCCCTGCCAGTGAGTGGCAGAGCTGGGATCTGGACACCGCCGTCCACCCCAAGGTCCGTGAACTCAAGGACGACACTCGACCGCTCAGAACAAGGCCTTGTTCACAGTAAAATCCAGAAGACAGTCACACTGCTTCCTCGGGCAAGGAAGGAGATACGTAGTATTGGATTAAGGATGGGAGGAGAATAGCTTACTAAGAGCAAAATTTTGGGAGGCAGACTGCCTGGATTCAAATGCTGGGCAAGTCACTTAAACTTTCTCTGCCTCAGTGTTCCTGTCTCTAAAAGGAAGTGATAATAATAGTGACTATTGAATATGGTCGTTACGAGCATTAGAAGTGTTATTATTTAAATAGCATTTAGAACATTGCCTGGCACATGGTGACAACATGTGTTTGTTTAAAAAAATTCTTTTTCTTTAATTAATTTATTTATTTATTTATTTTAATGTTTTTTTATTACATTATGTGAGTCACCATACAGTACATCCCTGGTTTCTGATGCAAGGTTCGATGATTCATTAGTGGCGTACAACACCCAGTGCACCATGCAATATGTGCCTTCCTAAAAAAATTCTTTTTGAGACCTTCCCTGCTGCTAAATACTGTCTGACACGGTACGTGTGCCTGGACATCTTGCGGGAATTTAATTCCGTGTGGTTTGTCATGTTCGTCCTGTGACATCCTGGGCATTCAGAATGCATATTTCCAATCTAATATTCTGCAGATACTGTGGAAAGTCACATTGTATGCACGGCAGTGTTTTCCCGATTTCTCCATGTCTATCAACAGCGTCAGCACAATACCCATCACCCAGGTCAAAGCCTCGGCCCCCACCACTGTCCCCTGCACTCCATGACTCCCCAAGACCCGTGGATCCTGCTGTAAACAGTCCTACCACAGCTCTCTCTCCTTTCCATTCCCACTGCCGCCACCAGCCTGACCTCACTGGGGTAGCTTCACAAATCCCAGCAGCCTCCTGACGGGTCTCGCCAGGCTGACCTCTCTCACTCCTTGACGAACCGCCAGCACCAGACAGACCTTGCAACAGCCCCTCCTGCACCATAAGGCCTGTGTTCTCAAACCCTACAAGGCTTCTGAGGTGCCCACAGGGTGACCACCAGCCCCCGAGCCCAGGCCTCAATGGGCCAGCCCACAGATCTCCCCAGATTCATCTCCTGCTGTTTGCCAGCAAGACCCTGTGGGCCCTTTCCCCTCACCGACTCTGAGATATCACAATATCACCCTCACCCCTGCTCCCCGCTCTCATTCACACTGTGTGATCAAGACGCATTTCTCCATCAGCCCCTTCACACGTTCCTCATTCTTCTGCCCATTCATTCATTCATTCATTCAACACACATTTGTTGAGCATAAGACTTTACCCCTGCTCCCAGGAACTCACCCACACGAAGTCTACCATCCTGAGAATCCACTGTCTTATATTGTGAATTGTCTTACATCACTTTTCCTTTCCCAGTATAATATCCTGGAGAAATGGAGGTTTTAGTACCTCTCACTGCACTTAGTGTCCCTCCCCCCCACCATATTCATGACAATGAGCTCTTTCTGGCCATTTTGACTTCATTATATTGCCTAACATGATCCAGGTTTCACTCCCCTTAATTAATCCTTAGGATTAAGAGGCTGATGCCTTGAAAGCCATTCTCTTCCCATCAAAGTGAACCCCTAAGACATTTGTTAACAGTGTCACAAGAGCTTGGCGGCAGCCGTGACGGCCATGTCATTCTTGCCCTCGCTGCCTGCAGCCCCACATCGTGGTGAGTCAGGTGGGCGCGGTCCAGCCAGCTGCGCCGACGGACGCAGTGTTAGTCTCCCCTCCTTGCAATTAGCTGCACTTTTGATTCCATCCCAAGTGACTGCAACTCTGAATCACACAGGACTCGATCTGCAAACCAGTGAACTGAACAAAGGACAGGAGACTGCGGAGGTGACCGAAAGGAGCATGGTTTCGAGAGAACGCACAGTAGGCCACTGACATGCGGGGAAAGCAAACTCACACAGCAGCCGAAGCAGAGAGCGAGCTCCTCAAGGACATGGAGCACAGATAAGTGTCTGTGTGTGGGCACGCGTGCGCATGTAGAGGTCAAGTTCAAAGCAAATATAGAGCTCCACCAGCATAAAAAGCTCTAAGTCTTTGTGTGGATTCCATTCAATGGAGGCTGTATTATCTGTAAGTTCATCAACTGAAAAGCTCTTTAAAAAGGAATTTTTATATAATCCAATTCAAATCTCCAATCTAGTAACAGGCATTGATTTATAATGATTGACAGTTCATGTTTTCCAGGTGGCATGGCTTTTATTCTGAAAACTAGTCTAAGTGAATGGAGTGACTTCAATTTACAGAAGTATCTTTATACGTTACAAAATCCTATAAGGCAACAATCAATCTCCCCTAACCTACCCTTTGTCCACTTACCCCCACAAAGCAGAAACCACCGCAATAACAAAATAATAGGAATAGTAAATAACTCTTTGAACCAGAATGATTGACTTAAAAGTGTCCCCCAGAATTTTTCCATAATTGTTGCTAGATGATGTATCACTTACATAAGTCACGGTTATAAAGTAAGTAATAAGTCACTCTTACCTTCTTCGGTCATGTACTTGATCAGTTCTTCCTTGGTCAGAAATCCACGTTTCGACGGATCTAACACCTGAGAGAAAAGAAAGGGTAGATAGTATATTTTTTGTTTGGTGAATAAATTCTACCGGATGAATTTTTCATATTAAATATATATAAGATCTGGAGCTTACGCACCTCAAATGCTCGAAGAAGGGTGTCTTCTGGAATTGGTCTGTATCTAATTATGAAGTAAAAGGAGCAAATGCCACGTATTTAGCTCAGTCTCTATACAATAAATGATCACATAAAATGAAATAAAAGCTGCTAATATGCAAGGATAATAATACTCCCCTCACGGAAACCCCTTTGGATTTCTAGAGCTGGAAGTCAAAAGCACTCCACACCCACAGAAGATACTTAGTTCAAAATCACTGCCGTCCGTGATGATACCTATCAGCCTTTTTCATCATTATGAAAATCAACTTAGTTGGAAACAAAATTTCTACCATAAACCAGCTGTGGTAAGGGAACACTACACTTTCCTTAGAAAAAGAATTAGGGTGAATTCTCACTGACAGCTCACAATAGAAGATAATAAATATGTTGGTGATTTATGCCTTTTGTGGTCTTTTTGCTCTATAATTACACTCCGCTTATTAGATTAACACACATGTGGTTGATATTTCTAAGCACATTTCACCTGGCAGTTCAGAAGTACAGGGAAAAGTCAGAGGGAAGCTATCCCAGGATAAGTATTTGGCTGAGTATAATATACAAAGTGAAAAGCCAAGTGTTTTGAAATTAACATAATTCTGATCATTACTTTACCTTAACAACCGCATGTACCTTCTTACCTTCTTTCTAGTAGTACTTCGGTCATCACTGGAAGAAATTTTTCAAATCGAATGTATCCAGTGGGTTCTTCTTCCTCTACCTAAACTTTCAACAAAAAATAGCCATGTATTACTTCAGCAAATGTATTGAGAAACTCCTTTTCACTATGCCAAGGGCTAGGGGTTTGATAAAGAGCTTTCTTGGGCATGGTCTCTGCTCATAGAGTTTCTATTTGGTAGTGGAGACACAGATTAACACCAAAAAACAACAGAGCTAAGTGTCAAATTATAAACACAGTGAAGTGAAGGAGCTTGGGTCTATGAGAGTATAGAGCAAAGGAAAGTTCTAGGCCAGATCGGGAAAGGCACTCATGAAGAAATCACAACAGAGCTGATTTATAAAGTGTGAGTAGAAGCCAGCAGCAATGAGACTCCAGGTAGACGAAACTGAGTGCCCTTGGAGGCCAGGAGGCTGGGGGGCGTAGGGGCAAGGAGGAGAATGTTTCCAGATAAGGCTAGAGGGAGAGACAGACACTGGACCTTGCAGCATCTTATGGTCCATGAAAGTGGCTTTGGTTGTTATCCTAAGACCAACAGGAGATCCCTCAAGGTCTGGTAGATCACACTGGTTATGGGCAAGGCGGCTTCTGTGGTGGGCTCAGCACCTGTCATAGACCTTGGGTTAGAGTGATGGCCATGAGGGAGAAGTGAATGGTTTCAAGAAATATTTAAGTAGTAAAAGCAATAGGACCAGGGGCACCTGGGTGTCTCAGTCTGTTAAACATCTGAATTGGTTTCAGCTCAGGTCATGATCTCAGGGTTGTGAGATCGAGCCCCATGTGGGCTCCACGCTCAACAGGGAGTCTGTTGGAGATTTTCTCTTTCCCTTTCCCCCTACCCCTCGACCCGGTCATGTGTGCATGTGCTCTCTCTCTCTCTCTCTAAAAATCAATCAATCTTAGGGGGGGAAAAGGCAATAGAACTTAGTGCTGCATCTAGTATGGGCAAGGATGAGAAAGAAGAGAGGAGTCAAGGATTCTGACTTGCACAAGTGGGACGGAGTGATGCTTTTCCCTACGATAAGGAACACAGGATAAGGGACCAGGATAGGGGACCAATCATATCTCAAGGACCAAAGTGCATATCAAATCACTGTAATAATTACTAAATGCCTACATGGTTAATGGAACTTTGTTATCGCAACACTAAAGAAGAGAACACTACACCTGAGAAAGAGAAATTTTGGTACCCAGCCCTGTTAGATGAGACGGAGAGACTCCTGCCCATTGGTTCAACTTTGATGGTGTGGCTGAATAAGACACTGTTGATCTGAACTTCCGTGTCAGGCTATTTACAAGGAGCTGTAAATTTTCCACTCCCTTTCAAAAATCCTATTAAAAGGCTCATCTATCCCAATTCAACAGAGGACCTTTTAACAGATTTACTCCTTGAGCAAAAAAACGAGAATCTGTAAGTTGCTGCTAAGGGGAACACACTGTCGTGCAAATGACTATTTTTCAGTGTTTATACTGGATGCTCTCCCCTAGTATGAGGGGAGCCCTCAAACTCCACTATCAACAGAAAACGTTATCCATCTAATGACGGAATGATACTCCAGAATCTCTAAGCCCATCAACACACGAACAATTGTTTCAGCCGCAGCTATGTACATGGCAAGATTTTGCAAATTAATGTTCATCTGGCTCCGATCTGCTTGAGTCGCACTCTGTAACCACCTACCCCAGGAGCCTCTTAAAAAGAAAATGTCAATCCCATGAGACGACCTTTGGAGGGATAATTTTTAAATTAAAATGGTGCATTTCTATGCTGATTACTCCAGAAATATGCTCCAGAAGCTAGAGCACTGGTTTGTTTCCCTCTCTCCCCCTGCCCCCAACAAATCACCGTGAACAGTCTCGACCTTGAGAGATCAAAACCCCTCTGTATTTTATGAGTATCCTCATCAATCTACAAATGGTTTGTAGTGTTCCAAAGGGAATTCACCTCTCTAGCACTCCCTCCACCACGCGAGAACTCACAACACATAGTATGTGCTCCAGAATGCTCCCCGGCTCCCACAGGACTTCCAGGAGCCCCCGGTGCTCTGAACGCTAGGGTGAAACTACAGTCGTTCGGCCCCGTCTATCTAAGAGCCAGAACCACACAGAAACAGCGTGGAAGCAGCTGTCCGGCTCATCAGGAGAGCAGAGGAGGCACACGTTTTGGCTTTTTCTTTTTAAGTCAAAGACAGACAATGAGTAAACAGAGGACTTGTGGTTACAAAGGAAGAAAAAAAATAAGTAAATCCATCTCCATCTTGGGCAGACTGTGAAAATCTTTCTATGACCCAACACTGTCCTCTAGAGGCCACATCTAATCCCTTCCTCTACAAAAGCATGTCTACGCAAGGGCGTAGAAACAATACAACTATATGACCGTTCTTAATACACAGTGTTAATAACCTGTTTAATATATACCAGAAAATATTTTATAATATAAAAGGTTTTTTAGGATTTTATCTTTTGGGGGCGCCTGGGAGGCTCAGTTGGTTAAGCGTCCGCCTTTGGCCCAGGTCATGATCTTGGGGTCCTGGGATCCGCTGGAGTGGGGCTCCCTGCTCAGTGGGGAGTCTGCTTCTCCCTCTCCCTCTGCCCCTCCTCCCTGCTTGTGCGCTCTCGCTCGCTCTCTCTCAAATAAAATCTTTTGAACAAGATAACCTTTTTATTTTAGAATAGTTTTAGATTTAGAGAAAAGTTGCAAAGATAGTGCAGAATTCCCATTATACCACCTACCCGGTTTTCCCTGTTGGTAACCCTTAGATCACTATGGTACAACTTTAGTTGGTATGTTGTCATAATTAATGAAGTGATATTAATACATAAGTATTTACTACACTCTGTGCTCTATTTGGACTCCATTTGTCTTTCTAAAAGTCATTTTTAGGGGTGCCTGGGTGGCTCAGTCAGTTAAGCGTCTGCCTTGGGCTCAGGTCACGCTCTCAGGGTCCTGGGATCGAGCCCCCATCTGGGCTGCTTGCTCAGCGAGGAGCCTGCTTCTCCCTCTCCCTCTGCTCCTCCCCCCACTCATGTGCTCGTGCGCTCTCTCTCTGACAAATAAATAAATAACATTTTTTTAAAAGTCATTTTTAAAATACGGTAATTCCTCTATCATAAAGAAATAAATTCTGGAAATCTGGAAACAAGAGTGGAAACGGGAGGATAAGATGTGGTTCTATTATTTCTGGTGCAGACAAGCTCGCTAAATTTATGAGGCCATAGCAAGACAGGACAAAAACACTACTTTCCAGAAACGTTATGCAATAATGGCTCAATGGTTATTTCGACCCACATATTAAAATGCCTTTAAGATTTAATAGAAATATATCACATATCAAACTATATTCCTGTGTGTGTGTGTGTGTGTGTGTGTGTGTGTGTGTGTAGACGGGGGATACATACATAGATAGAGGAGAGAGAGTTACGGGTTCAGTTTGTCCTCCCCAAATTCGTATATTGGTGTCCTAACCCCCAGTACCTCAGAATGTGATTTATTTAAAGAGAGGGAATTTACAGAGGTAATCAAGTTAAAATGAGGTAATTGGGGTGGGCCTTAATTCAATATGACTGATGTCCTCATACAAAGGGGAAATTTGAATACAGAGACATGCACACAGAGGGAGTGCCATGTGCGCATGCAGACAGCCATCTATAAGCCACGGCAAAGGGCCTGGAACAGACCCTTCCCTCACAGACGCCAGAAGGAACCAACCCTGCCGTGCCTTGACTTTGTACTTCTAACCTCCAAAACTGTCAGTTAGTAAATTCCTGTTGTTTAAGCTATTTGTGATACTCTGTTACAGTAGCCCTACCACACACACACACACACACACACACACACACACACACACACGGCACGCACGACACATCGTAACCCAAAGACTTTGAATCGCGATCAAGCTTAAGTCCCTATACTTACCAACTGGAGATTAACAAAGCAGATATTTGAAATTCAGAACTGATCTTACAAGAGTTGATACAGAGAAAATAATGCAGCTCAGACCTACTCTCTGCAAGAGAAAACTCAATTAACTGACTTAAAATGAAATGAACTCAAGAAAGACCCCCAGGTTACAGAGGACATGTTGGAAAAGACTAGGAATTCATGGCCATTTCTTCACTCTGAGCAAAGCCCTGGGAAAACCCACTTCTCTTCTGTACTGGGGAGATTCTTCAAAAAAAAAAAAAAAAAACACAGATGTTGCCTCTCTCATGGAAAAATATCACAGTATATTCACCATGCTAGACCAAGCAGATTCTGACTAACCGGCCTCCCTCCCGGCCTCCTCTGGAACAGGGAGAGCAGCAGGTGCACCCAACGCGGCTGCAGCAAGCTCGCTGAGACGTGCCCTGAGGCTCTGTGAACCGTGAGTCTGTCATTATGACGACGACGTCTATCCGCAGCGCACACACCTGGTTCTCTGTCGTGCAAGGACACCTCCTCCTGAAAGAACTGATCTCTGGTGCTGGAATTCCGGCACCACCTCCCTGCTCACCAAATGGACCTAACTTGATCATTCGGAAGTTCGGTGCCGCCTTCCATCTGTAAATGCCACGGGGCTGTGGCGACAACGCACTCACTCCGTGGTTGTGCCCAGCCACGGCCTAGAGGACAGGACACGCACCTGCCCCTCTGCTGCCCCCCCCCCGTGCCTCCTGGGACCGACCGCTCGGACGGGGTGGGGGGGCACCGGCCAGCCCCCAACACATCCCTCCTCTTCGAGAGACAAAACCCAACCAAACCGACAGATCTTGTTACCGCCAACAGGAACGAGGCAAAGTAAGTTATCATCCGGTTCGCTTCAGCCACAAGGAGCGACGAGGGGCTGCAAAGGAGGTAATAGCTGGCAAGCAGCCTCGGCAGCATTTATGAATGCAGAAATAACCCCCTTTGCAGGAAGCCCCCCCAGCTCTGCCCTCTAGTACCACTTAGAGCGAATTCGTGTTGCTGGCAGCTGTCCGCGGGCAGACCGGGCCCAGATCCGCCCGGCCGCTCCTGTCCGAGGACCAGGGCCGAGCAGGTGACCTGAACACAACACGCTGCTTCACGGCCACACAAAGGGCCCCCATCCTGAAGGCCACCACGGAGCTTGCAGACACCCCAGTCTCTCTGCCCCCTCCTCCCGGCATGAAGAAGGCTCAGTAAATACCTACAGTGTGGGGTTTTTCAAAATATCAACATTTATCTTAAGTCTCAAAGCCTGAGGCAAATACTGCTTCTCACTCCACTTTGGCAAAAGTCCTTTTTCTCTTTCCCTTCCTCCCTCCCTCCCTTCCGTCGTCAGAGAGAGAGATAGAGAGAGCACAAGCAGGGGGAGCAGCCTGGGATCATGACCTGAGCCAAAGGCAGACACTTAGCCAACTGAACCACCCAGGCGCCCCTAAAAGTCCATTTTCTTAATTTGTTTTGCTTCCAGAAGTCAGGCACAGGGAGGTGAAGTGCCCACCTTGTCCGTAACTGGGTCAGGTGTTTTGATGGGACCACGGCCCAGAATTCTTTACCCCCACTCCCATAGTGAAATCACCAGGCCGTCCCTTTTCTCATTAAAGCATTATTTATTTTAATGCCGGACTCACTGAGTAGGTGCAACAAAACACACGGTGAAAATTCATTTCTCCCCAGTGACACAAACCTCAGTCAATAAACTGAACTATTTCATGCTTCACAAACGCAAGATAATATCAGTAGTCAAGACGGTTTATAAAGCACCTACCTTTCAACTAGTTCCAGGTCACCAAGTAAGATATACATACCATTTTTTAACTATTTGTAGTAAAAAAATAAAAACAAGAACCATGAGCTATTTCAAGTTAGACTCTAACACATACTCAAATTTTGACATAAACCATGTCTCAAAATGAAAACAGTACAATTTAGAAAATATTTCTCTACCTTGGATGAAATAAAATAATAACAAAAATTCATTGGCATTTGCCAAAAAAAATATCTTTACAAATGAAAAATCTTTTTTTTTTTTTTTTTTTTTTTGAGAGCAAGAGAGAGCATGAGTGAGGAGAGGCAGAGGGAGAGAGAGAGAGAAAATCTTAAGCAGGTTCCATGCTCAGTGTGGACCCGACTCAAGGCTGGATCCCGGGACCCTGAGATCACAACCTGAGCCTAAATCAAGAGTCCAACGCTTAGCCGACTGAGCCACCCAGGTGCCCCCAAAGGAAAAATTTAAAAAGTCACCTACTTTAGAAAATTTATTTACTACAAACATTCCAGAGGCTGTTGTACAAAAACGAGGATATGTGATTCTTTCAGGTTAGAAGTCCCTTATTAATATGTTTCAAAAAGAGTTTGAATCATCTCTCGGCTCGACCATCAGAAATGCTAAGAGTCAACAAGTGGCTAAACCGGATAATTGATAAGGTCCCTTCCAGCTGTGAGTTTCTACACCTTGAAGCTACAGGGGGAATCGGTGGCTGTCAAGCCATTAATTTTCCTATTTTATCCCCTTGTTGGGGGGGAAGATGTCAGCTAAACTAAACTGTACTGTAAGCTTACAGTCATGTTAAAAACATGCACAGGAAAAGAATATGGAAGGAAGTTCACCAAAATATTACAATGATCATATTACGGTGCTGGATCATTAGAAAGGATTTTACTCTATTTCTTTAGAAATTTCCTGTATGTATTACATCACAATAAAAATTTGAAATGAGAGTTTATATTAGTCTCTTGTTATGGCTGTTTCATATAAAATTATGAAACGCATTTATTTATAAATATTCTGTATTTATGTAAGAGAGGGAAAACCACTTTTACAGATTGCTCTGGGTTTTGTTTCCTGCTGTTGATCGCTGCTTTAGCACCATTCATTGATTTCCTTCTAACTACAGATAGATTCCTTGTACAACACAATCCCCTCAACACCCCACCCCCCACTTACCTATTTCTGAAGTCATGGCTAGTAGCCGTTAATAGATAATCTCCAAAGTACCTCTTGGTTTGCAATTCTTCTATTTAATTATTTTTAAGATTTTATTTATTTGAGAGAGAGAGAACCAGAGAAGGAGCAGGGGGAGAGGGACAAGCAGACTCCCCACTGAGCGGGGAGCCCGAGGCGGGGCTCGATCCCAGGACCCTGAGATCATGACCTGAGCCAAAATCAAGAGTCCGCCACCTAACCGACTGAGCCACCCAGGCGCCCCAATCGGTCTACAATTCTTTAACTCTGGCATCTGACATTAGCACAGATTAGAACAGATCCCCTCCCTCCTCCCACCTTCTCCGATGCCAGGATGCTTCGGCAAAATAGAGACAATGTCTCTTACATCACCAGCTACTTCAGAATCAGAACACAATTACCCCCACCCCTTCCCAATCTCTGAGAAGCTTGGCACCACTGGAATCTGAACGCTGCGACATCTCAGGGCTCACCTGGAATCAGGACGATGCAGTAAAGGTTAAGGTGGGCGGACACGGCCGCTTTACAAGTACGTGGATTATGTAGATTTTACTCTACTAACTAGACAGCCATTTCTGAAGTTTCAAAGACAAAAATTTCTCAGAATACTTCACCAATTAAAAATAATGAGAAACTGTGATGTGGGACCTTTGGGGCTTGTGGTAGGTCTGGTGTGGTAGGATATTTTTCATCCAAGAGGAAACAGGAAATGACGCAGTCGAATCATTACATTGTTTTAGCCTGTTACAGGGGATATCGAGCACGTCGATGTCATAAAGGCTTCTCACCACAATTTAACATTAAATCACTGACCACAGAAAATGCAGCTGAACATTCATTTGTGGGTGAGTTTCTTCATTTAGCTAAACCAATGGGACTGAACACAATCTCAAATATTTCAATGCCTATGTATTTAAATTTTTGATGTTCATAATTTCAAAGTGTTTGAAACTATCTTGAGCCAAATTACGATGGAGTTTCTTCAGTTTTCTTGTGTCTCTGTATGCCTGGTACCTGACACGTGGTAAATGCTTGATAATTATTTGATGAATGAACGATTACCAGCTCGTAATAGTTTTTAATTACTTTTACTTACTGGAAACTTGGCATTTTTGAGCCCATGAATCAGATCTATTTTACAACTCTTCTCTCAAGTACGTCTGCGGTGCTTTTGAAAGCCTGAATTTTCCACTCTTCTGATATTAGGTCTTGCAAGAGCAAGAAGAGACAGTGTAAGAAATGTAATCATACCCAGAATATTGCTGGGCCCATAGGAAATGGTAGAGCTGGTTCTTGAACCAGAACGTATCAGGCTTTGTTCTCAGTGCTAAGGGTGCAGTGATGGATGAAGCAGAGACTCTGTGCCTTCAAGGAGTTTCTATGACACAGTGAGAGACAGACACATAAATCGGGAACTTCAGATTATCCTGAACACGACAGACAAGACACAAAGGGTTGTACTGTCAAATCAGATTCGCCAGAATCAGAGATCTTATCTGATATCAAACCTCCAAGGATATAGAGTCACAAGCACCGGTGAGCCATGAGGCGGTTCGGGATGGCAACACCATCTCCGAGAGGCTTTCTTGCCACATTAGGACTCCCTCTGGCCCAGATCTAAGGCATCAGGTGTTTAAGTGCTGTGGGTACTTGGAGGAAGAGCAGCCCGGAGCAAGGGGAAGGGGAAGAACAAAGACTCTGAGTAGAAGTATGCAGGACATAGTCAGAACCAGCAGGGAAGCCAGGATGTGAGCAAAGACAATGGCAGGAAGTGACAGGCCTGACCACCTAGGGCCTTGTCAGCTGTGGTGAGTAACAGGACTTTGGGCCCTTTTCCAGAGTGAGCTGGGCACCTCAGAAGTAGGGTTCTGAGCAGTGGAGTGGCGGGCTCTGACTTCACCTCTTTTAAAAGCATCCTTTTTGCCTGTCCTGTAACAAGTAGACCGCAGGGGACCAAGCACAGGGACAGAGAGTTCAAAGGCCGCCGTGGTAGTTCAGGGAGATGGGACAGTGGCTTGGACCAAGGCGATGGGTGTGGAGGTGGTGAGAAGGGGTCAGTTTATCATCTGAAGGCAGGATACAGTGTCAGTACAGCGTATAATGGATCTTTTTAAAGTCCAGTTTTACAACCTCTGGTTTTCAAAACCACGTGACAGGGATTCATCTTCCCTGCACTGGTCCCCTGTGCCTGCAGTCCTGAGGGTGGGGGTCTACTCCCTTCCTCTCTGCGCCCAAAACATCCCTCCCTTCCCAGGGTCAGTCCCACAGCTCCACTTGGCTCTCAACCATGTTTCTGCCCTTCCTACCCTCTTGGATGTGGCCCCTTCTCTCTCTTTAGCCAGGGAGAGTCTACGAGTCTTTGGGTCATTTTCTGGGTTATTTACATGGATATGCGTGTTATCTAGTTGTATCTGTGGGACGAGGTGAGCTTAAGGTCTTGCTACTCTGCCATCTTGCCCGGAAGTCCCATGTTTGACTTCTTTTGCTTAACATGTTCTTGCTGAAATTCATCCATGTCACATGTGTATCATATTTGGTTCCTTTTTATCACTGAGTAGAGTAGTGGTCCACAGTATTTATTTATCCATTCCCCAGTTGATGGGCATTTAGGTTATTTTCAGTTTGGGGCTATTATGACTCATGCTATCAAGAACATTTGGTTACAAGTCTTCATGTGGACAAAGACTTTCACTTTTCTTAGGTAAATAGTTACCAGTAGGATTGCCAGGTTGTATAATAAGTGTTATGTTTATCTTTATAAGAAACTGGCACAGTTTCCCAAAGTGACATTCCTACCAGCAATGTGTGAGTTATAGCTGTTCTAAATCCTTGCCAACATTTAATATTTTCAGAATTTAAATTCTCGTGTATGTATGGAAGCACTTCATCCTCCCCAATGGGTAAAATGTTCATCATTTCTTATGTGCTTGTTGGCCATTAACACATTTTCCTTTATGAAATGTCTATTCAAATCTTTGGCCAGTTTAAAAATTGGGTGGCTTGCCTTCCTAATATTAGTTAAAACAGATGCTAATATATTCCGGGTACAATGTCAAATAAATTATTTGCAAGTATTTTCCCCCAATCTGTGATCTGCATTTGCTGGTTTGTTTTTAACTGTGGCATTTGATTGGGCAAAATTTTTTAATATAGATGAAGGTATTTGTTGATTGTTGTGCTTTTCTTTTTATGGTTCATGCTTTTGGTGTCTTATCTAAGAAATGTTTGGCTGACCCGACATCACATGGTTTTCTCTCTGTCGTCTTCCAGAAGTTTATAGTTTAAGCTCATCTATTCAGGTCTAGGATAGTACGTGTGGAGTAAAAGAGTGAAGATTGTTTTCTTTCTATTCAGATACCCATTTGCTCCCACACAATTTATGGAAATGATGATCCTTTCTTGGTGGAACTACTCTGGCACCTTTGTCAAAGATGTAAGGATGGTTCTATGCCTGGATCCTCCAGTTTGTTCCACTGGCTTATAGGTCTCTCAGTACAAATATCACACTTGTCACAGTAAATCTTGCAATCAGGTAGTAAAAGTCCACCCTTGTTCTTCTTTTCCAAAATTATTTTGGTTATTCTAGCTCCTTTGTTTTTCCATTCAAATTTCAGAATCAGCTCATCAACTTCAAAAAAGCTTGCTATAATTTTGATTGAAAATGTACTGAATCTATTAATCAAAGAACTGCCCTCTTAATGTTATTTTGCAATCCACAAACCTGTGTATCTATCCCTTTAACTCTTAATTTCTCTCTACAGTGTTTGCTGTCTGTGGTGCATAAGTCTTGCCTTTATTTTGTTAAATTTATTCATTATTCTATTTTTATGCTTTTTTAAATGGCATTTACTTATTTCATTTTTCTTATTGTTGGTTTCTAATTATAGAAATACAATTGATTTTTCATGTTGACCATGTCGCCTGTGATCTGGCTAAGTTCACGTATTAGTTCTAGCACCTTTTTGGTGAATCTCTTAGGATTTTCTACATGAGAAATGATGTTGTATGAAACAGAGTTTCCCTTTTTCTTTTCCAAACTGCGTATCTTTTACCATTTTTCCTTACCTTATTGTACAAGCTAGGACTTCAAGTAAATGATGAGTAGGAGTGATGAACGCAAGCATCTGTGCCACATTCGTGATTGTAGATAAAAAAACACTGAGTATGATTTTAGCCTTGAATTTTCATAGCTGCCCTTGGCAGGCTTGACAAGTTTCCTTTTATTCTTCATTTGCTGAGTATTCTTCTCTTCCATGGGTATTGAATTTTTCCAAATGCTATTCCTGTATTTATTGAAATGATCATATGGTCTATCTACTTTGTTCTGTTGGTGTAATAAAGTACATTGATTTATGTTGAGCTAACCTTAAATTCCTGAAATAAACTCCACTTGCTCATGACGTATTATCCTTTTTAACATATTGTTGAAATTGATTTGATAAAATCTTATTAAGGACTTTTTACATCTATGTCAGTAAGGTCTGCTCTTCTTTGTAATATGATTGTCTGGCTTGGATATCAGAGTAATGCTAGCGGTTTTTTTCTTCTGTTTTGTTTTTGTTTTAAAGATTTTATTTATTTGACAAGAGAGACAGCCAGCAAGAGAGGGAACACAAGCAGGGGGAGTGGGAGAGGGAGAAGCAGGCTCCCAGCGGAGGAGCCTGATGTGGGGCTCGATCCCAGGACCCTGGGATCACGCCCTGAGCTGAAGGCAGACACCAGAGTAATGCTAGTGTTATCTCTTGTGATGTTTCCAAAAAGAGTTTTGTGTAGAATTAGTGCTATTTCTTCCATAAATGTTTGAGAGAATTCGCTAGCAAAACCATCTGAACTTCTAGTTTTCTTTATGGGAAAATTTTTAATTATAAATTAAATTTTCATAATTGATATGGGGCTATTCAAATTCTCCAGGTTTTCTTGGGTGAGTTTTGGTAATTTGTGTGTCTGAGGGAATCTGTCCATTTCATCTAAGTTGCCAGGTTTATTAGCATAAAGTTGCTCCTTTATTATCCTTTTAAAATGCCTGAAGGATGATAAACCCTCCTTTAATCTTGATGTTGGTAATTTGTCTTGATCTCCTTAGCTAGAAGTCTATCAATTTTACTTGAAAAGACTAGTATTTTGCTATCAGTGATTTTTCTCTGCCCGTCTTCTATTTCACTGATTTCTGTTCTTCGTAATTTTCTTTCTTCTATTTATACTGGGTCTATGTACCTCTTCTTTTTCCAGCTTGTTAAGATGAGAATTTAGATAATTAAGTTTAGGTCTTTTATTCTTTTCCAGTATAAACATTTAAAGTTGTAAACTGGTCTCTAAGCACTGCTTACCTGTTTCCCACAAAGTTAGACATGCCGTATTTTCATTAACATTCAGGGCAAAATATTTTCTAATTCCCCTTGTGATTTCTTCCTTGATTCATGAATTATTTAGAAGTAGGTTGCTTAATTTCAAATATTAAAGAATTTCCTAATTATCTTATTCTCAATTGATCTCTAACTTAATTCCATTTTTTATTTTTTTAGTTTAATTTTAATTTTTTTAAATTTTTTTTTTTTTTTTTTTTTTAGAAAGAGAGCATGAACTGTGGGGAGAGACACAGTGAGAGGGAGACAGAGGATCTTAAGCAGGCTCCACACTGAGCACACAGCCCAACATGGGGCTCGATCTCACAACCCTGAGATCATGTCCTGAGCTGAAATCAAGAGTCAGATGCTTAACTGAGTCACCCAGGCACCCTTAATTCCATTTTTAAAATCAGAGAACACATCCTGTATGATTTTAATTTTTAAAAATTTATTGAGAGGTGTTTTATGGCCCAGCACTTAATCCATCCTATTGGACATCCCATGTACTCTTGGAAAGAACATTATTTTGCATTTGTGGGTGTATGTCCTATTAATATCAATTAGGCCAGAGGGACTGATGGTTGATCGTCTAGGTCTTTCCTGACATTTTATGTAGTTGTTCTACCAATTATTTAGAGGGCTGTTGTAAGTTCCTTCCATGGTGGTGGAATTGTCTGTCTCCTCCTCTCATCTGCCCATTTTTGCTTCACGTCTACCGTGGCTCTGTCAGTAGGTGCACAGACATTTATCATTTATATACCTTTCTGATGAGTTGACCTTTTAAAAAATAAAACTCACTCGACAAATGTCAAAATCTTACCAACATAGGTCTTATTTTCCAAACGACTTTTAGTTCTCCTTTCTAGTTACTTTAAATTCTCCACAATTCCACTTAGGTTTGAACTTCAAAGACTGTTGACCTCTCCATACCCTTCCTACCGGTCCTGAGACGCTGTCATGTCCTCCCAGCTCCCACACGGAAGATCCTGGAAGGATCTAACTTCTTAGTAAAGGAAGAATTGTTTGGTAACCTGTATGTCAATAAAATTGGGGTATTAACTCTTGCCACAGTTGTTGAGTTTTGTGATATTCCAAATGTGCCGAGATTTGGGGCAGTTTGGTAATCGCAGAATATGAAGCAGAGGGATCAAGGCCGAGTGACTTTTAAACGATCTATTTTAAGAGCAACATCAGATCTCATATCACTCTTTGGAATCGAGGGGCTGACATTTAGTACGTACTTGGACTAAAACTCAAGGGAATGGCAACTAGAGACCTGCACACAGGTTTTGATGTTTTATCGAAGAATTTTAGAGCATTGTCATGTTATTGAATTTTAAAGTAAAAAAAAAAACAAAACCAGAAATAGTTTCATTTCTGAAACTACTACAGAGCACTTAGCAAGAAGACATTCACCCTAGAGCTTTACTATGTGGAGCTCAGATTTTCTAAATGTATTTGATACCTACGAATATCTATGTGCTTTGTTCCCCTCACTTATTTGGGAAACCTCAGAAAGGACAGTCACGCCCAAAACTTCTTAAGCATATAATTTGAATAAATTGTGCACAAGGACAGAAAAACACATATAGGGCTTAGACAGCACAGTGACCCCTACTGGTCCAACTGCCCTAAACGTGTGTGTAATTTTCAAAGGTTGCATCAATATATCTAAGAAAGGGGCAAAGACAAAATAAAAACATTGGGACCCAAGCATCTACAGTGATGATCTGCTCTAACCCGCGGGGTCGCTTCGGTAGACAGCCACCTACAGAGCAGACAAACCGAAATATATGTTGAGGGCCCAAGTGACACATGAATCCTCACAGTTATCAGATTTGATCCTCATAAAGACACACTTTATTATCGTTGGCTTCCTTCTGTGGCTGTGGAACCATGCTTTGAAAGCGAGGAGCCATGCTTTGAGAGCTGTGAGTGGCAGCTGTGGGACTCGAGGGTAGACCTCCTGACCTCAGACGGGTGTTTATTCTACTTTGCAGAGAAACTTACAGATCAAGATTGGCAAACTTTTTCTGCAAAGGACCAGACAGTAAATATTTTAAGCTTTGCAAACCATATGGTCTCTGTCGCAAGGACTCAGTTCCACTCTTGTAGTGAGAACACAGCCAGAGACAATATGTAAATAAATGAGTTTAGCTGTGTTCCAATAAAACTTTATTTATAAAAACAGGTGGTGGGCTGGATTTGGCCCAGAGGTTGTGGTTTGCTGATTAAAATATACAAAAGGAATTAGGCTCCAAAGGTTCTGCTTTTCTATCCTTTCCAGGGGCATTTTTCCTTACTGTTTCACTTACTCTACTGAATTAGATGCAATAATTATGATTTCACTGCAAATTCATCTTCCAGTTCCTATCTGCTCCACAGCGCCAACTTTCCTCTTTCCCTAGCACAAATTCTAGCTTTGTCGATAAACACTGTCAAGCAGTGATCAACACCTTTTTTTTAAAAAATGTGAGGACCAGCTCAGGAAAAATAAGATTTTTTTTCCTCTGAGTAAAAATAGCTTTATTGGATCCCCAAATGGAAAAACAATGTAAAGATTTTGAGCTTTACTGAATATTTTTAAAATGCTAATGAAAAATCGGTCCTGCTTTTTAGTTACCAAGATGCTAATACGTGTGCAACAGAGCCGTCTTTCCAATCTCCACTCCTTAACCGTGTATAGTGCTTTAGGATTCAAAACCCGTCTTCCAAAACATTACTTCATTTATCTTTGAAGGAGGTATCATCATAGAGAAACTGACACAGAGGTTAAGTGACCCACCCCGAGTCAATGCCGTGCTGGGCACAAAAATCAACCAAATCCCACTTCTTTGCCTGCCTCCCGTCTCCTCCTGCTGGAAGCCTGGCCTCCACCGAAACACACACCCCTAGCTGAGCAGCTCTGAACGATTCTTCTCCTGGTGGGGGCCGGGGTAGCTCTGTTCCCTTCAGGCCTCTGCTTGGTTGAACTGAAAGCTGCACTTGATGTTAGACCAGACGCTTTTCTGGAAAACCAAACAGGGCATGAAGCTCTCTGGTCTCGGGCTGCTCATCACTGCTTTATGGGACAGTCCTCTCCAGAGACTCATCTACACCATAACAAATAACCATTTTTTTTAAAAAAAGAAAGACCGCTCAATCAACGTCAAGTTAGTTCTTATCATTTCATTATGTGTACTACTTTTTCCAAAAGTTAGTTTTATTTCCCCTCAATAAATATAAATTTCTTATAGTCTCTACATCCTGCTCTATCCCCTCTGAACTGACATTCTTCACTACATTCCTTTCATCTGTCAGTGTTCGCTCTGCAGATAGTCCCCTGCATCTGCTGGCCTTTCTCCAACTAATTCTATTTTAAGATTTTATTGATTTATTTATTTGAGAGAGAAGGAGGGAGGGAGGGAGGGAGGGAGGGAGGGAGAGGGAGAGAGAGAGAGAGAGAGAGAGAGAGAGAGAGAGAGAGAAAGCTCACGTGGGGGAGGAGCAGAGGGAGAGGGACAAGCAGACTCCCTGCTGAGCGCGGAGCCTGATGCAGGGCTCTATCCTACAACCCTGAGATCATGACCTGAGCCCAAAACAAAAGCCTGATGCTTAACGGACTGAGCCACCCAGGTGCCCCTCTTCAACTAATTTTAAAGAGTGTAAATAATATCTAACGTGGGCTCCTTACTTGAGCCATTGCGTTACTTGGTCAAAGCCATTTCTTCTAGATCGGATACGAGTTGTTGCAGAACTGCTGGCTGGCCGATCCGCAAAGCGGCACCAACGTCTTCATCAAGCACATGCATTAGCTTAGGACGTGCTCAGTTGCAGGGAAGGGTTTTCAGGTACAAGGAGCAGGGGGAGCAGAGAGCCCACCGCAGCAGCCCTGCCGCCGGCCCGCTTACCTCTGCGATCAGGTCATGCAGCTCTCCTTCACTCGGGCAGCACCCTAGCGACCTGATAATTGTTCCAATCTCTCTGCAGGAAAAAATGGTCAATAGTTTCAGAATTTAAACTTTGAAAAGCAAGCACAGTGTCTCTCTAAACGACTTCAGGGCCGATGTAGCCCAGCAAACAAAGTCACTCGATAAGTTCTGCCCCATGAGGCTAGAAGATACTTTCCGGAGAAAGGAAAAGGCAGACAAGTGAACCAAATGGAGGAGAAAGAAGTGTTTGCATTGATTAGCAAACGCAAGCCCTGCCTTAGCCCAAACCCAGAAAGTTCTAGAAAACGTAAAGGAGGGGAGAGTAAGAAAAAGAAATGTCAGCCACTTACTGGCTGATTTTAAGTTAGTTAACTGTTTTGCGCCTCAATTTCTGCATCTGTAAAACGGGGACAGAGGTTTGTGCTGAAGCACGGCCTCTCCTGTCGGATCGCTCGAGTTCACACTCCAGCTTCACACCCTGCTAGGCCGGGCAGGCTAATCTCTGGCTGCATGAGCCCGGCTGGTGGGTGAAACAGCGTCTTCCTCCAAATACTTAGAGCTGGGCTGGGAACACCCTCGGGGTGAAATCATATGAATACTGGAGTCGCAGAGTAGCCACTCCGTAAATATTAGTTACTCCCCGGCCCCCCAATAACGTAACTCAATTCAGCAAATGACCTAAGTATGAATTATATTCAGTATTCTCTAGATGCTAAGACAGGATTTGTTACAGATTATTAAATAGTTCCACTTAAAATTAAAGTTGTAGTGTTTGAATGGGAACTTAATTTCACAAATATTCACTTAACTAGAATATTTCATTTCTTTACCATTCTGGATAATATCGGTGGTGTTCTATTTATTCCCTGTTTTACTGAGGAAACATTTTACATAAGAATGTCTAGGTTCTTCACTTAAAGAGGTTGCAGGATGAGTATCAAGAGGAAAACTAAAGGTCAGTAACCGGGGAAGATAGGATTAATTTTCGTTTACTGGATTTCCTTCACAGTAAAGGAGGGTCAACTAAACGGGTCATGTCTTCCTGTTTCCTACCTGCCTGAGCACCTTAGTCCTAACACTTGTGCCCTGTTTTTCATGCCCCCATCCTTCATGAAGGCAGGATGTGAACATGATCGTGGGACTAGACGCTGAAACAGTCTATAGGACTATACTTCCAAGAAGTCCCTAAAGGTGTCCCATGAATCCGGCTACCACCACCATAGTAAATATAGCATTGAAACATCAGACTCCTGCTGTATACGTTAGAACCGATAGTTAATGAGACAGGGACGAAAACATGTCTTGATCAGTATTCACAGATTTAGCCCCTCCATAATCTTCCAGGCCTCTCTGTGTGCATCGGAGAACCACAGGAAGTCCAGAATGAGAGGGACCCAAGGAAAGGCTGTCACCCTGCATGACCCGGGGAGGGGGGGGTCCTGGAAGCCCTTGCAGGCATGCCTGCAGGACAGTGGTCTCTACCTCCATCTGACTACTGAGCACTGGGCATGTGACCAGCCCAAGTGAAACCAGGCTGTAAGTGTAAAATACACACAGATTTCAGAAACCGAGTATGAAAAAAGAATGTCAAATATCTCACTGATATTTTTTCAACAGACACATGTTAAAATGACAATATTTTAGACACACGGCGTTGCATAAAACATAGCATTAAAATTAATTTTACCTGTTTCTCTTTTATCTTTAACATGGTTACTAGAACATTTTAAATTATAAATCCAATACCGCTATTTCTGGAAACGGCTAGGAATAGCTGCCGTCATGAGTCAGCCTGTGAGAAGAGAGGTATGCGGAGAGGAAAGTAGAATTACTTTGTGCTGTGTCAGCGAGGGGATCGATCCCCCCATGTGCCTCTCGGAGAACCTGTCAACCAGCTTGGAACGAGCCCTTTGTCGCTGCCCACACCCAGGACATGGGAAGGATAAGGCACTAGCTAATGGGTGGGGCACGATCCACCCCCAGACGTGACACCTGCGACAGCGTGAGTGGGAAGAAGGTCTGGGCGGGAGACAGCTCTGGGAACAAAGCAAGAGAGCCCCTCTGAGAAGACTGTGCTGGCGGGGAGAAACCAGCCAGGGGTCCAGCAAGAACCCTCCAGAGACCGGCCCTGACCCAGCAGTCCAAGGAACACGAGCTGTGTTAGACCCGGAGGAAGGGGCCACGGAGGGCCAGGCGAGAACTTCGCAGATCCGCAGAGGGCCTGTCAAGGGAGCTAAGGAGAAACATGGGGACAGTAGGCGTCATCTTGGTGTCAAATGCTGCTGAAAGGTCGAGTAAGTTCTGAGAACACCTACTGGATTTAGGAAAGGAGATCAGTGGTGATTTTTGACGAGGTAAGCTGCCGTCGAAGGTGGCGGAGAATCTGATTGCACTGGGTCCAGGAGGATGGACATGTGAAGTGAAGGGGAGGAAGAGATGTCTGGAGGGGACATGGGGTCAAGGAAGATTCTGTAGGACCAGAAGGGTGTTGGTGCTTGGATACGGATGGGCCTGGGCCAGGGCCGAGAGGGCCGGACAGGGCCTGGCTCTCGAGGGGCGCTCAGTATGCACACAGCCTCCCCCGTCCCCAGGTCCTGCCACCACCACCGGCAGGCTGCTCCCTGTCAGAGGGTGGCTGGTCCTTCCTTTCAGCCTAGAAAGTTCTCTCTCCCTTTCAGCTCCGCTCTGAAGGACCCATCACCCTCGTCACCTCTTCTGAGTGAATCCAGCTAGACTGTCTCACTCCGCTGAGGGAGACCACAGAAAACAAAGCTCGCGTCGTGTCCCCCAGGCACCAAGCTGCTTCTCTCTAGCCCTAAAGCACGAAGTCCTGACGGCCATTAAGAGGAAAAGACAAAGCATCTTCAGCTGGTGAGTCCACAGCAGCCTAAGGAACAATACGATAACTCGAGCGCACCTGTTCCCTACAAACTGGCCCGCGAGCTGCGTTTAGCAGTTAATTCTCCAGCACGCAGCTGCTCAGTATTCCCAGTCAACCCTTCAAAGTAGCCAGTTACCCCATCCTAGATTCCGGGCCCCTTAACTTTCCACCCTGCTCGCTCGACTCAGCCATCCATCATCTCTTGCCTCAAGCTCCCCACCGCGGACGCACCTGTCCCCTGCTTCCCCGAACAGACGCAGGCGGTTTGGGCCCCGCCGCTAGGCCTCCTAGCACCTGCCGGGGCTGTGGGGACTGAGCCTGCACCCCGGCCTCGCGGACGACAGCACGGCATTACCGCGCACAGGGCCAACGCTGCAGAGCCCAAGGCCGAGGCGTGGTGGGGCCAGGGTCTGCGGAGAAGCCTCCTCCTGGCTTGCAACAACACCTCTCTCTGCGTGCTCACGCGGCAGCCAGCCAGCCAGCCCGCTCTGGCTCTCCCTCTCCTTCCTCCTAAGTGCACTCGTAAGCCCATCTGCCGTGTTTCTCGTCCTGGACACGCCTGCCTCCCACTGGGCATCTTCATCCTGTCCTCTACTAGCTGCCTCCCCTGTCGCCCCGAAATACTCAGACATCTTCCTTCCTGATCTTTAAGACATTTCTGAGAGGTGCCCAGCCACCTCCACGCATGCTCCCTCCGCTTCCTTGGCCTCCCCAGCCCTTGTTCTCACTACTCCTCTTGCACCTGTCAGCCCCCTGCCCACCGTCCCCTCCAGGCCCAGCTGCTCCGCGGACCTCCCTGCCAATCACTCAGTCTATCCTGCCTCCGTGAGCCTCCCCACTCCTGCCTCCCACGGCCCCTCAACTGCCCCCGGCCTGGACCCCTGGTTGCAGGACGACCTCACTGTTAAAACCGTTCCTGGAGCCTGAGAGAAGTAGCTCAGGTCTGGACAGAGAGAAGGCACCTGCAGGGGGGATGGATGGCGGGGGGACAAGTGGCAGCTCTGGAGGGGCACCTGCAGCTCCTGGCCAGCCCTCACCCAGCTCACACTAGGTCTCCATGGATGCCTCTACTCCTCGCAACAGCCCCTGGGGAGGGGGGGGGCTCATTCTCTCCATCTCACAGACAAGGAGACAACCCTGGGATATTCAGTGACTTGCCCGGGGCCACACACAGCCCAGCGTTCCAGCAGTGACCACCCAGGAGCAGGGGGCCGGGGCTGCAGGTCCGACCAGGTGGCAGGACCATGAGACAGCGGACTAGCTGACCTTCTGGCTGGGAACCGACAGCTCCTCTGGGACTTGGAGAAGGAGCCGTCCCCGCAGACCCCACGGGCACACTGCAGGGGAGCGCTGGCCGCACACAGACACGCAGGGTTTGGCTCTGCTCCCAAGCGCTTCAAAGATTTTTACCCACTCACACCTGACGACAGCCCTGGGAGGACCGCCTACTAGCATTCTACCGATGAGGAAAACGGGGGCACCGAAGGGTTAGCTGACTTCCCCGGGATCCCAGTAAGTCGTGACCGTGGGACCCACCCTCTTCACCCCTGCGCGCCACTGCCTCTCGGAAACCCGGTCAAGGAAGGAGACTTACAGGAGGGCTTGACTGTACCAAGGCAAGCCGAGGCTCCACCCTACGGGAACCTTGAAGACAGATCCAGGGCTCAAAACTGATGACCCGGGGGGCAGATTTGGCCGGCAGGTCAGGTCACGCTCAGCACAGTGTTGGTCTCTTTGTTTAGGTGGGCCACACGTGCATGTCCTCAGAAGGGTCCCTGCCTGGGCGCCTCCCACACTTATGTCACGTGGGGGAACCCCAGGGGGTTCCCTGGGGGAACCTGGGATTATCACTCCTGGAAAAGAGCCATTTTGTACTATAAGAATTTACCTGCAAGAAGCAGGGGAAGGAGCCAAGTGCGCTCTTAAAGTTCTCCCCAGCTGCTCTGATTCTAAGATTGTATTACACACACACACCTGTGGCTTATGGACGTGAATGTTCTAGTTCTTAAAGATATACACTGGAGTATTTGGGGGAAAAGGTCGTAATGTCCACAGCTTATTCTCAAATAGCCCTGCAAAGTTAAAATAATAATAAAATGTGTAAATGTGTATACAGTGTAACTACGTATGTGTACAGATTATAAAAGAGAGAACACAGGCAAAAGCCAATGCGGCCAAACGTTCATAATTGGCGCATCTCTGTGACCGCGCACAACAGTTCCGTGGGCCACTCCTACTCTGTAAGTGTGAAATTGTTTAAAAGTTTTCATTAAAAACAAAACAAACAAGAAGTGGGCACCTGGCTGGCTTAGTCGTTAGAGCACAAGACTCTTGATCTTGGGGTCACGAGTTCAAGCCCCACACTGGATGTAGAGATTACAAAAAATAAACGAACTTTAAAAACAAACTAACAAGATAAGTACATTTGGAATGAGAACCAAAGTAGTAAGAAGTGATAACAGAAACCCTGCCTCATATAAACTATTTAAAATAATCAGGCATATACCATTTATCATTTTGGCTTCAGAACAGGTAAAAGTATTTGGAGAAGACGGAGCCCCGTTCGTCCCTGACCCCACGGAGGAAGGCAGCATGGTGACCGTGACCAGCTCCGGCAAGAGGAGGGAGGGGAGGGAAATTACACGAGAAGCAAAACCGCTTCTGAGCTCCTCTTGTTCTTACAGGTTCCGAAATACAAGGCCGGAGGGACAATCCCAAGAGCTCCTCTGGCGTTAGGATTCTGATGCCAAGAACACAGGAATGCAGGCGAAGGGGTCACATGGGCCTCCAGAACCCCAGATGGTGCCAGGATGAGGCTGGGGTCCTGGCCATAAAGGAAGAAACCACGGAGCTAACCTCAGCCTCAGGAGCAGTGAGTGTGCTAAGAAAAACGGAGAGAAGAGAGGGCAAGAGAGAACAGGAGGCCAGAAAACCATGAGGCCATGAGCTCCTGAGAAAGGGACGGGGGCTAGAAAGGAGGAGAACCGAAAAGGAAAAGGGGAGAAGGAGGCGAAACTGTAGCTTTCAGAGACAAGGATTAGAAATTCCAAATCTTCACGATGAAAATAAAAGACAGAAGTTCAGAAATAAGAAATAACAAAGATAGTAGACAACTGGAACATTAAACAAAACTAGGAAATAAAGCGACATAATTACACACCACATTAGGGCTGATTAACCTATTTCACTTCTAAATGGGAATTTGAATCAAGTGAAATGATTGAAAATTATTTTAAAGTAACTTTTAAGGGGCGCCCGGGTGTCTCCATTAAGCATCTGACTCTGGATTTCAGCTCAGGTCATGATCTCAGGGTCCTGGCATCGAGCCCCACATCAGGCTCTGCACTCAGCATGGAGTCAGCTTGACACACTCTCTCCTTCTGCCCCTCCCCCTGCTCATGCTCTCTCTCTCTCTAAAATAAATAAAATCTTAAAAAAATAATAGACTAAATTTTACAACGATTGTAACATTATTAAATCATTAAAATATTTACAATGATTAACCTTTTAAAGCAATCAGTTAGAAACTTCCTGAAGTCAATGTAGTGAAATAAAACTAAAATAGTTTTTGAATTTTAGTAATTCCTTCCGAAGTCTTTTTGTCCGGATTTTGGAAGAGAGCTTGGAGAAAAGGCAGAAACAAAGTCATTTGTGTACAATGGTGGGTGTGCTCTGACCTACGGGCTCCTCAGGAGGGAAAAGCCCTGATTAGCAGCATTTGCATTTCCATCAAGTCCACAGACCCCAGGGGCCAACTTCAAGCTGCCGGAGCTGGGGGAGGAGGTGGGGAGAGATGCCACCTGGGCCCCAGCACGCCACAGCCTGCGCCCCCTCCCCCCGCACGCGTGTACTAACAGCCTCACACGCGTAAGTCAGAGTAAAACATGGTACTGCAATTAGAAGAGGTCAACTTTGAGTATTTAGTAACTTTTCATTGCTCACAAACACATTCCTGCTGCATTTTATACAGAACAACCTGAAAAAGTATAGATGACTTCATGAGTTTGCGTGTCGTCCTCGTGTGGGGGTCAAGCTAATCTCTGCGTCCGTCCAATGTCACTGTAAGCGCTGCCCAAGGGAGCGCCTTGGGTTTTGAATATGATTTCCTTGTAAGTTCATGCAATTTACTTTTTACAGTAGTGAGTCTGTAACACCGGCTTGCAGAATTCCTCAGAACTTATCAGCTCTTGTGAGCCGGTTCCAAGTCAGCATGGTGTGGATCCAACACTGATTCCCTCAGACCCAACCACTCCGTTCAGACAGCTCCTGGCCCCGGGTCCCTAGACAGGTTCATCTTCCGAACAACCCACTCAGTGTTCTGCCCTGCATACAGGACGCAAATTAAATACACTCCATGTAAACAAACACAAACACAAAAACACATTTTTCCTTTGGAAAACTTTTTTTCTTTTAAATCAATTTCATGGGATTTTCTTTTTTTTTTAATTGATGACACCTCAATTAAATCAACTGTTTCATACAAAGTCTAACGTCTGCAGAGCCATTCCCTTTGCTGGAGTGGATATTATCTTACACTAATAAGAACTACAAAGCAACTCCAGAGGCCTTTATGGTTCGATGCTAAGAATCTGTTTCTGCACTGGCACTGTATGTAACGTAGTAAACATGGGGACAAAGTCGCTTCAGAACACGAGTCCCAGTAAGTCGCCCAATAGAGGCATCTCCCTTTAATTCAAGCACAGCAAGTGGGACCAGGCCCAGGCTGGTCCCCCGCAGGCCTTCGGCGGGTGCAGTATCACGTTCCTGACACGAGGTGGCGCCAGTGCCACGGAGCTAGGTGGTGAGTCCTCCATTTAAGGGCAGTCTAAGGTCAAAACCATTCTAAGTGAAGACCTGACTCAGGACAATGGACCCAACTCCAAGGAAAAGAGCAGGCAAAACACTTTACCTCCTCTATGGAACAGCTGATATTCAGCTAAGTAAAAGGAATGTTGAAAGCAATTCAAAACTGTCTAAGAAGGAAGAAAAGCAGGATTTGAAAATGATTTTCATTTATTTCATAAATATTTGCCAAACACTGCCATGTGCCAGGTTCTGTTTACAGCACGGCAGACAACAAAAGGAAGACCTTGTCCTCACAGAGGGTGTTTTCACAGACGGATCTTCTTTTGCAAAGCTGTGAAATGAAACCGAAAAAATGGCTAACCCTCCTTATTCAGGCAAGAGCCCTACTCAAAAAAAAAGGCTTATTTTCCTTAAGGGCCCTCTAATCAAGTGAGGATCATTTTTCCACTGCTAAAAGATGCCTTCCATAAAGCTCTGGGTTTTAACTTGTTACGGTGTTATTTCTCCTACCGTCCTATGTGCTAGAGTTTGCAGCCCCCAAGTGAAGAACTTGTCTCCTGTGTATCTCAGAAAAAAGCTCTATGAACTATCGGATGCCACACAGATAATAAGTAAGTTAGTGGCATCTTTACTTTTACCCTGGACAGCCAAGTGGGGGAGAAAGCACGCACACACAAGTCCACGCACGAGTGTCAGGCAGTGGTAACCGCTAGGAAGAAATCTCCCCACCATCATTATTCTCACGACTGCATTAGCCTGCTGGGGCAGCCCCAACAAGCCGCCACAGCCTGCGGGAGCTGACCCAACAGGGACTTATTTGCTCACAGCTCTGGAGGCCAGGCTGGAGGCCGCGGCAGGGCGGGTTTCTTCTGAGGCCTCTCCCCTCGGGGCACAGACGGCCCCTTCTCCCCGTGTCCTCACACTGTGCTCTGTGTGCACGCGTCCCTGGGGTCTAGGTGCGTCCAGATTGCTTCTTATAAGACTGCAGTCAGCCTGGATCTGGGCCGCCCTACGGTACTTGTTTTACCTCAATCCCCTCTCTAGAGACCTTCTGGCCAAATCAGGTTGTAATCGGCCGTGCTGGGCATTAGGGACATCACTTCTGGGGGACACATTGGGCCCATAACAATAACCGTAATGACTATTACACGCCTACCACCACCACCGTTTTCTGGCCACCACATCTCACCCGGACCACGGAAGTCACCCACATGTAGTCACTGTCTCGGCTCTCACCAGCCATCTGCACCTACTCTCCCAGCCATCAGAACCATCTTTTTTAAAAAAATGAAAATGATAGAACCCTCTGGTGGCTTCCCACAGCACTGATAACGTCTGTGGGGCTCTACCTGGTGTGGACCTGCCAATCTCCCTGACTCGGTCTCACACCCTGGTCTCCAGCGCCCACGTCGCCGCTCCCACACGCTAAGGGGACCTTTATATTTGCTCTCCCCCCAGTTCTTCACATGGCTGGCTCCTTCCAATCTTGAAGATCTTAACTCAAAAATGACCTCCAGAGAAACTTTCCCTGATCAGAGGTCTATCATAGAGTTTCCTCCCACCTCGCCATGCCCCCATCCGCTAATGCATCATCCCCTTCTACCTTCCTTAAGCATTTTATAACACTGTCCTGTTTTATTTACTTGATAGCACTATCACTATCTAAAATCTGTTCCCTGGTATATTGTCTGTTTCTTCCTTCTAAAATGCAAGCCGCAGGGGGCTCAGCTGGTGCACTGGCCAACTCTTGATTTCAGTTCAGGTCATGATCTCAGGGTTGTGGGATGGAGCCCTGTGTCAGGCTCCGTGCTCAGTGGGGAGTCTGCTTAAGATTCTCTCTCTCCCTCTCCCATCCCCCTCCCCTGCTCTCTCTCTAAAAAAAATACATAAAATAAAATAAAATATAAGCTCCATGTGGACAGAGGTCCTTCATTGCTACATTCCAATACTTAGAAGGAACTCACATATAATAGGGACTCGGTATATATCTGTCGAATAATACATGAATTTGTAGAACACTTTACAGTTTGAGAAATGCCTTTCAATTAAAAAGAACTTTCATCTGTATTCACTCATTTAATTCTCACATCCATCCATATTATAGTCCCCATTTTAAAAATCAGGAAACTAGCACTTGGAGAAGGCATTTGACTCACGCTCCAGAACGTAACCAGTATATGGGGCAAAACGGGAAGGAGGGTCCACTGCCTGACTCCTGAGGTTCTGTTCAGCACTCTTTGCAATAACGTCATCTTAGGACGAATCAAGGTGGTTAGTGTGATTTGAGGTGAAAAGCAGTGGCAGAGAAAAAGACCCGGATGCGGAACAAAACAAACGTGGCTTTTGCCTATTTCTCATGGATGTTTTGGTTATAATAAGGGTTTAATAAATGTTTACTAGATTCATTAACTAAAACATTTTCCATTGTTGTGAAAGGTCTAAATAATTCCAAGTTCTGTATTGCCAAATGGCTGCTCACTGTCTAAACACAACCAACAAAAAGCTCACTGTCCTGGAGCTTTCTTTTTACAAAATAACACTGAAACACCGTTTGGCAAACATGACAGTAACCGTTGTTACAAGTAAGATCAATCAATGAATGCTAAAATCTGTGGGCAAAGTTTAAGGAGAAAGGATATTTTGCAAAATCTTGCAGTATCTCCCCCAAGATATTTACTAGTTACCAAGGGAAAAATAATAACTTCATAGTGGGAAAACTTAAGCAAGTGAACAAGGTTAACATCACCAGTAATCGAGACCTAATCCCATCAAGAACCTCCTGACATGATGCTCTGAGAAGAATACAACATCACTCCTCCGGTATTCCTGCTAAAAATGCCATCACCTTGATGTGTGCACAAGAGCGCATCAGATGAGCCCAAACCGAGGGTGCGCTACAAAATCACTGAGCAGCACTTCTCAAAAGTACCAACGGCACAAAAGAGAAACACTGGGGAACAGTCACGGGTTGGAGGACTGAAGAGCCTTGACAACTAAACGTGACCAGGATTCCGTCTTGGCTCCTGGAGGGAGAACGGACAGCAGTGGGAAAGCCGGTGAAAATCCCAGATCTTCGCTTCGGTAATCGTGCAACATCTAGTTAGGATGTGACCATTAGGAGAAGGTGGGCAAAGGAGACACAGGAACGCTCGGCACTGTTTTTTGTTTCTGTATCTCTAAAATTAATTTCAAAATACAATGTTTTTAGAAACACTGAGAAGATTAAGTTTTAAAATAACTTTTATTTAAAAATTTTGAAATAAAATGTTTATTTTTAAATAATAATTTATGCCTTTTTCTCTATGGTCAAAGAATGGAGAGTTCTGGTTAATCAGATATTTTTAAAGACTTAACATTTTTACACCTCAGAGATATTAGCCATTTTTAATATAACGTTTTCTCAGATAGTCGTTCATCTCTTGATTTTTTTTTTGAAGGTATTTTTGCTTGAAATTTTTGTGATGAGGCTGAGTGTGTCAATCTTTTAACTTTAGGATTTTGTTGCGAGTCATTTTCCCCATTCCAAGTTCATAAAGAAATTCATATATATATACACACACACACATTTATTTAAAGATTTATTTATTTATTTGAGAGAGAAAAGGCACAAAAGGGATGAGGGGCAGAGGGAAAGAGAATCTCAAACAGACTGATGGGCAATGAGCACAGAACCCAACACAAGGCTCGGTCTCACCACCCCGAGACCACGACCTGAGCCGAAACCAGCAGTAACTGACTTCTCCCCCACTTCATGAGGGAACTCTCCGCATGCACTCGGGAATATTTCTGGATTTTCTGTTCTATTTCATTGTCTTTTATGCCACACTCTTTTCAGTGTAAAGGATCTGTAATGTTTTGTTCTCAAATAAAGCTAAACTCGCCTCCTTTCCCTTCTTTATTAACAATTTCCTGGCTATTCTTGCTTACTTATTTTTCATATGAACATGAAATTCACTTGTGTATCTCCAGAAACTGGTATTTTAACTGTGGCTGTGTTGAATTTGTAAGCTGATTTAGGATTACTTGACATCTTTAGGAGTTCAAGTCTTCCTGTCCAAAAAACATGGTATGTCTTTCCATTTGTTCATCTATTTTTAGATCTTTCAGGTTTCCCTAAGCTAGCATTTGTAATTTTTTTATGTCTATAAATTTCAGCTTGTAGATGGGTCTTTCTTATCTTCCATTATATATCACCTATATATGGGTGGTCATTGTATAGTTGAAGGCTCTTGATTCCTGTGTATTAGTTTTATTTCCTACTACTATGTATCAGACTTTTTTTTCCTGAGGTAATTCTTCCATTGGGTCTCTTGGGTTTTCTAGAGATTTCATATCTGCGAACGGGAACAGTGCTCCTTCTCTCGTCTATCTTTTCTGCCTTCTACCATGTCATGTCCAATGTTTATGCCTCCATCCTGACTTGCCTCTTTGTGTTAGCTAAAACCTCCAATACTAAATTTGGTGCGCCTGGGTGGCTCAGTCGGTTAAACATCCCACTCTTGATCTCAGCTCAGGTCTTAACCTCAGGGTTGTGAGCTCAAACCTCGGGTTGGGCTCCATGCTGGGCATGGAGTCTACTTAAAAAAAAAAAAAAAAAACTAAATAATAATGGCAAATATGGGTATTCTCATTTTGTTCCTGACTTTAACAGAAATGTTGACTGTCCTTCCTCATTAAGAAAGAAACTAGAGGGATGCCTGGGTGGCTCAGTTATTAAGCATCTGCCTTTCACTCAGGTCATGATCCCGGGGTCCTGGGATCGAGCCCTCCATCAGGCTCCCTGCTCAGCGGGGAGCTTGCTTCTCCCTCTGCCTCTGCCTGCCTCCCTCTTTCTCTGTGTCAAATAAATAAACAAAATCTTAAGAAAAAAGAAACAAACAAACTGGATTTTAGGCTAAGATACACATATTTCATGTGAAGATATACATATTTCCAGATCTGCTTTACTGAGTGTGATGGTTAATTTTATGTGTCAATGTGATTGGGCTTCAGGGATGCCCCTAGAGCTGGTAAATATCATCACTGGGTGTGTCTGTGAGGCTGTCTCCAGAAGAGATTAGCACTTGAATGGTGGACTGAGTAAAGGAGATTGCCCTCACCGATGCAGGTGGGCATCATCTAATCTGACTGGGGATCTGAGTACGAAAAAAAAGGCAGAAGAAGGGCAGATTTGCTGTTGTTGCTTGAACAGAGATATCCATCTTCTCCTGCCCTTGGACATCGGTGCTCCTGATTTTCTGGCTTTTGGACTCAGACTTGACACCATCAGCTCCCCTGGATTTCAGGCTTTCAGATGCAGACTCAATGGCTCTCGCCTGGTTCTCCAGCTTACACACACTGCTCATGGGACTTCTTGGCCTCCATAATTACGTGAGCCAATCCCTATAATAAATCGCCTTTTCCCCTCTCTATATATATAAATATATAGATACAGACGCAGATACAGATGTAGGTATAGATGATACAGACATATCCAACTGCTTCTGTTTCTCCGCAGAACTCCGACATATTGAGTCTTTAAAATTATGAATGTGTGTTGAATTCTGTTGAATGCCTCTTGCGTGTCTATAGAGATGATTCTACGCTATTTCCTCTCGGATCTATTAATATAATTAAATATATTAATACACTTCCCAACATAGTACTCTTCTTTCATTCCTGGAATAAATCCCATTTTGCTTTAATATGATCTTGCATTTTGGTGCTGGCATATCACTTATAATCTTTATATAGATATTCATAAGTAAGATTGTTCTGGAGGGTTTTTTAAATTAAGTTGTTGTTATCTGTATTATACTTATCTCAAAAAAAGAATTTGGACTTTTCCTTCTTTTCTTATTTTCTAGAAGAACTTGGTACAAAAGTTTTTTTCAGGTTTGATAGAATTCTCCCATGAAAGCATCTGGATGGATGTCTTTCGGTGAAAGAGCTCTTTGAAAACTTCCCTATCGATTCTATGGAAATTAGTACATTTAGATTTTCTATCTTTACTGGGATCCAGTTTTTGTTCATTTGTTTTGCTTTATTTTTTTGTCACTTAACTTTTTTGAAGTCTATAACTCAGTGATTTTTAGTAAATTCACAATAGTAAGCAGCCACTACCACTACCTAATCCCAGAGCAGTTCTGTCACCCCTGAAAGGATCCTAACCTGTTAGCGGTCCCTCCTCGTCCCCCCTCCCCTCACCTCCTCAGGATCGTTAGCAACTGTCCTCTTCATGGATTTGCCTACTATGGACATTTCCGAGAAGGGTCATACTACACATGGCCTTCTGTGTCCGGCATCTTTCACATGGCATAACGTCTCCCGGGTTCACCCACCTCGTAACATGTGTCAGTTCTCCATTCCCCTTTGTGGCTGAAGAATATTCCGGTTTATGGATACGCCACATTTTGTTTATCTATTCATCAGCAGATGGACACTTGAGTTTCTCCTTTTCGACTATTAGGAATAATGCTGCTATGAACATTCATGTACAAGTTTTTGTGTGAACATAATTTTTCATCTCTCTTGGGTATATGCCCAGGAATGACATTTCTGGCTCATATGGTAACTCTGTGTTTTAACTTCTTGAGGAACCACAAAACTGTTTCCGAAAGTGGCTATACCATTTCACATTCCCACCAGCAGCATATGAGGGCTCTAATTTCTCTATATCCTCACTAACATTCATTTTACATTAAAAAAAATTATAGCAACCCTAGTGGATCTGAAGTAGTATTTCTTTATGGTTTTGATTTGTATTCCCCTAACAACTTACGATGTTTGGCATATTTTCATGTGTATATTGGCCATTAAATATGTTCTTTGGAGAAATGTCTATTCAAATCCTTTATCCACTTTTTAATTGAGTTATTTGTATTTTTATTATTGAATTGTAAGAGCTCTTTGTATATTCTGGATGCTGATATATGATTTGCAAATATTTTCTGCCCTTCTGTGACTGACTTTTTATTTTCTTTATGGTAAAAAACAAGTTTTTAATTTTGATTTAGTCCAATGCATCTATTTTTTTTCTTTTGGTTACTTGTGCTTTAGGTGTCGTATCTAAGAAACCACTGACTAATCTTTGGTCACAAAGACTTACACCTATGTTTTCTTCTAGAGTTTTATAGTTTTAGGTCCTAGTTTAGGTCTCTTATCTACTTTGAGATAATTTTTGTGTATGGTATGTGGCAGGTGACCAACTTCATTTATTTGCATGGAAATATCCAGCTATCCTAGCACCATTTGGTGAAAAGATTATTCTTTCTCCATTGAATTGACTTGCCAACTTCACTGAAGATCAGTTGACCATAAACGTAAAGGTTTATTTCCAAACTCTCAACTCTGTTGCATTGAGGTACATGGGTAGCAGCTTCACGCCATTATGCCAGTATCACAGAGTCTTACTATAGCTTTGTTTATTTTTAAAAATTTTTTTAAAGATTTTATTTATTTACTTGACAGAGCTAGCGAGAGAGGGAACACAAGCACACAGGGGAGCAGGAGGAGGAGAAGAAGGGCTAGATCCTAGGATGCTGGGATCATGACCTGAGCTGAAGGCAGACGCCCACCCACTGACCCACCCAGGCGCCCCAGCTATAGCTCTTTTTAATACTGAAATTGGGAAGTATGAGTTCGACTTTGGTCTTCCTTTTTGAAATTGTTTGTGGCTATTCTAGGTCCCATGCAATCCATATAAATTTTAGGATTAGCTTATCGATTACTGAAAAAAAATTTAAAAGGCAGCTGGGATTTTGATAGGGATTATGTTCAATCAGTTGATTGATTTGGGGAGTATCGACAGCTTAATGATAATAAGTGTTCCAGTCCAGGTATACAAGTTTTGACAAATTATATTCTACTAGAAAGTTGCCCTTTACAGCTAGAATTTCAAATTTGCTTGTATAGTGTTGTACAAAATACTCTCATGATATGTTTAAATTTCCTCTGTTTTGTTATTTCACCCTAGTCATTGGTGCCTTTTCGTGCCTTCTCAAAAAAAAAAAAAAAATTGCCAGTGACTTTTCTTTTAACCTTTCAGAAAGAACCAGCCTTTCATTTTAGTTATTAGTCCCTAACGTCTCGCTGTTTCCCAACGCCATTACGCTTTTATCGTCACCAGTCCCTCCCTTCCGCTTTCTCTCAGCTTACTCTTTTTCCCTAGCTTTTTGAATTGAATATTCTATTCATTTTCTTATGCTTTTATTTTGTTTCATACAGTCATTCATGAGTTTTCTTTGGTTGTATCTCATGGATTCTAATGTCATTTCCATTTTCATATCTCATTTCCATTATAGCTGCTTTCCAGAAGTTTTCAATTTCATTGTCCTAAAATCTCCCCTTTGACCTAAGAGTTGTTATAGACTCTTACATTTTTTTTCCAGATTGAGCTCCAGATTTGGATGTGGATGAGATTTCCCAGGAAAGAGTATAAAGTGAAAAGAGGGATGGGGATGAACCTCTTGGGGGAACACTAATAAGTCATCCAGAGGCAGAGCTGTACCCAAAAGGAGCTCAGAGGGAAGAACTGGAGATGCTGGATGAAAAGAGAAGGTGATCTCGTGGAAGACAAGGGAAGAGACAACTGCTGACCTCAGGAGACACAGTTCGAATGGGAATGGGGTTGGAGGTAGAAGTCAAATTACAAATTGCACATGAAGAATGAACAGAGCGAAGGTTCTCAATAAAAAGGGAACTCTTTTTCTTTTTAAGATTCTTAGCTATGAAGAGAAAGACAGTGATAGGGCATTAGCTGGGGGTTTCACTGGGCAGAAGTTTTTTTTTGTTGAAAGACCTGTATGTAGTGGGATATTTTGCAATAACAATGAAAGCCTTTCCATCCAATTCATGGTACCCTTCCCCCCACCCCCCCCCCACCCCACCCAACCAAGGTGGCTAGCGCGTTCCATGTTCACTGCCTCAGGGAGAGGATAACTCAGCACAACACAGAGATCAGGGTGAATGCCAAGGAAAGCTGACTTACCCGCGAATGTGTGGCTAGGCACTCATCCTATCCATGCCTGCCCCTGTGCAGACTTTCCCTGTTCTGCTTTGCGTGAGGCCTGTGTTCAGGAGAGCCACTGGGTCTCCCTAGGTTGGAGAGCTCTCAGTGCTCTGAGAGCCGCAGTCCTGCTGCTCTTCTGCGTGCAGTCTCGGACTATCTGGGTAATGGGGCAGCTCTGTAAGGCCACCACACACACACACACACACACACACACACACACACACACACACGCACTGTTAGCCAATTTTGTCCCCAACCTCTAATTAAGATTCCTTTGAGCAGAGCATGGGAATTCCTCTTGCCCTATACCCTTGCTCGTACCTGCTACTAAAGGAATTCGTGTCACCAAAGCTTGTTGAAGTCCCTGTTCAAGTCTCTGCTCACTTCCCTCTGTGTGGGGTTTTTTGAGAAGGTCCCAGGTGATTCTGGGGTGCCCTCAGAACTGGAAACCACTGCTCCAGTCTACGTGCCAACCTATCTACCATCCCATAGCTACAGTTTTCTTTCTAAAAGCCCAAATCTGTTACTTCTCTGCACTTAAGGATTTCTACTCCTACCTAACAAAATCCAGGCTCCAGAGGCACAAACAAGACCACTCATTGAATGGCCCCAACCCACCTCTACACACACATTCCTCATAACGCCACAAATGAGTAACATACCCTCTGCTAATATGATTGGCACTGAATATAGACAAAAGACAATGTTGTGCACATTAAAGAATCCAAACATTAAATACACTTTGTCTTCAATATGTTTTTAACTTAGGAGAGGCAAGAAAAATAAGCTCTTAGCAAAAAACAAAAATACTTTTAGAGTTGGGTGAGTGAAGGAAAGATGGCCAAAATGAGCTCTCAGTGAAAGACTGGAAACTATTGCAAAATGCACTAGTAGTTTTCAGAAAAAAAAAAAAAAAAAAAAGATGGACATTTGAGTATCACTTCTCAGTAATTCAGAAAATGAAACCGAAGAAGGCTACGGGTTGGGAGCTGGTGTCGCTACCATGCCTTTAAATTAACCAAAAGCCGACTCGAATTACAGCACTTGCAGCCTGGCTTTTGGCCTGGTTTCCTCACTGCATTATGCAGTGACACTTCCAAACACTTGTTTAGGAGTCCCTCAAAGGCACGAATAATGAATTCCCATGCTCCTTGGGACCCTGCTAGCGTAACCAAATCTCCCTTTCACAGCCACTCGAATAGCATCCAGAACAGTCCCATCTTTCTCACCTCCCCCAGGGAAAGAACAGATTTAGACATCTGGCCGTACTATCTCTATAGAGGAAATAGTATGAAGTTTCTGCCGCTCCCTCTGGGTGGAATTTGTAGAACACGGAACACTAACCCCTACTGCCCACCTCACTCCCCCCAAGGAGATCTGGGGCAATTTCAAACACCTCCCAGACTTTTTATGCAATCACAAATATATCTGATCTGCATAGTTTGTGATTTGTAGGGTAAGTCGTAAAGAAGACATTTTTCACGTCATGCTTGACAGGAGTAGCAAACAATGACGTCAGGCTCTTCCTCTATTCACCATCAGCCCTCTTCAACCGACTACACCCTAGGACATAGCTTGCTAAGATATCTAGGGGCCCCAAACCCTTCCTTGGGTTCCACTCTGTGAGGATAATGGCCACCACTACAACAAACTCCAACAGCCAGTGTCTTGCTACGCTTATGGAGGCTTTTATTAAATCCAAATGAATTATCCTCAAAGAATGGCTTTGCTCCAAAGAATCATTCAAGGACCCAGCTCCTTCCATCTTGTGGTTCCATCATTTTCAACACAAGGCTTCCAACGTCACTTGCTTGTATGTGTCCAGCCAGAAGGGGAGAAAACACGGAGGACCACACGTGGGAGGTGTTTAAGGATTGGGTCCAAGAGTGGCACACATCACTACCACCTACATTCCACTGGCCAGAACCCCAGCCACACCATCCTTCCCAGCCTCCTCTATCTTCAAGGGATGTGGGAGTTATGGTTTACCTATGTGCTCAGGAAGACAGGTAATCAAATTAGACGACCCAGTCTCTACCACAGTCAACCACCATGGCCTGAATCACGAGCACTACCAGGGACGAGGAGAATTAGTAGCACTACCGCCTAAATACTGGGTTGAAATGGCCTCATATGAGGCTTATACAATCTCATCAGGATTTGGGGGTAACTGTACCACACAGGGAACAATCCACAGTCCTTGTGAGAGTTCCCGAACATGCAGGTTCCGGTTCTTGGTACCATCTGACCTGCTTCCCTAGACATAGCTGTTTTAACTGGCGATGGTGACTTAACCAAATACGATCTCTCTCCACAGGCCTACAACAGAAAGCCCCCTGACACTGTCTACGTTAGCGCTCTGCTCCATCACTACTTTGTCTTAGTTTTTATTTTATCAAATTTTATTTCCTATGTTAAGGAGAACGGGTTGAGGCTGCAGGAATATGAACCTGGAAGCCACAGAGGGTACACGCCCAGAGGCCCCGGGAAGTACACTCCCTGAGACCAGCACTCCTAGGCCTCTGGTCCTAGTGTGTGCAGCCTACACCAAACTCGCCCCGATCTGGACAATACAAGAAACACAACAGACCGATGTCTATAATCCAGAGTCAAGCAAGTCGGCCTCCAAAGCTATTAAATACAGAAAAGGTCCTCTTTGTCACACAGCAAATGAAGTGCCCTTAAGAGGGTAGTCTGAATCCAAGAGTTATTGGTTTGTTATGTGCTAGTCTACTAATCAACTCCCGTCTATGGCACCTGCGATACAGTTTACTGGGCTTTCTGATGCCCTCCACTACGCTAAAACTTAGCGCATTGATGCACGTAGACTAAGAATAACCTGGAAAACTACAGCCATTCTGGACTCCTGAATGCTACTGAGAAGTCATTAAAGTGAACTTCATCACGGGCTTGATCCCATCCCAAGGGAACAGTACCATACAATGAAGTATGCAACCATTTGAGTAAAAAGGGGGGGTAAGAAAATAATATATATGTATGCATAGAATATTTCTGGAGTGATTCCTAGAAATGAGCACCTTAGTTGCTAGTACTTCGGAGGGGTCTTGGATGGCTGGTGGAAGGGAGTTAGACAGACTTTTCTCTGCACTTTGTTCTCTCCAAATTTTTAACCATGTAAATACATTATCTATGTAAAAAATGTTTTTTTTAAAAAGATTTATTTATTTATTTTGAGAGAGAGAGAAAGAATGAGCAAGCGGGGGATGGGGGGTGCGGGGGGGGGGGGCGGGGAGGCAGAGGGAGAGAGAGAGAATCCCGAAGCCAACTTTCTGCTGAGCGCAGAGCCCCAGGTGGGGCTCGATCCCAGGACCCTGAGATCATGACCTGAGCCAAAATTAAGTGTCAGCCACTCAACTGACTGAGCACCCAGACACCCCTAAAATATGTACTTCTAATTTTAATCCCCTTTACTGATTGCTCCCTTCATATCCCGTCACCAAGATCCACTATTCTCTCTCAAATCTTTCTTCCCCTTAACGTCCTTGACCAGCTCCTCTTCCTGTCACAGCGAGAGGGGGTTTCTTAGTCTGTTCAGGCTGCCGTAGCAAAATACCATAAACTGAGCGTATAAACACCTAACATTTACTTCCTGTAGTGCTGGAGGCTGGGGGTCCAAGGTCCCGGTGCAGGCAGATCGGTGTACGAGAACGCACTCCCTAAGTAGCGTCTTTTTGCCGGAACCTCACTTGGCAGAGGGACAGGCTAGCTCCCAGGTCTCTTTTGTTGGGGGCTAATCCCACCCACGAAGGCTCTGTTCTCATGACCTAAACATCTCTCAGAGGCCCCACCTCCTAATACTAGCACAGTGGGGGTTAGGATTTCAACACATGGGGGCGCCTGGGTGGCACAGCGGTTAAGCGTCTGCCTTCAGCTCAGGGCGTGATCCCGGCGTTATGGGATCGAGCCCCACATCAGGCTCCTCCGCTATGAGCCTGCTTCTTCCTCTCCCACTCCCCCTGCCTGTGTTCCCTCTCTCGCTGGCTGTCTCTATCTCTGTCGAATAAATAAACTTTAAAAAAAAATCTTAAAAAAAAAAAAAAGGATTTCAACACATGAAATTGGGGGGGGGGGACACAAAGATTCAGACTATAGCAGTTTCTTAGTCACCCCATCACACCCACCATTCTACTCTCAGAACCTAATTATGTAGATTAAGACACCCTATCTTCCAAAAAGGAGAAAAATCTTCTTCAGGAAAAGGTAAGAGAAAGGATGTTGGGCTTACAGGATTTATTTGCTGGCATTCTGGGAAAGGGCTACAGTCTTTGAACAATTCCACATTAATAACTTGAGCCCTGACATAACAGTAGCATCATATTATAAGCAACCTAAATGGCCAAAATCAGGAGCCATGTTAGATTATGGTATAGTCATACATGGCAAGGTGTGCACCTTGCAGCCGTTCACAATGCTGACATAGCTTATGTCATTCCAGTACAAAGTAGTTCAATATAAAGCAAACATCTTGAACACTAAAAAACTTGCAAAAATACCCAAGAGACTGACAAGAGAATCCAGACGACAGATACAAATCAAAGAATACCAGAATGGGGGGCAAAGGGTGGTCAGCAGTAAGTTCGTTCAAAAACAGACAAAATAGACTTCAAAATTTTGTGAATACTAAACAAAGTGTGAGTACTCTACCTTGTCAGTCAGATAAGTCAGGGGACTGAGGGAGGGAAAAAAATGGAAGGAATTTTAAAAGTGCTAACATCGGCATCCTCCACAGGAGGGAGTCAGCTGACACTTTTTATACTTGAAATAGGTAGTTTGTTAAGAACACACACAGTGTGGGGCTTCTGGGTGGCAAAGTCAGGTGAACGTCTGACTCTTGACTTTGGCTCAGGTCATGATCTCAGGGTGGTGAGATCAAGCCCGGAGCCAGGCTCTGCAATCAGTGAGGAGTCACCTTGTCCCTCTCCCTCTGCTCCTCTCTCTCTCTCTCTAAAATAAAAAATAAAAAATAAATTAAAAGAAAGAACACACACAGTGACTACAAACTCTTAATGTTTTCCTCATTATCTTCTCTTAATTTAAAATAATGTCTCATGACCAGGAAACATTTGAGATTCCAGAATTTCTTCAATTTAAATTTATTTTCTTCTTTTGTTAATTCAAGTAAAATTAAATTAATACTTTTTATTGTTTTAAAGTATGGTTATTGTGATCGTATTTTTATAAGATAGTCTCTTCCTTCATGCATTTAATAAATATCCGTATACTGGGCACCTGCTATGCACCAAACACAGGCCTAGGTGCTGAAATACAGCAGTGAGCAAAACAGACGGAAGGTCCTGCCCTCAGGGAGATTATATTCTAGATTTTTTTCTTCCATATGTTTTCTTTTTCCTTTCTGCCCATTCCTCCTCTTCCTTTGGTATCAACTCCCCACCCTTCTAACCACGTATCTTATTACACATGGGTGAAAAGACATCTAGAACTACACTCGTCTGACATTAACAACTGTTCTTTCAGGAGGTAGGATTTGGGATGATTTTTTAAACTTTAAGTGATTATTTAATCACAGTTCGTCAAAAGGGCCATTATAAGCAAACCAATTTTTTTAAAGATTTATTTATTTTAGAGAGAGACCATGTGCGCTGGCGAGCTAGGGGAGGGGCAGAGGGAGAGGGAGACAAGCAGACATCCGGCTGAGCAGAGAACACCGCCCCCCTCCCACACACACACACACACACACACACACACACACACACACACAGGGCTTGATCCTAGGACCCTGAGAACATGACTCGAGCCAAAATCAGGAGTCAGACACTCAACACACTCAACCGACTGGGCCACCCAGGTCCCCATAAGCAAACCAATTTTTTACAAAGCAACTGGAAAGTGAGATAGTGAAAAGACAAGATATAAACCACTCTTGAAAAAATATTTATTTTTATGATTGATTGTGAAATACTACAGAAAAAGTACAGAAAAAATATAACAGCCATCTATCCAATACTGAGATTTAGCCGATGTTAACCTTTTGCCACATTTGCTTCAGATTTTTTCCCTAACAATAAAACATGGCAGAAAACAGCTAAAGTAGCACTCTCCATCCCTTCCCCCTCTGTCTTCAGATGCCATCACTCTTCTGAGGATAATATTTATCATTCCCGTACATGTCATTGTACTCATAAACAAAAGACACTATTATTTTGTAGGTTTAAAATTTACATATATTGTATCAGAACGTTTGCTTCCTTCTGGAATTTTTTTTAACTCAACATTGTTCTTGAAATTTATCCAAGTTATATACTCCAGTCTAGTTCATCATTCATTTCACTCATCTGTGTGAACTATGTATGAATGGACCCCAGTTTTTACAATTAATTCCCTTTCAAGGGGTCTATGGGCCCAACAATCCCATTCCTCTTGTACACCATCGTACAAATACAGACCCACTGACTTGAACAGTTTTTCAAAAGCTCTTTTGAGTCTCAAGCTTTCTCAGGTAATAACTGTTGAGGGAAACTGCAGTCTCTTCATATTGCTCACCCTTTTTACTACCTGATTAAATGTATTGTGAAATGTTGCTATTAACTTATCATCAAACATAGTATTAATCTGAAGAGGTAGAAATAATATTTATGGTACCTCCAGTCTTCTTCAGAAGAGTGATCCCTAATCCATCACAAAGAGGTTCTTATTACCTTCTTCTTATTGAATTTTCGACCTAATACACTCAAAGTTCCTGCCAACTGCTTAAGAAACTCAAGTCTCCTTATCAGTGTGAAAGATGAACAGTGGGTGTTGCGAGCCTCAGAGACTCATGCTGAGCTGAGATGGCAGCAACGAAAAAGAGACTCACTGCATTAGCTGGAGGACACCTGGGGCTGCTGGGCTGCAAAAAAATTGCCCAAAGACTAAGAAAACAACAAGAAAATACTAGGAAAAATCTCCTATAGTGGAGGCAAGAATAAAGTAAACAGAGAATAGTCTAGAATACCAATAACGTCACTCTGCAAAGGGCACAGATGGGTATAGCTGGGGAAAAGAGGACAACCGGCACTTTTATTCCAGGATTGGACCCTACATCATCCTGGCGCACCAAATTCTTGAGGATCAGTCTGTTCTGGACTTGATTAGAATGGAGTGTTAAACACATATATAACTTGATCTGACCTTATATACTTTTCAAAATTCTTTCATATTTTTTCATTTGCTACTCTCAGCACTCCTGCGGTTTAAGTGATACAGGTATGATGAAAACGAATAAAAAAAAGGGCGGCACATAAAAATCCAATCATAGTAATCAAAACAGTACGGTACTGGCACAAAAACAAACACATACATCAGTAGAAGAGTATAGAGAGGCAAGAATATGCAATGGAGAAAGACAGTCTTTTCAATAAATTGCATTGGGAAAACTGGACAGCTACATGCAAAAAAAGATGAAACTGGACCACTTTCTTACACCATACTCAAGAAAACCCCCCTCAAAATGGATTAGACCTGAATGTAAGATCTGAAACCATAAAACTCCCAGAAGAAAACAGAGACAGTAATCTCTTGGACATCGCCCTTAGCAACATTTTTATAGATATGTCTCCTCTGGCAAGGGAAGCAAAAGTAAAAATAAACCATTGGAACTACGCCAAAATAAAAAGCTTTTTCACAGTGACGGATACCATCAACAAAAACAGAAAGGCAACCTAGCAAACGGCAGAAGATATGTGCAAATGATATACCCAATAAGGGGTTAATATCCAAAATATATAAAGGATTTATACAAGGGAACACCAAAAAAAAACCCCCAATAATCTGATTAAAATGGGCAGAGGACTTTACTAGACATTTTTTCCTGAAGACATACAGATGGCCAACAGGCACATGAAAAGGGGCTCAGGGAAATGCAAATCGAAACCACAATGAAATACCACCTCACACCAATCAGAATGGCTAGTCTCAAAAGACAAAAAATAACAAATGTTGGCAAAGAAGGAGAGAAAAGGGAACCCTCCTGCAGTGTTGGTAGGAATGTAAATTGGTGCAATCCCTGTAGAAAACAGTAATGGAGACCCTCAAAAAAATTAAAAATAGAAATACCATATGTTCCAGCAGTTGCACTACTGGGTATTTATCCAAAGAAAGCAAAACACTAATTCAAAAAGATATCTGCACCCCCATATTTACTGCAGCATTTTTTACAACAGCCAAGATATGGAAGCCACCCAAGTGTCCATCGACGGATGAACGGATAGAGAAGATGTGATACACACACACACTGGAATATTTCTTAGCCATAAAAAAGAATGAAATCTCGCCATTTGCAACAACATGGATAGACCTGGAGGGCATTATGCTAAGTGAGAGGAGTCAGACAGAGAAAGACAAACACCGTATGATCTCACTTGTATATGGAATCTCAAATACAAAGCAAATGAACAAGCAAACAAAAACCAAACAGACCCTTAAATACAGAGAACAAACTGGTGGTTGCCAGAAAGGGGGTGGGAAGGAGGGTGGATGCAACAGGTGAAGGAGATTAAGTACACAACCAATAAGTAACAGAAATGAAAAGTACAGAATAGGGAATTTAGTCAATAATATTGTAATAATGTAAAAAAAATTAATGATAGAGCCAACAACTGACTCTACCGACTTCTAGAGTCTGTTAGAGTCAAAGATGAAAGAACATACGTTAAAAAAACTAGATTGGTTTGTGATTCAGACTTGAGAGACATTCAGATTAAATTTATCAGCTACATGGAAAAATTAATTCACTTCTTTACGTTAAAGACATTCCTTGTGGAATGTTGTTTTTTCTTTTTTACCATACTAGCTTTATTCAGGCTAACTTAAATTTATCCTATTAAAACTACTCTGATGACTTGTTTGTTTCCAAAAATCAAATCCATACTCAAATGGTGTGTAATTTAACTATTTTAAGTTTCTGAACACCAAAAGACAGATGGCATACATTTCACACACTATGGCTAAGATCTTTAATATATAAAGAAACAAATAATTCAATGAAAAATGGGAAAGACCATGAACAGCCAGTTCAAACAAAAGGAAATACAAATCACTTTTAGACATACAGAAAGATGTCCATAATTAGAGAAGTGAAAATTAACACTGAGTTTCTATTTTTCATGTATCACATTAACAAAAATGCTAAAGTTTGATAATTAACTTTGTTTGAGAGAGAGCAGGGAAACAGGCACGCTCCTAAAATGAAGTAACAGAATACACTGTCAATACAGCAACCTCTAGCAAAAATATTCATGCACTTTGATATACCTCCAAGAATTTATCCTAAAGAAAAATTCTCACTTTTGCAAAATATCATGCATAGTAAGATATTCTCAGCAACATGGACAAGCATAACAACAGCCTGGAAAAAACCTAAATACTTATTGAAAGGAGATTAATTCAGTATATTATGTTTCTTCCATATAATGAAATGAGGAAGCTCTTATGTAATAATCACAAAGTTATGATAAGTGAAAAAAGCGAAGTGCAGATTTAGTTTCTCACCACTTATGTAAAAACTACACACACATCCTGTAACTCAACATGAAAAAGAACAAACAATACAATTTAAAAATGGGAAAAGGGCTTAAACAGGCATTTCCCCGCAGAAGATGTCCACAAGCAAATATGCTCGACAGCATTACTCGTTAACCAAACGCAAATCAAAACCACACCAAGATACCACTTTACACCCATTACGATAAAAATGAAAAACAGAAAACAACAAGTGCTGGCGAGGCCCTGGAGAGACTGGAACCCTTGTGCTTTGCTGGTAGAAACGTAACATGACGCAGCTCCTGCGGAAAACAGTACGGTGGTTTCTTCAACAACTACCCAGAGAACGACGGTATGTCTAGCGATTCTACTGCTGGGTAACCGAACGAAAGAACTGAAAGCAGGGACCCGATCAAACATTTGTACGCCAATGTCCATAGCAGTACTGTTCAAAGAGCCAAAAGGCGGTAACAACCCAAATGTTCATGAACAGAGGGTGGATAAATAAAATATGGTGAATACACACAGTAGAGTATTAAGCAGCCTTAAGAAGGAATGAAACTCTGACACATGTCACAACATGGATGAACCTTAAAGACATTCACTAAATGAAATAAGCCAGACACAAAAGGGCAAATGTTGTAGGACTTCACCCATGTGAGGTACCTAGAATGGTCAAACTAAAGAGACAGGAAGCAGAATAGTGGTTACCAGGAGCGACGGAGAGGAGGAACGGGGAGTTACTGTTTAAAAGGCACAGAGTTGGGGCACCTGAGTGGCTCAGTTGGTTGGGTGCCTAGCTCTTGGTTTCAGCTCAGGTCACGGTCTTGGAGTCGTGGGATCGAGCCTTGCACAGGGCTCCATGCTCAGCAGGAGTCTGCTTGTCCCTCTCCCTCTGCCCCTCCCCACCACTCATGCTCTCTCTCTCTCAAATAAATAAATAAATCTTTTTTTTATAATAATTTTTATTATGTTATGTTAGTCACCATACAGTACATCCCTAGTTTTTGATGTAAAATTCCATGATTCATTACTTGCGTATAACACCCAGTGCACCATGCAATACGTGCCCTCCTTAATACCCATCACCGGCCTATCCCATTCCCCCAGCCCCCTCCCCTCTGAAGCCCTCAGTTTGTTTCCCAGAGTCCACAGTCTCTCATGGTTCATTCCCCCTTCTGATTACCCGCCCTTTCTTCTTCCCTTTCTTCTCCTACCGATCTTCCTACTTCTTATGTTCCATAAATGAGTGAAACCATATGATAATTGTCTTTCTCTGCGAGACTAATAAAAATCTTTAGAAAAAAAATTAAAGGGTACAGAGTTTTGGTCTGGGAAGATGAAAAAGTTCTGGAGATGGATGGCAGTAATGTAAATGTACTTAAAGTCACTAAACTATACACTTAAAAATGGTTAATGTTAAATTTTATGTTGTATACACACACACACACTTGTATCTGCATGGACTCTCCCTGGAAAAAAATTGTTAACAAAGAGGAACTGGATTGGGCGCCTGTGTGCCTCAGGCAGTTAAGCCTCTGGCTCTTGGTTTCAACTCAGGTCATGATCTCAGGTTCCTGAGACGGAACCCCACATCAGGCTCCACATTCAGCACAGAGTCTGTTTGTCCCTCTCCCTTCCCCTTTGCCCCTCCCCCCGTTTGTGCACATGCTCTCTCTCTTTACTCTCTCTCTCTCTCAAATAAATAAATAAATAAACAAATAAATAAACAAATAAAATCTTAAAAAAAATAAGGAAGAACTGGATAGCCATGAGTTAGAGGTGAAAAGATGTCTCCATCACTACTTTTTGTACCTTTAGAAACTTGTCCTGTGTCTATATATTATCTATTCAAAAACTTGATTTTCAATCAGTCTGATTGACTGAAATCTTAACACAGAGCAGGAAAATGTACATAAGTCAAAATGTATTATGTTCTAGGTTTTATATGAGGCAAAATTAAAATGCCCCCAATTAGTGTTATTTTTTAAAAACCTGCCTCAATGTTTTTCAAGGTGCCAACTTTCAAAAACTAACAAGGAAAATGAACTACTTCAAAACTTAAAAGATCAAAACAGAATGCACAGAAATACATAAAAAATTCTTATGAGAGGTTTGTTATGTATAATTATTAATCTAAAGTAAATAGAGGAAAAACAACTCTAAATTATTTACTTCAAGAATATAAAGTGTACTACTACTACTACTAATACCTAATTTGTTTCTAAGTTTTAAATCCCAAACTAATTTGTTCTGAGCTAATATTGTTCTAAGAGCTTAAAAATGTCCACTGAGTGGCGCCTGGGGGGCTCACTGGGTTGAGCATCTGCCTTTGGCTCACGGCATGATATCGAATTAGGGTCTTGGAATCAAGTCCCACATCGGGCTCTCTGCTCAGTGGGGAGTCTGCTTCTCCCTCTCACTCTCCCTCTGTACACACTCTCTCTCTAATAAATAAATAAGCTCTTTTAAAAAAAGTGTCCACTGACAAAGTGGTTCTCATATTTTGGGCTTCAGAACGCCTTTTGCATTCTTAAAAATGATGGAGACCCTCAGAAAGCTTTTCCTTATGTGGGTTGTATTTATATTTACCATATTAGAAATTAAACCTCGAAAAATTTTTAGATATTCACTTAGAAATCTTTTTTAGATACTTAAAAATTTTCCTTCAGAAATAATAAATAAATCCATTATAAGTGTGGGTAAATAACATAATTTTATGAAAAATAACTATATTTTCCACAAGAACAAATTTAATTAGAAGAATGGCACCATTTTACATGTTTGCAAATCTCCGTAATGTCTGGCTTCACAGAAGACAGCTGGATTCTCATATCTGGTTCGGCATCCAATCTGTTGCAATATCACACATCATGCAGCTTTTCAAAAACTCCAATATATACTTGTGAAAAAATGAGAATGAAAATAGCAAATACTGCCTTAGATTTATTATAAAAATGGTTTTGACTTTCCAGACCCCTGAAAGGGTCCTTCCTATGAGGTGAAGGCAAAAAGTAAGTTACTCGGTCACAGAGCCAGGAGTGGAGCCCAGGTGGTCTGATTCCGGCCCCAAGGTTGCCCCTCCGAGCCAGGAGGAAAGCAGCAGGGGCCCATTTCATGAGGTTTTACGTAGTACTACAGTTTCAAATTCCATCTTTCAATTCGTGCAAAGCAGAGGTAAGGAGAAGGGAGAGTAACCACCACAAAACTCCTCCGTAAGGGGGCCCAGGTCTGTCCTACAAGGAAAATGGCGCCATGCCTACAGGGTAGGGGAGACACAGCCAAATGTGCTCGAAGCCCCTCTAGAACAGCTCTCTCTCCTGCCCAAACCACGCCACTATCTGTGTCTCTGGACTCTCACTCCATCCAGCGCTTCTCTACACCACTTTTTACATAGAATTCTGCCTTCAAGTCTTTTTTTTTTTTTTCCAGTTTTCTTGAGAAAAAATCAACATATATCGGTTGCTGTGTAAGTTTAAGGCATATGTGATGGTTTGATTTATGGAGGTTGGGACATGATGACCACAAAAGGTTCAACTAACATTTATCTTCTTACACAGACACAATTAAAAAATAAATAAGAAAAAAAAAGGTCTTGTGATGAGAACTCGCACGATTTACCTTCCTCGCAGCTTCCTCATAAACCACACAGCAGCGTTAGGTGTGCTCGCCCTGCCGTACTTTACGTCCCTGGCACTCATTCTAGGGCTCAGACTAGATGCTCGCACCTTTTAACCAGCTCCTCCCTCCATCCTCCGCTGTAACGGCACGTCGGAGCTCTTCCTCCGAGTTCGTTTTCTTGATTGTTTGTATTTAAATTCTACATATACGTGGAATCATAGGGTGTTTGTCTTTCTCTTATTTCACTTAGCGTAATTCCCTCAGGATTCAACCATGTTGTCACAAACAGCAGGATTTCCTCATTTTTATGGCTGAATAATATTATATATATATATATATATATATATATATACACACACACACACACACCATAACTTCTTTATCCATTCATCCATCGATGAACAATTGGGTTGTTTTCATGTCTTGTTTTTTTTTTCAATTACATGTTTTTCAATTAATTAAAATGTTTAAAAAGAAGAGTAATAAAGAGCCTAGTTCTATCAGATATTAAAGCACATTTTAAATTTATAGCAATTAGGGATGCCTGGGTGGCTCAGTCGGTTGAGCATCTGCCTTCGGCTCAGGTCATGATCCCAGGGTCCTGGGATCAAGTCTGGCATCGGGCTCCCTGCTCAGCAAGAGCCTGTTTGTCCCTCTCCCTCTACCTGCCACTCCCCCGGCTTGTGCTCTATCTCTCTCTCTCTCAAATAAATAAATAAATAAATAAAATCTTTTTTTAAAAAATAAATTTATAGCAATTAGTATTGGACTGACCTAGTAGAAGACTGAAAGGTAAAGCAATAGATCAGAATACATAGCCTGAATTAGACTCAGTTATAGAAAATGCAGTATATTATAAAGTAGGCGTAACGATTCACGATGTAAATAAAATGAACTGGTTAGCAATTTGGAGGGGGAAAGTCTGTATTTAGACCTTCACTTTTAATCACATGCCAAAATAAATTATAGCCGGATTACTGTTTTTACAATAAAAAGCGGGCGAGGCTGGGAAAGGCAGGACCAGATCTCACCCGTCCCTGCGTTCCGAGGGTCTCGTCTGGGGCTGCTGTGCAGCTGCCGAAACAGAAGGAACTACTTTGAGCTCTGACTGCTGCTAACTCTTGGGCAAGTCACTTTGCTTCTCTGTCCCATAAAGAGCACATGGTAAGGATGCCAGCTGCATGGGAACATACAAATTAACAGAAGGGATAAGATTAGGAAGCTACACCCATCCCTGTTGCTACTCTTCGAATAGGCACAGCATTAATATTTTAGTGAGAAAAATAATGCCAATTTTCTTTGTAATCTTCTTTACGAAATAAAGTAGACAATTTAGGTTGTAAAAACATACACTTTCCCTTGGGGCCTCAGTAAAATTCTTAGATTTTGAATGGGAAAAAGATGCATCCCATAAGCATGTCTGTTTTTCCTGAATTAGCCCTTTTACCCAAAAAAGACCTGGCATCAGTGCTCTAAGAGAGTCGGGAGGTTTTCTTTTCACTGCTCCTGTCTGGAGGCCCAAAGCAGGAGATAGGTCCAGGAGGTCTGCAAAGGGTGAGGAGTGGAGGGGGGTTGGAGGGAGCGGGCAACGGGGCATGGCAGAAGACTTGGGATTTTAAAACCCTGATATGACCTTGAGCAGACTATTTACATTTTCTTTGTTTCCAGAAACTGGAAATGCCAACTCTTACCGCACAAATAAAAAGACTAAGATGAGGTCACGTACATGGGCCCCCTGCACCCAACTACAGGCCTTTTGCCAGCCCACAAGCCTTGAGTAAACGCTGGCTTCTCTTCTCTGCACCCCTTCTCTCTCATAAAGCTCTCCTGGTCTTCCTCCGGCTTTCCCTGACCTCTCTCACAGTCCCTCTCTCCCTTGCCCCCGGGAGAACCCTGCAGCTTCAGCGAGGGGTCTGAGGCAAAGGCCATCCAGGGATTTGGTCGCGCGAGCTGCGTGCTCCCCACCCCATCCCAAACCCTATCACCGCCACCACCGCCCCACCCAGTCATTTTCCTCCCAGGACACTCACACTCCAGGGTCACTCACGCAGCCTGCACGGTGGCCCAAGCACCTGGAGCCCAGTACGTGACCCGCACACTTCCTTGGCAATAGCTGAGCCAAGGCTCACGCAAGGCCGACTACGGCGGTGGTTCTGGAACGTAATTCTCACCCTTACCCTGCCGTAAGGCCCATGAACACAGACGAGGTATAGAGCTACGCTTTACAAGGTGCTACTATAAAGTAATGAACTGGACTTCCTCTCGGTCTCCTCCCCTGCAATCATACCTCGGGCCTTACACTTTGGTGTAAGAAACTAAACAATACGTATAGTGACAACTTGTCACAAATAAAATAAAATCACATACTGTTCCTCTGGTTTAGCTGCAGTTTAAAGCACTTGGGCCCTTGACTAGTCCTGGAAATGACGGCACCCACGGATAAGCCTCACACTGTTCCTTTCCAGTTCCACTTTTGTCTCTTCCCCCAGCTCTGCTAGCCTCGTGTACTCGTTCTGAGTTTTGAGACTATGACCCACCCAGGGCTCCTCACTTAGCTCGCCCTCCCGGCAGAACGGTTTCGTGGCCGCTCCGTGACGTACCCGGCCCGGGTCCTACAACTTCTGTTGTTCTCCTGGACAGTCTCCTCTGCCTTTCCGTTTCCTTTCTGGTCTCAAACTATTCTGTCTCCTTCGCTCCACTCCTGATCTACCAGAAGTCATGTCTCTCCCTCATCTTTCATGTTCTTCCGTTTGGGGTCTTTCTGCTATTTTACTTGGGGAGTACATCACTGTTTAAGCATTATTAATCTTTCTAATTCATAGATGGTAATACATACTTATTTATTTTATCTTATTTTGTAAAGATTTATTTATTTATTTGAGAGCAAGCACGAGCGGGAGGGGCAGAGGGAGAAGGAGAGGATCTCAAGCAGACTCCGCACTAAGCTCAGAGCCCAGCACGGGGCTCGATCTCACCACCCTGAGATCACCACCTGAGCCAAAACCAAGAGTCCGAGGCTCAACCGACTGAGCCACCCAGGCGCCCTATACTTATTTATTTTAAAAGCAAATTCAGTTCATTCACTCAACAATTATTTAGTGAGCACCAACGAAGTCTCTAGCACTAATGCCCCAGCAGAGTTTACCTCCCCCACAGAACTTACAGTCTACAGGCTGAAATGGGCAATGTGGATATTCTTTTCACCAGACTGTAAAGAATCAGTATTGATCTGAAGCGATAGTAAAGACCTTTCACAGAGCACAGGAAAATAAAACACTTAAATAGCATAATAAGGGGCACCTGGGTGGCTCAGTCGGTTAAGAGTCCAACTCTTGCTTTCCGCTCGGGTCATGATCTCAGGGGTCGAAGGATCGAGCCCCACATCGGGCACCACACTCAGCAGAGTCTCGTTGAAGATTGTCTCCCTCTGCCCTCCCCCCACTCACGTGCCCCCAAGCACTCTCTCTCTCTCAAATAAATAGATAGCATAATAAATTCAAGGACTGAAAAAAGGACAAGCGCCCTCTTCCACTGTATGAGTTGTATCAGTAATTTAGAAGTAAAACAAAGAAAACATTGCCAAACCTCACATCCACTGTATTATTTGCCTCGTGGTCAAACACTTCAAAAGCATCCTTGATTTTCTTGTGATATTCTGCTACAATTATCTCTGCAAAAGACAAAGTAAATAAAAAGTGTTTTACTTGACCTTCTAATTCAAAACAAAAATCTCAGCCACTGAGCTAGAAATTTTCAATGAGGAAGAGCGTGCCGAATGTTCCTAATCTTAACATCACATAGCATGCTCACCTTCCTCTAAGAGGCCTTCCAAAACCACCACCTGACCCCACACCCTTAGCAAGGAACAGCGAACTCTCATTCCCTGCGGCTCGAGACACACACAGCACAGCACCAGAGCTGCCTACTCTTGAGTACACAGCGTCAGGGGTTTACATGTGTCCACAATCACGGGGCCACCACGCCGATCCAGACACAGAACGCGTCCAACACAGCCTATCTTCCACCTCCAGCAGTCCGGGCAGAGTCCCAGCCCAAGGGGCGGAAGGAAGCCAACACTATGGGCAGACTGTGGCTCACTGGTGTGCTCACCTGCTGTGCTTTATTGTGGGCTTGAGGGGAGCTGAAGTTGGGGGGTGGGAGGTATGCAAGAGCAACACCACACACTCTCTCAAAGGGCTTTCAAACTAGTTTTGAGACTAAGATTTACTTATAAAAAAACAATGAAAAAGTCTCTACTCGGTGCTAGACACTATTCTAAGTGCTAACGTTAGAGCAAGGAACAAAACAGACAAAACCCCTACCTCCACGGAGCTGTTTTTATTGGGGAAGACATATAGGCTTATACGTATTTGGTAAAAATGCACTGTAAGTTAAGCGGTGCTGGAAAAAATAAAGTGTGCTTTATTTTTAAATAAGAGTTTATTTTAAATAAGAGTTTATCTGTTTATTATTAAAACAGAGTGCTTGGGGGAGGGGATCGTGAGAAAGGGGTGGGGGGTTGGTTTGCAAAGGCCTCCTTAGTGATAAAGTGACTTCTGCGCAGGAGAAAGAGCCAGCCTTATGAATATCTACAGGAGGAGTTTTTAGGCAAATAGAACCGCAGAAGCAGAATGAGAGGAAATCAGGTCAGAAAGGTGTGAATTTGGGAGTGGAGGACAGGTTCTACAGGTCTCTGCATACTGCTTCCAGGGTTTTGTCTTCTACTTTAAATGGGATGAGGAACCACTGGAGGGTTCTAAGCCGTGCTGTGACATGGCCTGGCTTATATTCACTTCAGCTATAATCTTAAGAATATACTGGAAAGGGACAACGGTGGAAGGAGAGACCAGTTAGGACGTTACTGCAGTATTCTACAGAGAGTCTCACGGTGGCAGGGACGAGGATAGAAGCAGTTGGAGATGGTAAGAAATGATAGGATTCTGGATATATTCTAAAGGGCAGAGACGATAAGACTTGCTGATAGAGGAAAAGAAAGCAGATGAGGTTGACTCCGAGGTGTTTGGCTGGGTGGAAGAATAAAGGGAAAAATAATGCAATCAAGTCTCAAAATTTATTTTTCAAATAGTAACATAGGACACCCAGAAAGGGAGAGATTCAGTTCACATACTCATTTTAATTATAAATACAATACCATCAAATTGTAGAAAATGGGAAAAAATCAACTCATATTCCCTAGGTGTAACCACTAATCACTTTGCTATATTTTCCTCCAATCTTTCTGCACACACAAATTTTTACATGTATCATTTAAGAACTACCATTCATTCACTCAATGGAAACCTACTGAATGAAACACTATGTACCAGATTCTGGGTCAGGTGCTCTATCTACATTTGTAACCAGACGTAAGTCTCGAGCAAAGCTCAGAGAGGTCTGGGGCGCCTGGGGGGCTCAGTCGGTTGAGCATCAGACTCTTGACCTCGGCTTGGGTCATGATCTCCGGATCGTGGAACCAAGCCCTGCCTCAAGCTCCTCATGCTGGGCATGGAGCTGCTTAGGACTCTCTCTCTCCCTCTCCTTCTGCCTCTCCCCTCACTCGCGCTCTCTTTCTCTCTCTCTCAAAACAAAAAACAAAAAACCAAAAAACACACAAACAAAACAAATAAAATAAAGCTCAGAGAGGTTAAGCAACTAGTTTAAGATCACAGAGTTGCCAAGTGGCAGAGCTGGACTGAACCAGATCTTTCTCACTTGAGGAATCCTACTCTCTCCCACACTCCACCCCCCACCTCCCTAACTGCTGGTACTCTTTAGTTTAAAAACCCATCACTCCTAATCACTTCACTCAAATATTATACTTTTCCAGGCTACAATATAACCTATGTAACCTTCCATTTTTAACAGTACCCAAAGCATATACCACAATTTATTGATATTAATTTTTCTTTAGCATAAAAAATATGGCAGTGAACCCCTTTTGCTAATTTAATAACCAAAAAACCCCCTATTATCTCATTATTTAAATTTATACTTCCTTGATTACAAGTGGTTCTGAACGATGATCCACACGTGTGTTTGTGGCCTCTGCTCGCTGCTGTGAGCTACCTGTTCTTGCTCTCTGCTCACTCCCACTAGGATCTTCCATTTTTTTCTTAGCAGTTTGTATGTGCTCTTTAAATAATGAACACTTAACCCCGTGTCATAATTACTGCAAACAATTTTTCAGGTCTGTTGTTTGCATTTGTTTTTCTAAAATAAAACCAGTTTCATATCCTTGCTGATCATCAAGATCATACATGATTACCGGAGGGAAAAAAGGATATGTAAGAAAGAGTTTAGACTAAGTAAAAATCCCTTTGAATCCTACCACACAGGGTTAGCGACTCGTACTGTTGTCTCCTAACCTAATTTTCACTCAACAATAAACTGCGAGCATCTTGCATTCTCAAAAGAATACTGATTACGGTATCACTTTTAGTGACTGTTTGCTATTCCAATACAGAGCTCTATCATAATTTATTTAGCCAACCCTCTAACTGTAGACATTCCGGTTATCTCCAGTTGTCCATTGTTATAATTATTCTTTACTGCACAGTCTTGCCCAATTCATCTTGGTGAGTCTGTCTTTTTATTTCACTGAAATACAATGAGTTGAATACAGTTGAATTTGTGTGGCCTATTGGGAAGGTTCTAATTAGTCATAATATTGTTTCACGGGTTATCACACTGCCAATGCACAAGATGATGTCTGCTTTTTAAATTTAAGGTCATTTTATTTATTTTTTAAGTTTTTATTCAAATTCCAGTTACCATGCCATGTAATATTAGTTTCAGGAATACAATATAGTGATTCAACATTTCCATACAACACCCAGTGCTCATCACAAGTGCACTCCTTAATCCCCATCACTTTTTTCACCCATCCCACTGCCCCCCATCCCCCACCTGGTAACCATCAGTTTGTTCTCCATAATTAAGAATCATTTCTTGGTTTGTCTCTCTTTCTTATTTTCCCTTTGCTTGTTTATTTTGTTTCTTAAATTCCACATAAGAGTGAAATCATAGGGTATTTCTCTTTTCCTGACTTATTTTACTTAGCATCATGCTCCCTAGCTCCATCCATGTCATTGCAAATGGCAAGATTTCACTCTCTTTCATGGTTGAGTAATATTCCATTGTGTGTGTGTGTGTGTGTGTGTGTGTATACATATATATATACATGTATATATATACATATATATACATGTATATATATATACATATATATACATATATACATATATATACATACACACACACCACCTCTTCTTTATCCATCCATCTGTCAGTGGACACCTGGGCTGTTTCCATAGTTTGGCTATTGTGGACATTGCTGCTATAAACATTGGGGTGCACATGCCCTTTTGAATCACTATGTTTGTATTCTTTGGATAAATACCTAGTAGTGCAATTGCTGGCTCGTAGGGTAGCTCTATTTTTAACCTTTTGAGGAATCTCCATACTGGTTTCCAGACTGGCTATACCAGTTTGCATTCTCACCAACAGTGCACGAGGGTTCCCCTTTCTCCACATCCTTGAAAACACCTGTTGTTTCTTGTTGTTGAGTTTAGCCATTTTGACAGGTGTGAGGTAATATGTCATTGTAGTTTTGATTCATATTTCTCTGATCAGTGATGTTGAGCATCTTTTCCTGTGTCTGTTGGCCATCTGCATGTCTTCTTTGGAAAAATGTCTATTCATGTCTTCTGCCCATTTTTTAACTGGATTATGTCTTCTGAGTGTCAGCTTTTACGAGCTCTTTATATATATTGGGTACTGACCTTTTATCAGATATGTCATTTGCAAATATCTTCTCCCATTCCAAAGGTTGCCTTTTAGTTTTGTTATTTCCTTCAATGTGCAGAAGCTTTTATTTTGATGAAGTCCCAATAGTTTATTTTTGCTTTTGTTTCCCTTGCCTCAGGAGACATATCTAGAAGAATGTTGTTAGAGCCAATGTCAAAGAGGTTACTTACCTGTGTTCTCCTCTAGGATTTTTATGGTTTCAGGTCTCACATTTATCTTTAACTCATTTCAAAATTTTTTTTCTGGTGTTAAGAAAGTGGTCCCATTTCATTCCTCTGCATATTGTCCAGTTTTCCCAACACAATTTGTCTTTTTCCCATTGGATATTCTTTCCTTCTTTGTCAAAGATTAATTGACCATATAGTTGTGGGTTCATTTCTGGGTTTTATATTCTGTTCCATTGATCTGTGTGTCTGTTTTTGTGCCAGTACCATACTGTTTTGATCACTACAGCTTGTAAATATAGCGTGAAGTCCAGAATTGTGATGCCTCCACCTTTGCTTTTCCTTTTCAAGATTGCTTTAGCTATTCTGGGTCTTTTCTGGTTCCACGCAAATTTTAGGATTGTTTGTTCTAGCTCTCTGAAAAAATGCTATTAGTATTTTTATAGGGATTGCATTAAATGTGTAGATTGCTTTGGGTAGTAGAGACATTTTCACAATATTTGTTCTTCCAATCCATAAATATAGAATGTGTTTCCATTTCTTAGTATCCTCTTCAATTTGTTTCATCAATGTTTTGTAGTTTTCGGAGTACAGATCTTTCACTTCTTTGGTTAGGTTTAGTCCTAGTATCTTATTGTTTTTGGTGCAATTGTAAATGGGATAGATTCCTGAATCTCTCTTTCTGCTGCTTCATTACTGGTGTATAGAAATGCAACAGATTTCTGTACATTGAATTTGTATCCTGTGACTTTACTGAATTCGTATATAAGTTCTAGCAGTTTTTTGGTGGAGTTTTTCAGGTTTTTCATATAGAGTATCCTGTCATCTGCAAATAGTGAAAGTTTTGCTTCTCCCTTGCAGATTGGGATGCTCTTTATTTCTTTTTGTTGTCTGATTGCTGTGACTAGGACTTCCAGTTCTATGTTAAATAATAGTGGTGAGAGTGGACATCCCTGTCTTGTTCCTGACCACAGAGGAAAAGCACTCAGTTTTTCCCCATTGAGGATATTAGCTGTGGGTTTTTCATAGATGGCCTTTATTATGTAGAGGTATGTTCCCTTTAAACCGACTTTGTTGAGGGTTTTTATCATGATGTTGTTTAATTTTAAGGTCATTTAAAAAGTGCATTATCTTTTATTTTTAGGTAGTCATATCAGATGGGTTTTCTTCTTATCGTTTCGATTTCTGAAACTTATCCTCTGAGGACCTTCCATGTGGAAGTCCTGGGGACAGTGGCCCACCTAGCAAAGGCACAGAAGCTGCATACCCTGGCCCGCCTACCTCGCCCTATGAACCTCTTCCATCTGGCTGTTCGTGGGGTAGAAGGTCAGGAGGAATACTGGAGGTTCAGCTCAACTCCTGACTGGGATTGTGAATACTCCCTACAACACGCATGACGCGTGGTTCTCTAGCTCTCACCTGACGAGCTCCGCAACACACAGAGCCCCCTGTGGGCAGCCTACCTCAACGCCAGACGGTTCTGTGTAAAATCTGCTCTATATCGCACTGCTGTCACATCCCTAGGTCAAGCACAAGTGATTTTCATACTACCTAAAAATTCTGCCGAGAGGAATTGTTCTGACATTTAATCTGCGTCTAAATAAAGGATCCACGCAGCCCAATGTGTAAGCAAGGCAATTCAGTGGGTGTGAAGAAAACATTATAATTACATTTAGAAAGAAAGGAAAAGAAAGGAAAGGAAAAGGAAAGGAATTTATGCTTTGAAAGGACCGAGGAGGGAGAAAATCATCCTTTTTCTGGAGATTTGGTGAATACTCAATTCTATTTTTTCCTACAATTTAAAAATACATTTTACTCTTTCATACATATGAAATTTATTTTTACTTGATTCGAAGTGACAGACTAACTTCTAATCTTAGTTTAGTAATTTCTAATTTACTAAGCACTTGATATATTTCCTCCTACTTCATAACGTGATCTGGTGTCCTGTTTGGCGGAGACCACTCCTATTGAATATCTACTCTACGGATTCCATTCTGATGGGCATTTCTAGTGTTGTGCAATTACCATACTATTTTATTTGTTGCCATTGATTTGGTCTTCTTTTTAGGAATGTTCATTAATATTTTCACCAGTTTATTCTTCCAAAAGAAATTTAGAAATTCCAAATAAATACCATTGGGAGTTGTATTACTATTGCAGCGAAGCTATATGTTAAGAAGAATTAACATTTTAAAATATGTCATTCTCACATCAAGAGATCTCTAAATTAAACACTGCACGTTAAGGTATTCCTCATATAAGTCATGTACAATTCTCCAAGAAGACTATGCCTGAGTATTTCATGAGTTTTGAAGCTACTGTGAGGGAATCTTTTTTTAAACCCTAATTTCTGGCAGTTGAGGTCGATGTTGAGTGTTTTGCTGCTGCTATTTATGCCACATGCATCTATTTCCTGAAAAATTTTATTAATTATAATCCTTTTTCAGTTATGTTTTCTGATAATACAATTTTGTCTCTTACTTCCAAAATTTATACTTTTTTAAAAAGATTTTATTTATTTGACAGAGAGAGAGAGAGATAGCCAGCGAGAGAGGGAACCCAAGCAGGGGGAGTGGGAGAGGAAGAAGCAGGCTCCCAGCGGAGCAGGGAGCCCGATGTGGGGCTCGATCCCAGGACCCTGGGATCACGCCCTGGGCTGAAGGCAGACGCTTAACAACTGAGCCACCCAGGCACCCCCAAAATTTATACTTTTTATTTCCTCTTCATGACTTACGCCACTGACCAACTACCAAAGCAACTTTAATGCATAAAGCAGTAACGATAATTTTTGGTTTTAAAAACATTATTACTATTTAATAGATTCGAGCGCCAGTCTTTGACCAGCAAACCTTGTGCTGACTTGTGTCCCAAAACAGGTATCACTTACACCTGAAGGCCTTCCATTTCTACATCTAACTTTGCATATTAAGAATGGGCACTAGGGGCGCCTGGGTGGCACAGCGGTTAAGCGCCTGCCTTCGGCTCAGGGCGTGATCCCGGCGATCCGGGATCGAGCCCCACATCAGGCTCTTCTGCTATGAGCCTGCTTCTTCCTCTCCCACTCCCCCTGCTTGTGTTCTCTCTCTCGCTGGCTGTCTCTATCTCTGTTGAATAAATAAATAAAATCTTTAAAAAAAAAAAAAAAAAAAAAAGAATGGGCACTAACTTTTAATACCTTCTTTTCAGTATTTTCTACATTTTCTACAGTGTGCTCTGTTTCACACCCATTCCTCAAGATGATTCTCAATAAAAGACTCCAATGATCAACATTTTTGGGCAACCTTGACCGTTGTTAAGTCTCCTCTTGGAGACGTGCAACGTGTGCTCCTACATTAAAGTCTTCAGGATGTCCTACAGTGAAGACACCTGTTCACTTTAACACAGCATTTCCCAAATGTACTCGATCGTGGAATCTCCTTTTTCCAATTCTCATCTGTCAGGAATAATTAATGCCTTAATTGGAATCTGGAACTTCCCTAACTCAGGAATCCTCACCTACTGGACGTTACTAGCAAGATGTGAATGGACAACAGGGGCGCCAAAAATACTGATCCTCTCATCTTTCACTGTGGCCAGATGAGGTCACGCAGCTGAGAGTATCTAGTCCAGGGCTTCCCGGAAGGAGGCTTAGAGGAGTACAGGATCTGATGGCATGCCCCTTGGTCTGCACAGGTGGCAAGCACCACAAATGCCATCAGACACCCACTGCCCCACATCACCGACATGGTAATCTACCACATGGGCTCCCATAGCAGCCCTATACCAAATGCACTCCAAGGAGCATCGTGATCAGGGACTGGGGGGACTCATGGCTCCAGGTAGCAGCCCCAAATCTTTATCTTCACATAAATGGCCTACTTCTGTCCCTCGGCAGATGATGTGCCCTTTTGTAGCTTGCTACCTGGCTCTAACAACACATGCCTGTAAATAAATTGATATGAGAAAGTTCAAACGAATTAAAAAAGTTTATATTGTTACAAAATTTTCTACATTATATATGTCAATTAAAGGATACATTCTTAGATTATATAAACATAATTTCAATTGTTATTATTTTTTAATGTTTGAGAAAAGTGCTTTTATACTTTTGTTTGAACAAAGCTTCTCATTGGTGGTAGACTATCAAAAACTAAAGCATAAAATCTGATATTAAAAAGTATTCTGAGGGGAGGCACCTGGCTGGTTCAGTTGGTAGAACAGGCAACTCTTGATCTCAGGGTCCTGAGTTCAAGCCCCACTTTGGGCATAGAGCTTACTTTTAAAAAATATAAATAAAGAAATAAAAGTATTCTGGGAAGCAAGCTAAAGTTCTTCATTAAAAATGTTTAAGTACATTTGGAACTTTTCTATATATAAATTCATCATTTACAAATTTCCTAATACTGTTTTCTTTTAAAAATCATATAGGAAATGCATGATTTTTTTCATTAAGCCCCATGTGGATGCCTCAAGTCTTTTCCAGTTGTTACCCCAGTATGCCATACAAATATTATTTTCCATGCTCCTGTTTGGAAGTGACAAAGGTTGAGAATCACTACCCTAAGGTAATCACCTTTCTAAGTCCTTAGAGAATGCACCACTCATTCTCCCCGTCAACTGTCTCAGGGATTTAAGGAATATTAGCAAGATTTTGCTCCCCATTGCTGCTCATAGTCCCTTACTCCTAGCCTGTCATATTTTTTCCAAGTCCTTTAATTAAGAAAAATTTCAAACATTCAGAAAAATCAAAAGCTTGAGGTAGGGTGATGGGTGAAACAGGTGATGGGGATTCAGGAATGCACCTGTCATGATGAGCACCAGGTGATGTATGGAAGTGGAGAATTACTATACTGTACACCTGAAACTAATATAATACTGTATGTTAACTAACTGGAATTAAAATAAAAACTAAAAAAAAACCACACACACACAAAAGTTGAAAGCTTAGAACTGTAAACAACTCTATACCCACCACCTGCATTGAACTATTGCTAATATTTTGTCATTTGTTCATCCTCCTTCTCTGTCCCTAAATAAATAGTAAACATTACAATACTTCGTCCCTACATGCTTCAGCATGCATCTCCTAAAAATAAAGACATTCTCCTACGTAACCCCAATATAACTGTGACATTCTTTAAAATTAACAAAAATTCACTACAATCATCAAACAACTATTCCATTTTCAAATTTCTCCAACTGTACCATAATTGTCACTTAGAGTTTTTTCAACCTAAACTCTAATCAAAGTTTGTGTACCACATTTGGTTTTGGGTTTTGTTTTGGTTTTTTTGGTCTCTTCTAAAGTGAAACAGTCCTCCATCCTTCCCTAACCTCCTCTCCTTCCCGTCATGAAATTAGCTTGGTGAAGAGACCAGGCAATGCAATGTCTTACAAAATTCCCTACATCCTGGACTTGCCTGACAGCTTCCTTGCTTTATCCTGCTGAAAACTACTACTTAAGTTTCATTCCTTGGGACGTGTCACCCACTACTGACTCCTTCTCATTGCTGTCTTCTATTGATTCTCTGATCATCATCCTTCAAATTTCACACCCCAACTAATTCAGTCTCCAACAACCCATCCTTACAGTCCTATTTCATCATCAACACCCTCTGATTCTCTGTATGAAACACTTCTGAAATCTGTGTCTCTCCTTCCATTCCCACTGTCGATGCTTAAGTACAGACCCTCATCACTTCTGGCCTGGATTAATATAGTCACTTTCTAATCTTTTTGCCTTCAGGTTCCTCTCCCTCCCTTCCCACTCCATCCTTCAAACCACAGTCCACGCTTTGTTAGGATGATGTTTCTAAAATAAAATTTTGTTCGTGTGACACCAATCTTTCAATGATTCCTGGGGTCTTAAAAAAAATGCACTCAGACTCCTTAACCAAGCCCACAAAATGCTTTATGAACTGCGCCCCATCTATCTCAAAAATGTCATTTTGTAACACTTTCCTATACAGATCTCCCATCTGGAAATCTTTGTAGTTTTCTAATCATCATGCTTTTTCACAGTGTCATTGTTTAGACAGTCCTTCTGTATGGAACTCTCCTTTTTTTCTGGTTAACTCCTACTCATTGTTCAAGGCAGTTTAAGAGCAACACACTTTTTTGAAGGCTAACTTCATCCTCTTTTTCAGGAAACTACCCTCTAATGTAATTATGTAGCACTGATGGACATTTCTATCGTAATACTGTATCGAACTCTATGGTAGTTAGCAGTTTACTTGTTTCCCCTTCCATACTTGTAAACACCTTCAGAATAACTTTGACAGTGCCTGGAACACACTAAAAGCTCATAAATGCTTCCTAAATAGTTAATAATTGGAAATGAGATAATCCATGCCTCATACGGACATGGACACTCCATAGGTTCCCTTTTTGGTGTTTTATTGGGTATTATTATCAGAGTTATGTTATTTCTTTCATATAATGAAACTGGGTGGTGTTTAATTGTTTACTACATTATAGAGCAATTTGTATAAAAAAGAATTATCTGTTTGCTAAGAAATTGGCAAGGAAAGGATTAAGGTCTTACAGCAAAATGAGACACAACAAAATGTAGTAGTTGAAAAATTCATTAACATATTAAAAGGATTACACATCATAACCAAGTGGGTTTTATCCCAGGAGTGCAAGATTGGTTCAACATACAAAAACCAATCGAAGTTATACATCACATTACTATAGTATTTCCACTACTGGGTACTTACACAACGAAAACCAAGACACTAATTCAAAAAGATGCATGCACCCCTATGTATATGGTAGCATTATTTACAATAGACAAGATATATATACATATTATATATATATATACATATATATTACAATAGCCAAGATATTATATTTATATATATGTATATATATTATATATATGTATATATATACACAATAGCCAAAATATTATATATATAATAGAATATTATTCAGCCATAAAAAGGTATGTATATTATATTATATATATATATGCATATATGTGTATATATATACAATAGCCAAAGTATTATATATATAATAGAATATTATTCAGCCATAAAAAGGTATGTATATATCATATATGTATATATATACACAATAACCAAAATATTTTATATATATATATAATATAATTATATTATACTATAATATTATTCAGCCATAAAAAGGATGAGATCTTGCCATTTGTGACAACATGGATGGACCTAGAGGGTATTATGCTAAGTGAAATAAGTCAAAGACAAATACCATGTGATTTCACTTATATGTGGAATCTAAAAAGCAAAAGAAATGAATAAACAAACAAAAAGCAGAATTAGACCTATAAATACAGAGAACAAACAGATGGGTGCCAGAAGGGAGAAGGGTGGGGGGATGGGCAAAATCAGTGAAGGGGGGTGGGAGATACAGGCTACCACTTATAGAATGAATAAGTCATGGGAATAAAACGTATAGGATAGGGAATACACTCAATGGGATTGTAATAGCATTGCCTGGTGACAGCTGGTACCCACAGCTGGGATGAGCATAGTATGATATGTGGACTTGTTGAATCACTACATTGTACACCTGAAACTAATGTAATATTTTGTGTCAACCATACTCAAAAAAAAAAAAGCCCCAAACAAAGTTACACACTGCATTAATAGAAGAAGGGGGAAAACCCACATAATTATTACAGCCAAAAAACAGAAAAAGGATTTGGCAAAATTCAACATCCTATAATAATAACAATAATCAGAAAACTAAGGATAGAAGACAAATTCCTCAACCTGATAAAGGTCATGTATGAAAAACCCAGAGCTAATATCATATTCAACAGTGAAAGACAAAGCTTTTCCCCTATGATCAGGAACAAAACAAGGATGTTCTCTTTTACCACTTCTATCCAACATAAGATTGGATGTTCTAGCCAGAGGATCTAGGCTAGAAGAAGAAATAAAAGAAATCCAAATTGTAAAGGAAGAAGTAAAATTATCTCTGTTTGCTTATGACAGGATGACATATAGAAAACCCTAAAATTCCATGAAAAAAACTGTCAGAAGCTAATAAAGGAAATGAACAGTGGTGCAGGACACAAAACCAACACCCAAAAATCAGCTGCATTTCTATTGAATATACAATCTGAAAAGAAAATTTTAAAATAATTCCATTTACAGTAGCATTGGAAAGAATAAAATATGTAGGAATAAATTTAACCAAGGAAGTGAAAGACCTGTGTGCTAAAAACTACAAAATATTGCTGGAAGAAATTATAGACATAAATGAGTAGAAAGACATCCCATATTCGTGGACAAGAACACTTAATATTGTTAAGCTACTTATTATAAGCTTGGATTGTGGCCCCCAAAATTCATATGTTGAAGTCCTAACCCCCTACCCTCACAATGTGATCCTATTTGGAATAGAGTCGTTGAAACTGTAATTATTAACAATGATGAAGTCATACTGAAGTAGGTGGGTCACTAATCCAATATAAAAGTGTCCTTATAAAAAGGGGACATGTGGACAGAGGGACAGATACACACACAGCAGAAACACCAAGTGGAGATGAACAGGTATCAGAGTGATGCAGCAAAAGCCCAGGAACACCAAACCTGGCCAGTAACCCACCGTAAGATGAGAGAGAAGCATAGAAAAGACTCTTCATTACAACCTTCAGAAGGGAACCAATCCTGCCAACATCTTGATGTCATACTTCTAGCCTCCAGAACTGTTAGACAATAAATTCCTGTCGTTTAAGCCATGCAGTTTATGGCATTCTGTTACAACAACTCTAACAAAACAATATACTATCAAAGCAATGCACACATTCAATCTAATCTTTATCAAGATTCCAGTGGAGTTTTTTTGCAAAAACAAAACCCATCCTAAAATTCATATGGAATCTCAAAGGACCCAACAATCTTGAAAAAGAAGAACAAAGTTAAATCACACTTCCTGATTCCAAAACTTACTACAAAGTTACAGTAATCAAAACACTGTGGTATTGGCATAAAGACAGATATATAGACCAATGGACTAAAATGGAAAGCACAGAAATAAACCCTCACATATGGTCAACTGATTTTTGACAAGGGTGCCAAGAACACTGAAGGCAGAAAGGACAGTCTTTTCAATAGTACTGGGAAACCTGGTTATCTGTATACAAAAGAGTGAAGTTGGATCCTTGCACCATACAAAAATCAACTCAAAAGGAATCAAAGACCTAAATATAAGAGCTCGAACTATAAAGCCTTTAGAGAAAACAGTGAAAAATCTTCATCATATTGGATTTGGCAATGGGTATGATCCCCAAAGTCAAAGGCAACAACCAAAAAAAATTCATAAGCTGGATGTCATTGAAGTTAAAACTTTTGTGCATCAAAGATGCGATCAAGAGAGGGAAAGAAAACCCACAGAACGGGAGAAAATGTTTGGAAAGCATATATCTGACAAGGGATTAACATTCATACTGTATAAAGTACCCCTATAGGGGCGCCTGGGTGGCACAGCGGTTAAGCGTCTGCCTTCAGCTCAGGGCGTGATCCCGGCATTATGGGATCGAGCCCCACATCAGGCTCCTCTGCTGGGAGCCTGCTTCTTCCTCTCCCACTCCCCCTGCTTGTGTTCCCTCTCTCGCTGGCTGTCTCTATCTCTGTCGAATAAATAAATAAAATCTTTAAAAAAATAAAAAATGAAAAATAAAGTACCCCTATAACCAAACAACAAAAACAAACAACCCAATTTAAAAATATGCGAAAAAGTTGAATAGACATTTCTCAAAAGAAGTTATACAAATGGCTCGTAAGTGCATGAGAAGATGCTCAATATCACTAGTCATTAGATAAATGCAAATCAAAACCACAAAGAGATACCACTTCATACCCATGAGAATGGCTATTATCATAAAAATGAAAAATAACAAGTACTGGTGAGGATGTGGAAAAAATAGAACCCTTATCTATTACTGGCGGGAATGTAAAATGGTATAGCCACTGTGGAAAATAGTATGGAAGTTCCTCAAAAAATTGAAAATCAAACTACCATATGATCCAGCAATTCTACTTCTGGGTATACACGCAAAAGAACCAACAGCAGTAACTCGAGCAGATACTCGTTGCCAATATTCATAGCGGCATTGTTCACAATAGCTCAAAGGTGGAAACAACACGAATGTCCACTGATAGAAGGATGCATAAACAAAATGTGTTTACACACACACGCACACACACTCACACACATGTGGAATATTACTCCGCCTTAAAAAGGAAGGAAATTCTGACATGCTATGACATGGATGAATCTTAAAGGCATTAAGCCAAGTAAAATAGGCCAGATCCAGAAGGACAAATAATGAATGATCCCACTTCCATGAATTACTCGGAATGGTCAAACTCATAGAGACATAAAATAGAGTGGTGGTTGCCAGGAGCTGGGAAGAATGGGAAATTATTGTCTAATGGGGGAGTTTCTGTTTGGGACAATGAAAAGTTCTAGGAATAGACAGTGGTGATGTTTGCATAGCACCGTGCATGTATCTAAAGCCACTGAACTATGCACATGAAAATGGTTAAAATGGCTTTAAAAAAAAGTTACAAGAATGAAAGTTAAATAATTAACCTCTCTAATGAAATTGTTCTAAAATTGACACTGGTGGGGCGCCTGGGTGCCTCAGTCAGTTAAGCACCCAACTCTTGGTTTCAGCTCAGGTCATGATCTCAGGGTTGAGATCGAGTTCCAAGTCGGCCCCACACTGGATGTGGAGGCTGCTTCAGAGTCTCCTTCTGCCCCTCCCCCTGCTTGTGCGTGTGCATGCATGCACGCCTGCACACTCTCTCTCAAAAAAATTTAATAAAATGAAATAAAATAAAATAAAAAAGACAGTGGGGATAACTGCATACACCTATGAATAGACTAACAACCACTGGATGCATACTTCAAAAAAATGAATTGTATGCATGTGAATTGTATATCAGTAAAGCTGTTATAAAAAAGAAAAGAAGGATATTATAATTTTTAGAGAAGATAATTATAGAAGGAAACACTTCCCTTATTCTAATGAGTAGTGTGTATGTCAAAAAAAAACAAAAAAGTTATTGAAAAATGAAAAATAAAAATATGCCAATTGCTTCAGAAGAATCCCAATAATACATTTTATGTATGAAGGCAATCCATTTTATTTCTTCCTTCCCAATCTGTATACCTTTTATTTTTCTTTTCTTGTCTAGTTGTCTTAGTCTGGGCTTTGAAACAAAATACCACAGACAGGGTGGCTTAGAAACAACAGAAATGTCTTTCTCACAGTTTCAGAAGCAGGAAGTCTGAGATCAGGGGGCCCGCATGGTCTGGTGACGAATGCTCTCCTCCAGCTTACACACGTCTCATTGTATCCTCATGTGGTGGAAGGGGCTAGAGAGCTCCGTAGGGTCTCTTGCATAAAAGCACTAACCCCATTCAGGAGAGCTCCTCCATCATGACCTCGTCACTTCCCAAAGGCCTCCCCTACTAACTCCATCACCTTCGGGGGCTGAGATTTCAACATATGAATTTGGGGGGACCCAAACATTCAGACCTTAGCAGTAGTACATACAGTGCCATGTTGAATAGGAGTGGTGAGAGGGGACACTTGCCTTGTTCCTAATCTTTGTGGGAAAGCCTTGAGTTTCTCACCATTAAGTATGATGTTAGTTTTATGTTTTTGTAGATATTCTTTATCAAGTGGAAGAAATTTCCCTCTATTCCTAGTTTACTGAGAGGTGTTTCTTTTTTTTAAGATTTATTTATTTGTTTTGGAGAGACAGCACAAGAGAGAGTAAGTGGGGGGAGGGGCAGAGGGAGAGAATCTTCAAGCACACTCCCCACTGAGTACAGAGCAGGACTCGGGGCTTGATCCCAGGACTTACAAGATCACGACCTGAGCCAAAACCAAGAGTGGAACGCTTAACTGACTTAACCACCCAGGCACCCTGAGAGTTTTCTTACCGTGAATAGGTGTCAGATTTTTCTCAAACACTGTTTCTACACCTTTTGACATGATCATGCGATTTTTCTTTTTTAGCCTGTTGATGTGATGAATTACATTAACTGATTTTCAAATACTAAACTGGCCTTGCATACCTGGGTCATGGTGTGTAATCCTCCTTGCACATTGCTAAATTTGCTAATATTTTGCTGCATCTATGTTCATCAGAGGTCTGTAGTTTTTTTCTTATCATGTCTTGGCCTGGTTTTGATATTAGGGTAATGCTGGCCTCATAGAAAGAGTTAGGAAGCATTCCCTCTGCTTCTAGTCTCTGGAACAGACTGTAAGAATTGATATAAATTCTTCCTTAAATGTTTGGTGAATAAACCAATGAACACAATCTAGGCCTGGTACTTTGTTTTGGTAAGTTGTTATTCAGATATAGGCCTTTTTAGATGATCTATTTCTTCTTGGGTGAGTTTTTGCAGTGTGTGTCTTTCAGGGAACTGATCCATTTCATCTAAGTTATTAAATTTGTGGGCATAGAACTGTTTATATTATTCTTTTATTATCTTTTTAATTTCCATGGGACCTGTTGTGATGTCCCCCTTTCATCTCTGATCTTAGTAACTTGTATTTTTCTCTCCATTTTAATTAGCCCCACTAAAGACTTACTGATTTTATTGATCTTTTCAAAGAACAAGCTTTTGGTTTTGTTGATTTTCTCTACCAATTTCCTATTTTTTATTTCATTGATTCCTGCCTTAATTATTTTCTTCTTCTTACTTTTTCTAGTTTCCTCAGAAACTTAGATGATTGACTTTAGATCTTTCTTTTCTAATATATGCATTCAATGCTATATATTTCTCTCTCAGCACTGCTTTCACTGCATCTCTGAGCCATATTCTGATAAACTACGTATTTATTTTCACTTAGTTCAACATACTTTAAACTTTCTCTTTATGTTTCTTCTCTGACCCATGCATATTTAGAAGTTATGTTTAATCTCCACATATTTGGGAAATATTCCAGTTGTCATTCTGTTATTGATTTTTAGCTTAAATCCACTGTGATAGGAGAGCAGACATTGTATGATTTCTATTCTTCTAAATTTGTTAAGGCATGTTTTATGGCCCAGAATGTGGTCTTTTTCTTTTTTTCATTCATTCCAGATAGAGAGAGCAGGGGGAGAGGGAGAGGGAGAGACAGAAAATCCCCAGTCTCCCTGAGGCAGGGCTCAATCCCAGGACCCTGAGATAATGACTTGAGTTGAAGCCAGGAGTTGGCTTCTCAACCGACTGAGCCACCCAGGCGCCCCAGAAGGTCGTCTATCTTGATGTATGCTCAATGTGAGCCCAAGAAGTTGTATTCTGCTGTTGTCGGATGAAGTAGTCCATGGATGTCAATTAAATCCAGTTGATGGATGATGTTTTTGAGTTCAACTAACCTCCTGATTTTCTGCCTGTTGAAACTGTCCATTTCTAATAGAATGGTACTGAAGGGTGATGAATAGTAGATTCATCTATTTCTTTTTTTTTTTTTAAGATTTTATTTATTTGAGAGTCGTGAGAGAGAGTGAGTGAGAGAGCATGAGTGGGAGGGAGGGGCAGAGGGAGAAGGAGAAGCAAAGTCCCCACTAAGCAGGGAGCCTGACTCAGGGATCAATCCCAGCACCCTGAGATCATGACCTAAGCCAAAGGCAGACGCTTAACTGACTGAGCCACCCAGGCACTCCGATTCATCTATTTTTTCTATTAAATTTTCCCTATTAATCATCTATTTTTCCTCTTTATGCACATCCATGTTAAGGATTATTATGTTTTCTTGGAGAATTGACCCCTTTATCGTTAATGTAACGTGCTTCTTTATCCCTGATAATTTGCTTTCAAGTCTCCTCTGTCTGAAATTAACATAGCCACTCCCGATTTCTCTTGATTTGTGTTAGCATGATATATTTTTTCATCTATTTACTTTTAATCTCTATGTGTCTTTATATTTAAAGTGGGTTTCTTGGGGCACCTGGGTGGCGCAGCTGTTAAGCGTCTGCCTTCAGCTCAGGGCGTGATCCCGGCGTTCTGGGATCGAGCCCCACATCGGGATCCTCCGTTGGGAGCCTGCTTCTTCCTCTTCCACTCCCCCTGTGTTCCCTCTCTTGCTGAATGTCTCTCTCTCTGTCAAATAAATAAATAAAATCTTTAAAAAATAAATAAATAAATAAAGTGGGTTTCTTGAAGACAATATATAATTGGTTCTTGTTTTTTGAGCCACTTTGACAATCTCTGTCTTTTAATTGGTACAATTAGACCATTGACATTCAGAGTGATTATTGATATAGTTGTGTTAATAGGTACCATATTTGCTGTTTTCTATTTGTTGTCCTTGTTCTTTGTTCCTATTTTTGTCTTCCACTCTTTTTCTGCCTTTTGTGGTTTTTAGTGAGCATTTTATAAGATTCCATATTCTGACCTTTGATAGCATATATATTACACTTGTTTTTTTAAATTCTTCTTAGTAGTTGCCCTAGAGTATGCAATATACATGTATAATTAATCCAAGTCCACTTTCAAATAATACTGTGAAATACCATTTCACAGGTAATGTGAGTACCTTATAACAAAATAATCCTAATTCCTCCTCCTATCTCCTATATCATTGCTGTCATTCATTTTACCTTTATATAAGCAAACATAAGCATACATATATATACATAAGACATATATATAAGCATACATAATCAAATACATTTTTATGATAATTTTGAACAAATTATATCTGTTAAATCAATTAAGAAAAATAAAAGTTTTATTTTACCTTCACTTATTTTTTCTTCAATGCTCTTCCTTTTATATAGATCCCAGTTTCTGACCTATATCACCTTCCTTCTCTTTAAAGAACTTGTTTTAACATTTCCTTCAATGAAAGTCTACTAAAAACAAATTCCTTCAATTTTTGTCTGAGAAAGTCTTTATTTCTCTTTCATTTATTTGAAGCATAATTTCTTAGGATAAAGAATTCTAGGTTGGTGGGGGTTTTCTCTAACACTCTAAAAATATTTCACTCAACTCTCTTCTTGCTTGCATGCTTTCTGAGGAGAAGTTGTATGTAATTCTTATCTTTGTTCCTCTGTGGGTGAGGGGGGTTTTTTTGGTTTGCTTTTTTTTTTTTTTTTAACCTCTGGTTTCTTCCAGGATTTCTTATTTTTTATTTTCTGTAGTTTGAAAATTAAACACCTAGATGTAGTTTTTTTGGCACTTACCCCCCTTGGTATTCCCTAACTTCCCTGGATTTGTGGTTTGGTGTCTGACATTATTTAGGGGAAATTCTCAGTCATTATTGTTTCCAATATTTTTTTCTGTTCCTTTCTTTCTGATATTCTCATTATGTGTATGTTACACCTTTTGTAGTTGCCCCACTGTCCTTAGATATTGTTTTTTTTCAGTCACTTTTCTCTTTTTTTTTTTTTTTTTTACTTTTTTAAGTTTTTATTAATACATTTCCAAGCTTAGAGATGCTTCCTCCCTCGGGTCTACTAATAAGGCCACTGAAGTCATTCTTCATTTCTGCTAGTGGTTTTGATCTCTAGCACTTCTTTGTGATTCTTTCTTAGGATTTCCATCTCTCTGCTTATGTTGGCCCATCTGTTCTTGCATGCCGTCTAGTTCATCCATTAGAGCCCTTAGTATATTAATTGGTTTTTCAAAAAAATTCCCTGTATGATAATTCCAACATCCCTGCCCACGTCTGATTCTGATGTTTGCTCTGCCTCTTCCAGTGGTGTTTTCTTGCCTTTTAGGATGCCTTGCAATTTTTTCTTTATAGCAGGACATGATGTACCAGGTAAAAGGAACTGCAATTAGTAGGCCTTTAGTAATGTAGTGGTAAGGTGTGGGAGTAGGGGGAGTGTTCTAGAAGTCCTGCAATTAGGTCTCGGTCTTTTAGTGAGCCTATGCCTTTGGACTATGAGCTTCACAAGTGTTCTCTGTTGTTTCCTCTCCCCTTAGGTGGGACAGTGGGACGAGATAGCTGGAGTGAGCTGGAGTTGGGTACCTCCCTTCCCCCAGGTCAGTTCAAGCTCTGATTACACCCCAGCAGGTTAGGTTCTAGTTAACTAGCTTCTTCTTGTTAAGAATGGAGTGCTCTGGAGTATTTCAAAATGGTTTCTTTTTCCCTCCTCTTTCTGAAAACATAAGGGGATTTTTCTGTGATATTTACTATAGGAACCTGGTCAAGCTGCTGGAGGTGAAACTCATAAAAGTGTGGGGTCCCCCTATGACTTGTCCACATTGCACCTCCAGTAGTTCATCAATTACAGTGCAGGTTTTCCTACCCAGGATTTGCTTCCACAGCAGTTTCTACTTATGAGTCTCTGCCCTGGAGTCTTAAGCCATGACTCTCTGTATTCACCTGTCTGTCTTTCCAATCTTGGGGGCAGCAGTTTGCCCTGTGTCTGCTCCTCTCTCACAGATGCAAGAAGAGTTGTAAATCTATCAATGTGTTCAACTTTTTACCTATTGTTAGGGAAGAGTGGCCAAGCAATCCATTTTATTATGGCAATACACACACTGGCGTTAGATCGAACGCATCCTGTAAAATAAACATTTTACTTGGCAGCATCTTAGCAGCTCGATGGTAGATTTCCAGACATTTACTTCCCTGGTGAGTAATCCTAACATGAAAATGTTTGCTTAAAATTTTGTAGTGATATTTTTAAAAATTGTAGTCATATAATGCTTGTTTTCAAGCATTAATAACCCAAAGTTTCTCAACCCTGTCTATGGTAATTCCCTTTCCCAATCTTAACCTTCCCAAGCAGACTGCTTAACTATTAACCAGAAAACCCGTGTGGATTGCAGTAATTTAGTGGCAGAAATATTCTCAAAAGCCTTAGTACAGGAGAGACAGAAAAGAGTTTTCCAAAATACTATCTGATAAATACAGTGCCATTATTTCACGCCCTTCCATCATCTGTTAATATACGTGCAGCCAAAAGATATTAGCTCTGAATAAAAATTGCTGTATGATGACTTAATAAGAGGTTCTTAGCTACCCTGCTGAACCAGTACATTGGGAGAAATAATCTCATCAGAATTCTTTATGTGCATTCTACTCTACCTTTCCAACACTGAAAGAGAAAGTTACACACCATATTGTAGACCCTGTCTTCATCGTGCTACTTATCACGTAGAATACATTTTTGTGCCATATGCTGCAAATTGTAAGTTTAAAATGCAAACATATATATGGTGCCACATCTAAAGTGCATAGATTAAGGAAGAATTAACCTGGAACCGTTACAAACTCTTCCAAAAATGAAGAGGAGGAAACACTTCCAAATCATTTATTCTGAGGTCAAAATTGCCCTGATTCAAGCAAAGAAAGAGATCAGAAGAAAACTACAGACCAATATCCCTTATAAGTATAAACACAAAAATCTTCAACACGATACTGGCGTACCAAATCCAGCCACATATAAAAGGGATTGTACACTATGAATAAATAGGATTAACCCCAGAATCGCAAAATCAGTTCAATACCTGACAAAGTTCCAGGTAGTTAAGCCAACCAATAAGCCAAAAGCAAAGTAAAGCATTGCTTTCCCCTTTGTGCCTTTTTCTGGCTGGTGTTTCTGTTTTTGTTTTTTAACTATCCCTGACTTCTTTAACTACATTTTTCATCATAAAAAGAAAAAAGCCTAATTGTGTATATTCTTTTTTTTTAAGATTTTATTTATTTGACAGAAAAGAGAGACCACAAGCAGGGGGAGCAACAGCCAGAGGGAGAGTGAGAAGCAGACTCCCCACTGAGCAGGGAGCCCCATGTGGGGCTCAATCCCAGGACCCTGGGATCATGACCTGAGCTGAAGACAGATGCTTAACTGACTGAGCCACCCAGGCGCCCTGATTGTGTACATTCTTGCCAAAATATAAGACCTATCTCCTTGTATTTGGCTAAAATACCATGATAACATGTCAGAAAGCTATATTAACCTATTAATATTTTATGTTAACCTAATGAAAGTTTTAAAAAATTCCCTTGTCAGTAAAAATATAAACTATTCAAATAAAGTATAACAATATGTCTTTCCAATAATGGATATGAATGTTTGCAAAATGTATTTGGCAACTTACACTGCTCAAAGCAACATTGCAAAATAACAATCAAAAATGCATCTGATTTTTAAATATTTCATGAAAAAATAGCTGTTATCTAGAAAAAATCTTGAGGACTATTAGACTATAACAAATGAGATACTTGCAGAAGTTATTCTATTTTTAAAAATATATTTTTTATCTATAAGTTTATTAGAGTGATCAAATGTGCTATCGGTAATTTTTAAAAGCCTTTTGGTCATCAAAGTGCTTTTCTCTCCTTGTATATATGTAAATTATTATAAATTGGCACTAACTGTGGTCCATTATACCTTCATTAGTTATTGGTTAACACACAACAGATTAAGATTTTATGCACACTTCGAGAAATTTCCACGAAGTGCTTGGTGGACGACATAGTTACGTCAGCAGAGAAAAAGAGTAATTAAAAACCGCAGGATCTAAGTTGAAAGAGAACTGAGAGTCAGTCAGCCCTTCCAGCCCATGAAAGGATCCCCTCTGAAACACGCTTCTGCGGTCATGGATTGGGGTTCGCTTTATTGTTCTCAACTTTAAAGACTGATCACTTCTTTTTGTTCCTAAGAAGCACTGTATTATCAACTATAAGCACCATTAATGAAGAATGTGTTTACTGAAGTCTTAACAAATGCGTAAAAATCCATATTCAGTCCGTCTTCACAAAGCGCAGTCTTATTTATACTTAACTCTTATTAAGTTATAACATGTTAATAGAAATAAAGCCATAATTAATAAATGTGCTCTAGAAATAACCAACTTCTTGCCACAGAACATGTTTAAACTATAACCCTCACATATATGAGAAAATGACTGGTTGATAACCCAAGTAATTCTGTCTATTTATTCATGGTTACATCTAATTCAGTATCAAAAGTGTTATCTCAAAAATTAAATACAGCTGAAATGAATATGTAAGTTTTCAGTAAGGTGTATGCAATTTTGCCAAGCTTGGGGGAAAATATTAGCAATAACATATTAAATTTCACAGAAATGTCATGTTCGGCAGGTGTTCTAGAAAATGTTACCTTTTATAGAATGCCCATTTAGCAAAAAACGGAATGACCATATGTGGAAATAAGCACTTTTACAAGATGGTCAGATGGTGAAATTATACCAGAAATCCCAGTTAACAAGCACATGTTTAGGAAAGAAACTACCACGATACAGGCCTCGTTTCAAACGATCTTATAAATTTTTAAGTATACTGTATACTGACTGAAGGTTTCCCTATTTTGGTAAAATAAGAATCTTAAAAGTATTTTTTGAGAGTGTTAATAAACAGGAACACTTTTTGATTATTGTGTACCCCCCCCATTCTTCTGCATTCTTAGGGGGGGTGGTGCTTACGAGGTACTACTTCTTAAGTGTGCTTTTAAAAATTACATCCTTTATAGGACCCTGGGTGGCTCAGTCAGTTAAGTAGCCAGCTCCTGATTTTGGCTCAAGCCATGATCTCAAGGTCCTGGGATGGAGCCCCACATGGGGCTTGGCGCTCAGTGGGGAGTCTGCTTGGGGATTCTTTCTCTTTCTTCCTCTCCCTCTGCTCCTCCCCCAGCTCACATGCTCTCTCTCTCTCCTTCTCTCCCTCTCTAAAATAAATCTTTAAAAAAATTATATCCTTTACATAAACTTTATCAGTTTTTTCTCTTCCTTAAAAAATAATTCAAAATGATAAAAAGCAAAATTGTACTACAATGCAGTTTCAAAAAAGAAACTAAAAAACATGAGGAGAAGTTCAACTTTGAGCTCCTAAACATCCTTATATTGATATGTAGCTATAAGACAGAATGCAAGGTAGGGAAGGGGTCTTTTTTTGTGTGAGACACATTAAAGGAATTTGGATTTTATCCTAATGGCAACAGATATCAACTGAAGACTTACAAAGCAGGGAGTAGCTAGCTACATTCACAATCAAGGAAGATCACTCTTGCTGCTGTGAAGGTAACTCAGGCAGAGACAGAGATCATCAGGGGATTCCTACAGTGGTCCTGAGGACAGGATGAACACATCCCCACCCCACCCTCTGCTTCCCAAAGCGTTCTAATTTCTTGACTGTTTCTTTCCCCCACCCCATTACACCATAAATTCAATGAAGTCAGAGGCCTCATCTGTTCTCAACACTCTTGTATCACTAGGATATATAGCATCATAAGCATCAAAGCAGACACACAGCAAGTGCTTACTGCTTAATAAAATTCGTTATATGAATGATCAAATGATAAGAAAGCAAATGAATAAACCAGAGGGACGCCGAAGCACGGCCCACAACAGCCCAGGGCAAGTTCCCAGCCTCAGTCTCCAAGGCCCCGTAACAAGAGACCCACACCACGGTATTAGCCATATGTGAGAACTTGGATACAGCAATTATGTAATTCTTTTTTTTTTTTTACGATTTATTTATTTATTTGACACAGAGAGAGACAGCCAGAGAGAGAGGGAACACAGCCAGGGGGAGTGGGAGAAGAAGAAGCAGGCTCCCAGCAGAGGAGCCCGATGCGGGCCTCGATCCCATAACGCTGGGATCACACCCTGAGCCGAAGGCAGATGCATAACGACTGAGCCACCCAGGCGCCCCAGCAATTATATAATTCTTGAGCGGAAAGAAGGAAGAAGATCATGGGGAAGGAACAGTAGCTCGGATCATTTCAGATGGTGGTACCAGTAAGTTAGTTACTAACGGAAGGCCTGGTGTGAGAAGGGTAAAGAAGAGGTCATGCTTGCTTCATGCATTAATTCATTCCTTTACGCAATTAATAAATATTTGTTGAGCAGCCACTAGGCACTGTGCTCTCCGACACATATAGAAATAATGTGGCCCACATGCTGGACTCATGGCTCAGACCCCAGCTTTGCCAGGTGTTGCATGACCTTGTGCAAGTTCCTCAATGTCTCGGTGACCGTGTCTCCAAACTGTCAAATGACGCTGGTGATAGTTACCTATACTAAAGGGCCCCTGCGAGCATGAAATATTATGTGTAAAGTGTCTGGCGTGTAGTGCTTGGCCATAACTTAAAAAACATAAGCTATTTTTATTATGTTAAATTAGGAACTTGTAACTCAGAGATCACCTTTACTTTGTATCCTAAGATTGGAAAGATGGGCGTATCAGCTTCATTTCCAGGATGGGTGTGGGAAACAAGTCTGAACAAACCAATTCAATACTTGTACTGTATGCCAGACACAAGGTTAAGTGTGACATCTGGGATGACTTCATTTAAAAGCTAAAGTTCTGAAGTCAGACAAAACTGACTGAATCCCCCCCCAAAAAAAAAAACCAGATTGACTCCTCAAACTTTTTTTTTTTTTTAAGCAGACACCATGCCCAGCATGGAGCCCAACTCGGGGCTTGAACTCATGACCCTGAGATCAAGACCTGAGTTGAGATCAAGAGTCAGATGCTTAACTGACTGAGCCACCCAGGCGCCTTGAATACTCAAACTCTTAGCAAATGACCAAATTTGGTAATTTTGGTAGTTTTAGCAAATTACCAAATCCCCTAAGTCTTAGTTGCCTCATCTATGATGTTGGGATAATAATAATGATAATACTAGCAGCTACCTTGCAAGGTTGTTTTGAGGATTAAGAGAAACAATATATGCAGTGACCCTGGCACATAGGAATGCTCTTCAGATAGGAGCTGCTATTATTAGTTCTCACAAAAATCATCTGGACTAGCCATTAATATCCTTACCTCACAGATGAGGTTACTGAGGCTTAGAAAGTCAGATAAGTGACTTGACAAATACCTAGTAAGTGGGAAATTGAAGATTCAAGCACAAGTCTGTATGGCTTCAAAGATTCTATTCTTTTTTTTTAATTAATTTATTTTTTAATTTTATTTTTTTTATTTTAATGTTTTTTTATTATATTATGTTAGTCAACATACAGTACATCCCCGGCTTCCGATGTAAAGTTCGATGATTCATTAGGTGCATGTAATACCCAGTGCACCATGCAATACGTGCCCTCCTTTCTACCCATCACCAGTCTATCCCATTCCCCCACCCCCCTCCCCTCTGAGGCCCTCAGTTTGTTTCTCATAGTCCATAGTCTCTAATGCTTCATTCCTCCTTCTGATTACCCCCCTTTCTTTATCCCTTTCTTCCCCTACCAATCTTCCTAGTTCTTATGTTCCATAGATGAGAGAAATCATATGATAATTGTCTTTCTCTGCTTGACGTATTTCACTTAGCATTATCTCCTCCAGTGCCGTCCATGTTGCAGCAAATGTTGAGAATTTGTTCTTTCTGATAGCTGAGTAATATTCCATTGTATAAATGGACCACAACTTCTTAATCCCGTCATCTGTTGAAGGGCATCTAGGTTCCTTCCACGATTTGGCTATTATGGACAATGCTGCTATGAACATTGGGGTGCATATGGCCCTTCTCTTCACTACGTCAGTATCTTTGGGGTAAATACCCAGTAGTGCAATGGCTGGGTCATAAGGTAGCTCAATTTTTAACTTTTTAAGGGACCTCCACACTGTTTTCCAGAGTGGCTGTACCAACTTGCATTCCCACAAACAATGTAGGAGGGATCCCCTTTCTCCACATCCTCTCCAGCAATTGTTGTTTCTTGTCTTGTCAAATCAGCGTGATACATCATATCAACAAGAAAAGACTCAGGAACCATATGATCCTCTCAATTGATGCAGAAAAAGCATTTGACAAAATACAGCATCCTTTCCTGATTAAAACCCTTCAGAGTGTAGGAATAGAGGGTACATTTCTCAATCTCATAAAAGCCATCTATGAAAAGCCTACAGCAAATATTATTTTCAATGGGGAAAAGCTGGAAGCCTTTCCCTTAAGATCAGGAACACGACAAGAATGCCCACTCTCGCCACTATTATTCAACATAGTACCAGAAGTCCTTGCAACAGCAATCAGACAACAAAAAGGGATCAAAGGTATCCAAATTGGCAAAGAAGAAGTCAAACTGTCTCTCTTTGCAGATGACATGATACTCTATATGGAAAACCCAAAAGAATCCACTCCCAAACTATTAGAAGTTATAGAGCAATTCAGTAACGTGGCGGGATACAAAATCAATGCTCAGAAATCACTTGCATTTCTATACACAAATAATGAGACTGAAGAAAGAGAAATTAGGGAATCCATCCCATTTACAATAGCACCAAAAACCATACGTTACCTTGGAATTAACTTAACCAGAGACGTAAAGGACCTATATTCTAGAAACTATAAATCACTCTTGAAAGACATTGAGGAAGACACAAAAAGATGGAAAAATATTCCATGGTCATGGATCGGAAGAATTAACGTAGTTAAAATGTCCATGCTACCCAAAGATTCTATTCTTTTAACTACATTACGCTACTTCTCATTGCTTTGAAAAAATTGTTTGGATTATAAATATCATATAATAGAGCTGACATTTAAGACTGATATATACGTAATTCTTCATAAAAAGCTCTGAATCTTTGAAATGTTTATAAGTTTCCTAATACTTGTATATAGTTGTAAAAAAAAAAGGGACAAAGAATTGTTTAACTTTACATTAAATACATGGCACATAATACAATAGGACTTGGGCATCTTAAATTTTTGTTTCCTACTGAAGATACTACTGCCCCAACTATGGCCAGTTTTATGGCCTATTTTCAATATGTTCCCCTCATAGGGTCTTAAAAATTATAGGTCATGCAACAATACTAAAGAGCTCTACCCAAACATGAAGGTTTGCAAACAAGTCTGATTATATTTCCGCTTACTCAGCTTCAGGAAACATTTCATAACAATAACGACAACAAACAAACCAAAAGCAGTAAAAATTTGATGCAAAACTTTAACAAACAAAATAGGTTGATTTTCATTCCTTATTGAGACAACTTAGTGGGGAATAAAGCAATAAAAAGAAAAATAGCATGAACAGAAATAATAAAATGAGGGACATACAGCTTGAATTGAAAACAGAAAATGAGGGGAAGGAGTACATAAAATATACAAGAAAAAGAGTACTTTCTTATTCTACTAAAATGCAACCATTTGGGAGATTCTCATCCGATTATGATCCAAATCTTAAAGTCAAATTGAACCCTTGTGCCATTTTGAACTCTAGCACATCAAGATAAACTAAACCACTCGTGATATATTTGCCATCTTTAGCAGATTTTGTTTCAAGATATACACAATACAAAGATACAAATTATTATAAAAACATTTCATGAATTTAACGAGAACGCACTGAGTCTTACCACTTCATGTTGCGACCTACCACAACTGTTTGTCTAGCTTTAAGCCCTTTCTCACCCAAGTGACAGTCCTATATTTGTCCTACAAATCCCACCCCCTCAAACTCAGCCTTGATCCAAAACTAAAGTAATCTTGCATCAGACCCTTCATCCATCTTCAGATGAAGGTTCCTCTGACTTACAATGGCGTGTGGTCCAACTGCTCATGCTACTGGCCCTGGAACAGGCTGGCACGTGACACTTTGTTGACGGATTACTCCGCCGCTGGCACATTCTCTCTAGTCCTTTAGATCGCTTTCTTAGATCCCAGGTATTATCATTTCAACCCAAAATCTGAGAAAGGACCATGCTTGCAAATAACATTCAGTAAGTATTTACTGAATGAAAGATGACCTTGGAGAAAGCATAGGACAATGGAGTGGAAGCTGGATTGTTAAGGGTTAGGCAGTAACGAAGAACATACGAAGTAGTATTTTTTGACCTGACTGAAACCTGGCATTGAGTACAGCTGTTTCTTTTAAGAATTTAACAAGGAAAAAGAGGAACCTCATATAATTGACAGACTGGCAGGACTATGAGAAAAAAATTTATAGAGATTTGAGAATGTTAGTGGGCAAAAAAGAAGGAATCAGTGAAGGCAGAAATCTAAAGATAAATGTTCTTATTGCTTGCAATCTTGTACCTTCAACTTCATCCTTCTCATCGTTGCCAAAGTGGTGTGCAAAAATGTGTATCTGAGCACAGCACTTCCCAGCTAACACCCTTCAGAAACTCCATTACCTGCAGGATGAAGTCAACGACCCTTAGGAATACTGGATCTCCACGGTCTAATCAATGACCTGGCTCTGGACACCACATGCGGTGATTCTCAGGGATGAGAGAACCAGGAGCAGGCCAGTTGTACGGCAAGCATCCAAGAGCTTGATAACAATATGTATCTATAAGCTATGCCCCTGGAAATTTGGATTCAGTATCCTGGGTAGAACCAGGAATCTGCATTTTTACAAAGCTCCTTGGGGGATTTGATGAGTGGCCAAGTTTGAGAACCATTACATTCGCATAACAGGGTAGTTTTAAGGAACACCAGGCTTTGGAGCCAGAAAGAAGCCAAAATAAATGCCTGTTTTAACCTTTACGGGTTAGGTGGCCTTATGCAAGCTATTTAGTTTCCCTAAGAACTGAAGTTATTTTTCTTCTCTACAATGGGAATAATACCTTACTCACAGAACTGCATTAAATGAGAAAATACATATAAAATACTTAGAATATGTATGTAAACACTCCATAAATGTTCACTGTTAATAACTGTTCAACACCTAACTGCTCAAGCCACCCACCTCCTCCTCATTCCCTCCTTCGTTCCTGCTCCCGTCTCTGCCTGGTAGTCTCACCTCATTTTTTCCCTGCTGACCTTAAACCTTGAAGATGCTGTTCCTGCAGTTCCTCCATAGCGAGCCTCCGTCCTCCCCTCCCACCCCAACCTTCCTTCTTTCATTCTCTAGACTGGGCCAACCACCCCCCTCTGCGATTCCAAGCACCCCATGCTTCCTTCTCATCATTCGTGCAATAGTATTTACTGAGCACCAACTATGTACCAGGCACTGAAAACACAGCAGAAAACAAAGGTATGTTAACATCCTAATGGACAACCAGAAAGTAAACAAACTACACAAATAATTCTGATTATGATTAAATAACTGTTCTATGACCAATTCTTTGTGTCTCTTTTTCCCTGTTAAATACTAAATCCTTCAAAACTGTATCAAATTCATCTTTATATCTCTAGTATTCAACAATGTCTGGTATAAAAGAGATATTAATAAGTAATCTTAACAAAGAGAAGGGGGGCATCTGGCTGGCTCAGTTGGTGCAGCGTGTGACTCTTGACCTTGGGGTCACGGGTTTGAGCCCCAGTTTGGGCGTAGAGATTACTTTAAAGAAATTAAAAAAGAGAGAGAGATAGAGAGAGAGAAGGAAGGCTTAATTAATGAAGAGAAGTCCTGGAGAAGACAAGAGTGAATGAGATCATGAATACAAATGAGAAAATTAGCCTTGAACAAGAGCAGGAACAGCTAGCTCTTTTACTAAAATAAAAAGGACAGCAGGAAAGGAGAGTGTTGTTTAAAGGTAGAAGCAACAAGTTGAGGGGTTGGGGCCTTATGGCTCCCATTTTTTAAATACAAAGCAAGATCATCTACTGAGAATAAGGAGGCTGACGTTGGAACAGACAGCTTTAAGCACACAGCCCCCCATCCCCAAGCCAGCAGGGGGCTACAGGAGACATCCATGGATGCCTCTCCTTCCTCTTTTTCCTCCTCCTCTTCCACCTCCTCTTCCCTTTCCTTTTTTTCCCCCTCTCCTCTTCTCCTTCCTCTCCTTTTCTTTCTTCACTTTTTGGCACTCAGGATCCAAATACTCTTCTATTTGGATGGAATCTCTGTTGGGTATGTTAGCAGAATGCAATGTCCTCTCACTAAGTAAGCTGAAGAGGCAAGATCTTCCCTCTCTCAGTATTCTGGTGCAACAGGCATGTGAACCAGGCTTAGCCAATCAGATGTTCTTGTGCAAGATTTTGAATCTTAAGGAGCTAATACAAAAATGAGGGACAATTTTTTAATTACCTATGGGGTTGATGGAAGCAATAACAGCAAGAATTTAGTAGCAGTGGTCCAGGGGCAGTGGTACCAGCAGTGGCATAGTAACTAGACTGTCCTTATATCATTACTTTAGCTGTAGTACAGGATGCTGAACCTTCTCGGTTCTTGCCAGTTTTGTGAGCTCCCTGCTATTGTCTAATAAATTCCTTTTCTTCTTACATTAGGTAGAATCAGTTTTGCCTGATAAACTGGGAGTGGGAAAGAGAGAAGGATCAAGGAAACTAGAGGTCTTGGTAAGACTCAATAGCATGTGTTTTATTTATTTTTTTTAGAGGAGGGAGGGGCAAAGGAAGAGTGAGAGAGACAATCTTCAGCAGGCTCCATGCCCAGCGCAGAGCCCAACATGGGGCTTGATCTCATGAGCCTGAGATCATGACCTCAGCCAAAATCAAGAGTCAAACACATAACCAACCAACTGAGCCACCCAAGTGCCCCCAATAGCAAGTATTTTATATGTAAGGAAGCAGAGCACCACTGGAAATCTAGGAGATTGTAGTCAGTCGACAGAGAGAAAGAGCAAAGATTTCAACGTGGCTTGTAAGATTTAGCCAGAAGAATAGGATGTTGAAAAGGAGTGGGAATTAAGGTCACTGAGGTTGAAAAGGACAAGGAATTATGAAACTAGTGTGTTGGATGAATGGTCTAGCTGGTCACTGAACTCACCCAGAATGATGGTACCAGGAATTTGGGATGAAGAGAAAACTGTTCAGGAAGTACCAAAGACTCTGATCAACAAAGAGCAAGTTAGAGAGAGATGATAAATGACAGTGACAGAGAGAGGTAAGATGGGATAAATTTCAACGGAAAATAATTGTTATATAAGAATGAAAGAGCAGGGGCGCCGGGGTGGCTCAGCCAGTTAAGTGTCAGACTCTTGGTTTCTGCTCAGGTCATGATCTCAGGTTCTTGGGATCGAGCCCCACACTGGGCTCTGCACTGGGCGTGGTGCCTGCTTGAGATTCTCTCTCTCCCTCTCCCTCTGCCCCCTCTCCATTTGCACTCTCTCTCTCTCAAAATAAAATAATTAATTAAAAATAAAAGAATGGAAGAGCAGTAATTTGGAAGTAGAAGTGGGCTGATTCAACTTATTATATGAAGACAAAAAGACAGGGGAGAATGAATAGCCCTTACTCAAGATGGCACCAAAAGAAGTGGTGTTCCGGAAGGAAAGCCAGAGTTAAATATGAAAAAAAGATGAGAGAAATGTTCTAGAAAAAGAGGATTTGTAAAGAAGATTGTTCATCGTAGACTAAATCTGAAGTTCCAAAGACTCCATGGAAAGTGACGAGAAGAAAATCGGCAGAAGGATGAAAGAGGACATGTAAAGAAGGTCAGAGCTACGTGGAGAAGGAACTACAAGAAAATATAATTGGCCAAAGATGTCCACACATGAAACAGAAGTCACAAAGCCACTGCTGAACGAAAGTATACTAAAGAAAATTCATGCTTAAAAACAAAAACAATAATCCCATGGAATATTTATCCACTCTCTTACCCAAGGCCCAGGCTCCCAAGTCTTTTTGTTCCCCCAAACTTAGGTTCAAATCTATGTTCTCTGGTGAGTTCTTAAACAAGCTATTTGATCTCTTTAAGCTTCAACTGGAGGAAGCAGCTCCTTTCAGGGGTGTATATACAAGATGAACAGCATGTGATAGTCTCACACGATGCCTGGAACCTGTAGGCACTGATAAATCCTCACTGGACTATGGAATTCCTAAAGGCAGGAGGAACAGGCCAAACCACCTTTCCCATTATCCTGGGGCTCATCATGTGACAATAGAAAACGGCAAAGCAGTGGTACATCACTTTTAATGTTTGGCTTTTGTCTCACTGTCTATCTCTCTCTCTCTCTCTCTCTCTGTTCCCTTCTCTCTATCTCTATCTCTAATAATTAATAGAAAACTGTAATAGATAATACAGAATTTTGGTACCTGCAAGTGAGATGCTACCAACACAAACCCTAAAAATTCAAGAGAGGCTCTGGAGTCAGGTAGTGCTGGCGGTTAGAGCTTAAAGGGAAGTGAGGAAAATCACACTGGCAACTACAAAGGGGGACCTGTTTTATGAATTGCAGAAAAATTCCCATTAACATGGAAAGTAGAAAACACGGCTAATAAACTTAATGGTCTAGATAAAAGGATCTCTAGGAAAAGTATTGAAGGTGCTCCCTGGTTCTTTCTGGCTGCGTGTAATAAAATGCAAGAGGAAGAAGATAACCCAAAGGAAAGCCTGTTAACTAAAAAGGAGCCAGGAATTTCTAGTTGTGAAAATTCCCTGCCTCTCCAGATGGCAATAGATGCTAAGATAAGAAATGGCTTCTGGGCAAAGATCGAATTTGGGGCACTGCCAGGAAAACACAGTCTAACCATGAAACAGAGTATGTGGCTATAAAATCCTTTGTTAAGACCTCAGAAAGATCAAACATAGTGTCTCGAGGCACCGTTCAAAATGGCAAAAAAAAAAAATTTTTTTTTTCAAGAGTTCAAGGGCGTGTCCCACAGATGGTTTTGATAAAACAGTAGGGTTTCATGTTTCTCGGCTATGTCAGCAAAGGCCCAACAGAGAGAATGGCTTGTTTCAAATAAAGTCGGATATGGGCTTTTGTCTAAAGGACAAGATTCATAGGAGACCCATGAAGATTCTAAGATTATTATATTTCCAGAAACACCTTCATCTTGGACTGACAAGAGGACAGACAGTCCAAAATGAAAAAAGTCTTTGGACTCCCCAAAGTTCTGTAAGCAGGAAATCGGTTTAGAAAAGTACTCAGCTGAATACCTGTACTATTTCTCATAAAGGAGAGAGAGGGTAGACAGAGCCCAGACAGTAGAGCTAAAAACCACCTAGAATCATTTGTGAACAGTAGAACCAAGTCCTGGTCAAGAACCTTCCAACATTTGTCCTGCTGGCTTTTATGCACCAGTAACTCCTGTGTGCCTCCTATTTCCCCCTCTTTTTGTAGAAGTGTCTGTGGAGGTTATCCTTTACCTATGCTGCCATTGCATGTTGGGTGGCAAGTGGCAGATCACTTGTCTCTTTAGTTCACAGGTCTACAGCTCGAGAGAATCCACTCAAGAGGCAATACTTCAGGAGCCACAGCCAAGGAGCCTCATCCACACCTAAGACTCCATTTAGATACGACATTCTGGACTTCTCTCTCATGCTGTAACGGGATGAGACTTTGGTGGGCCTTGGAAGTGGGTGCGTGTACGCTCCATCTGGGAGGGATGCGGATCATCAGGAGCCTGAGGGAAGACTGTGCTAGCTAGCCTCCGGAATGGTTCCCAATGACTCCAACCTCCTGCTATTCACACTATTGTGCAGTCACCTCCAATATTATATCAGTGTTAGTTCATGTCACCAAAAAAATATGGCAAAAATAATGGTATGTCACTTCTGAAATTGGGTTATACAAGAAATTATGGCTTCAGGCTTGACCTCGGTCTCCCTGTCTCTCAGACGATTCTCTCTGCCAGATGCCAGGTTATAAGGACACTCAAAAGGCTTATGGAGAGTCCCATGTATCAATAAATTGAGGCCTCTGGCCAACAACCATTAAGGAACTGAGGCCTCCTGCCAACAGCCATGTCAGCGAGCCCCAGACTTGTAAGAAAATCTGAGCCAGAATCACGCGCTAAAGCTACATCTGGAAACTGTGTGAAATGGTGTTTGGTGGCTTAAGCTGCTAGATTTGGGGGTAATTCGTTGCATGGTAACCATTAACTAATATGAGGACTGTGTCAAACTCATTCCTTGATTTCTGTAATCCTAGTTGTTTAACAAATTTTGTTAAATCAGGTTAGTTTTCCTTTTCCTTCCCTCTCTCAACTGCATTTGTCACTTTCTCAATTTTATAAAGAATTCAACATTTGAAAAATTATTTTGGAAGTAGTATTTAAAAACTTCTCCTCACTACACAAAGGCTTCATTGTATTCTACTGTGGCTGTTGTCTACTCTTTTATGGAAATGTGGTCCAATAGAGTTCCAAAGTGAGCTGGGTAGGTTTCTGTCTTGTTAGTTTGCTATTTTATTGTAAACAGCTTTTATAAATTTTACAGAAAGGTTTTCCTCGATGAAAAAATTTTCAAGCCTAAAAAAAGTGTGCAATCACAGACGTGTCTATAAAAAGATGTCTGTCAACTACATTTTATGGTTTAGAAGAAAGCTTATTGCAGTTTTCAGCTCCCCATCAGTTCTTCCTATCTCTGTTTTTTCTGTGGTTTGAAACACACAGTCACAAAAATGTGAAAGGCCTTCTATGAAAACCAACCAATTTTCTTCTTGAATTAATCAGATCAGAAAGTCAATTTTCATAACTTTCTTTCCTTTCTGCACCATGAAAACCAGAAAAAAAAATCCTTTTTTTTCCTATAAACTACATGAAAAAAGACTTGAAAAGCACCGAAAGTGAAGAAAAATGAGGTTCCCTTATGGATTCTTGTTTACTGATTTTAAATCAATGTTAAAACATTTACATAATTTTCTAGAAATTTGGAACATTAAGTTTAAATAGCAGGTAACAGGATAATGCTGACCAAACAGGCCCTGTCTTCTACTAGCCTATTTTTTCACCTGTAAAGTGAGAATACCTCATAGAATTGTTATGAAAATAAATGTAATAATGTATATAAAAGGATTATCACTTTTAAAAGGAACCAATCATAAAGTTGGTTCATAGTAAACAAGCTCTCAATAGAGGCAACCAGAACGATAATCAGGAAGACTAATACTTTTCTCCATTAAAAATTATTTTATTAACTCAACAAGAAGGAAACTAACAACCAAAGGTTAAAAATAGGCATTCTCACGGTGGCTCAGTCAGTTAGGCATCTGACTCTTGATTTTGGCTCAGGTCATGTCTGTCCTGGGATCAAACCCCGCATGGGGCTCCACACAGAGCAGGGGGTCTGCTTGAGGATTTCTCTCCCTCTGTCCCTCAGCACATTCTCTCTCGCGCTCTCTCTAATAAATTAATAACTCTTTGGGGAAAAAATAGGCATTCTCACCACATGTACAGACAGACAGATGGACACACACATATGTAAGGGGGTGATGGTGATCACTGACTAGATGAGAAATATCCTTTCACAATGTATACATATATCAAATCATCTCAATGCACACTTTAAATGTCTTATTTGTCAACTATACCCCACTAAAGCTGAGGTAGGGAATGGGCAAAAGTTCTCAACAGATCCCTCACCGAAGAAGATATACAGATGGCAAATAAACATGAAAGAAGCTCAACATCATATGTCTTCAAGGAACTGAAAATTAAAACAACAATGCAATACCATTACTCGCCTATTAGAATAGCTAAAATCCAAAAAACTGGTACAATCAAATGCTGGCAAAGGTGTGAAGCAACTGGAAATCTCATCATTGCCTGTGAGAATGCAAAGTGGTGTAGCCACTTTGGAAGACAGTTTGGCAATTTCTTACAATGGCTAACATAGTCTTAACATACATGACCCATCAGTCATACTCCTTGATATTCACCCACGTGAGTTGAAAACTTTTGTCCTCACAAAAACCTGCACTTGAATGTTTACAGAAGCTTTACTTATAATTGCCAAAAATTGGAAGCAACTCAGATGTCCTTCAATAGGTGAAAAGATAAACTGTAACCCATCCATGCACTACAATATTCAGAGATAAAAAAGAGCTATCAAGCCCTGAAAAGACATGTTGAAACACTAAATATTGCTAAAAGCCAGTCTGAAAAGGCTACATACTGTATAATTCCAATAACATGACATTCTGGAAAATCAACACAATAGAGGCAGGAAGAAGATCAGTAGCTGTCAAGGGCATGAAGCAGAAGAAGATAACGGAATAAGTGATGGAATTTTTTAGGGTGGTGAAACTATTCTGTATAATACCACCTCCAATAGATGCATGACATTGCATTTGTCAAAACCCACAGAACAAAGAGTGAACCTTAAGGTATGCCAATTAAAGTGAAAATCATTTAGGAAGTCAAGGCAGTGCCAAGTCCCAGGAAACTACCTGTATGACAAATGTATGAAACTATCTCACTAAAGGAAAAGGGGGAAGGAAAATGCTGACCTAAGTAACTTTGGAAATGATGGGATATGTAAGACTAAGAGCAAAAGGAACTGCACATAAGACCGTGCTCTAGTTGATAATGTTGTTTCCCACAGGGGTGTCAGTTAACAATTCTGACCCAGCTATACATGTATAATGGAACTGAACAATACAGTAAATGTTAGGTGTGTGGCGGGAGCCAGGTTTCTCACTGCAAAAGTGGAAATTTACTGATAAACAATGGAAGATCGGAATGATCCATGTAATCATGGATTGGAGCTGGAGATGCCATTATGAACTCACGTTCAGCTAAATGTCAATACTGATGGCTACACAGATAAATCTTTATAGATACGTGTATATACACAGGTTAGTGGGAACACGTATTTTATTGATCTGTCAGCAGGGAGCACCTAGAAGCAGTAACATTCCAGTAGCAGTGAGCAAGCCTACCTCCCAGATCTCGGTTTCTAGTACCATTCTCCAAAAAAAGGAACTAGGGCTCTTTGAGAAATGGCTGGTCCCAGGACTAGGGCAAGAAATATAAAGGATGAGCCCAGAGTATCTTATTGCCAGAAAATAAGGAAATACGTCAAAAAAACAAAGTACAGGGGTGGCTGGGTGGTTCAGTCGGTTCAGCATCTGACTCTTAATTTCAGCTCAGGTCATGATCTCAGGGTCCTGGAATCGAGCCCCGCGTTGGGCTCTGTGCTCAGTGGGGAGTCGGCTTGAGATACTCCCTCACCCTCTCCCTCTGCCCCTTCCTCTGTTGGCTCTCTCTCTCATATAAATAAATAAATAAATCTTAAAAAAAATTACATTGATGGTGCTACATCAAAGGACACAGGAGCCAGCTGAAAGCGCTCCCAATAGCCAAAACTGGGACAAAGTGAGCAACAAAATAAAGTAGTACTGGATTATAACCCAGGGTATAAAATAAATATCCATGAGTCTATACTGGCATATATAAATTAGCAAGTAAACAAATAAATAGAAGAGACAAATATCTTGCACAGAACGATTCCAAATAATTTATGTAAATTCTCTACCCTCAAGGAGGCAGAGCATAACTCCCCATCCTTAAGGATGAGCTTTGCATAGTGACTTCCTTCCAAAGACTACAGTATGGGAAGGAGGGAAAAAGAGTATCGTTACAGTGGAAAAACCTGGCAAACACTTAGCTCAGCCAAATGATCCAGGAACACTCAGTGACATAAACTGAGAGCCTGTACCCTTGATGGAATGTTAGGGAAATGGCACTTCGCCTCTGTGGTTTTCCTCCCCAAATTCCATAACCTTGGCTTAATCATGAAAAAACATCATTCAAATTCCAACAGAGGGGCATTCTACAAAATAGTGGACCACTAATCCTCAAAACTGTCAAAATGGTCATCAAAAACAAGAAGGGTCTGAGAAACTGCCACAACCAAGAGGAGCCTGAGGAGACAACTAAATGTAACATCATATCCCAAAAGGTATCCTGGAACAGAAAAAGGACATTAGGTAAAAATTAAAGAAATTTGAATAAAGTATAGGCTATAGTTAATTTAAAAAAAAAACAACTTTGTTAACATCTTACTTTGAACAAACTTTGCCACCATTTCTAAATCGCAGCACGGTGTGGTTAAGATCATACTCTAGAGCCAGACTGGGTTTAAAGAGCAGATCCGCCACTTATTAGCACTGTCACCTTTTGAAAAAGTTACCTAACTGCTCAGATAGTCTGTTTTTCTCACCTGTAAAAAGGACAATATCAAGAATATATATTTCACAAGGTTATTTCGAAAGGTACTATCAGAACTCTAGTTAATATTCAGTCAAAGTTACCCCTTACCATTCCTAAGTTTTTCTAACTTGGGGAAGTTGCTTAGTATCTCAGAAAAAGATTTGATTGAGAGAAACTAAGTTTTCTTTTTTCTTTATTTAAATTCAACTTGCCCACATATAGTACATCATTAGTTTCAGATGTAGTGTTCAACGATTCATCGGTTGCATATAACACCCAGTACTCATCACATCACATGCCTCCTTAATGCCCATCACCCAGTTACCGCATCTCCCCACCACCTCCCCTTTTGCAACCTCAGTTTGTTTCCCAGAGTCAAGAGTCTCCCATAGTTTGTCTCCCTCTCTGATTTCTTCCCATTCAGTTTTCCCTCCCTTCCCCTATGATCCTCTGCATTATTTCTTATGTCCACATATGAGTGAAATTTTATGATAATGGCCTTTCTCTAATTGACTTAATATATTGACTTAATATATTCTCTAATTGACTTAATATTTAATTGACATAATATCCTCCAGTTGCATCCACATCAATGTAAATGGTAGTTATTCATCCTTTCTGATGACTGAGTAATATTTCATTGTATGTATGAACTACATCTTCTTTATCCATTCATCTGTTGGAGGACATCTAGGCTCCTTCCACAGCTTGGCTATTTTGGACATTGCTGCTATGAACTTCTTTTTAACTTCTTGAGAAACCTCCATACTGTTTTCCAGAGTGGCTATACCAACTTGCATTCTCACCAACAGTGTAAGAGGGTTTCCCTTTCTCCACATCCTTTTCAACATTTGTTGTTTCCTGTCTTGTTAATTTTAGCCATTCTAACTGGTATAAGGTGGTATCTCATTGTGGTTTTGATTTGTATTTCCCTGACAACAAGTGATAAGGAGTATTTTTTCATGTGTCTGTTGGCCATCTGTATGTCTTCTTTGGAGAAATGTCTGTTCATGTGTTCTGCCCATTTCTTGACTGGATTATTTGTTTTTTGGGTGTTGAGTTTGTTAAGTTTCTTATAGATCTTGGATACCAGCCCTTTATCTGATATGTCATTTGCAAAGATCTTCTCCCATTCCTCAGGTTGCCTTTTAGTTCCGTTGACTGTTTCCTTTGCTGTGCAGAAGCTTGTTATCTTGAGAAAGTCCCAATAGTTCATTTTTGCTTTTGGTTCCCTTATCTTTGGAGACGTGTGTAGCAAGAAGTTGCTGCAGCCAAGGTCGAAGAAGTTATTGTCTGTGTTCTCCTCTAGGATTTTGATGGATTCCTGTCTCACGTTTAGGTCTCTTATCCATTTTGAGTTTATCTTTGTGTATGGTGTAAGAGAATCATCCAGTTTTATTCTTCTGCATGTGGCTGTCCAATTTTCCCAGCACCATTTAGAAGAGACTTTTTTCCACTGAATATGTTTTCCTGCTTTGTCGAAGATCAGTTGATCACAGAGTTAAGAGTCCATTTCTGGGCTCTCTATTCTGTTTCATTGACCTATGTTTCTGTTTTGTGCCAGTTTCTGTTTTTGTACCATGTTGTCTTGATGATCACAGCTTTTTAATATAGCTTGAAGTCAGGCATTGTGATGCCCCAGCTTTGGTTTTCTTTTTCAACATTCCCCTGGCTATTCAGGGTCTTTCTGGTTCCATACAAATTTTAGGATTGTTTTTTCCTGCTCTGTGAAAAATGTCGATGGTATTTTGATAGGGATTGCATTGAATGTGTAGATTGCTCTGGGTAGCATAGACATTTTAACAATGTTTATTCTTAGGGCACCTGGGTGGCTCAGTCAGTTAAGTATCTGCCTTCGGCTCAGGTCATGATCCCAGTGGCTAAGGTCATGATCCCAGGGTCCTGGGATCAAGATGCATCAGGCTCCCTGCTCAGCGAGGAGCCTGCTTCTCCCTCTCTCTCTGCCCCTCCCCTCTGCTCTCACTCTCTACCTCAAATAAATAAATAAAATCTTAAAAAAAAAAAAAAAAAAAACAATGTTTATTGTTCCAATCCATGAGCATGGAATTTTTTCCATCTCTTTGTGTCTTCCTCAATTTCCTTCATAGGTGTTCTGTAGTTTTTAGAGTACAGATCCTATACCTCTTTGGTTAGCTTTATTCCTAGGTATCTTACGGTTTTTGGTGCAATTGTAAATGAGTTCAATTCCTTAATTGAGAGAAACTAAGTTTTTTATTATTCATTCACATGAAACATACATAGAAAGAGAAAATTGGCAAAAATTCAATTTCACACAGAATTATTGGCATTAGTTTCCATGAAGTCATAAACCATACTGGAATCTGTTGAAATTTCACTGTAATACTATATATTATTATAGTAATTACTATATAATACTATATATATTTTAATACTATAATTCTTATATTAGGTTAAATAAATCATCTTTCTTAAAATATTAAATAAAAGTATATTTGATACTCCTTTAAAAATATACTTTTTACATTTTTTAGTTGTTCCTACTCCATTAGGTTACATAAACATACAGAAGACTTGTTTATTATAAAAGAAATGTAACTAAATTAATATATCAATATAATATAAAATGCACTTTATTTGGTGATATTCCAGTTAGAGGCAAGTTACATCATTATATAGTAATTCCTTTTTCTCTTTAATCCCATATTAGGTGCTACCAACAAAAATAAACAAAAGGCATCCAACCTGGTAAGGGAAAAGTAAAACTTTCATTATTTGCAAATGACATGATACTATATATACAGAAAACCCTAAAGATTCCACCAAAAAACTACTAGAATTCATAAATGAATTCAGTAAAGTTGTGGGCTACAAGATCAATGTGCAGAAATCTGTTGAGTTTCTATACACTACCAAAGAAGCAGTAGAAAGAGAAATTAAGAAAACAATCCCATTTATAATGCACCCAAACCAGTAAGATACCTAGGAATAAATGTAACCAAAGAGGCGAAAGACTTGTACTCTGAAAACTATAAAACAGTGATGAAGGAAGTTAAAGATGACACAAAGAAATGGAAAGACATTCCATGCTCATGGATTAGAAGAACAAATATCATTAAAATGTCTATGCTACCCAAAACAATCTATGTATTTAATGCAATCCCTATCAAAATACCAACAGCATTTTTCACAGAACTAGAACAAACTGTCCTAAAATTTGTATGAAACCACAAAAGACCCCAAATTGCAAAAGCAATCTTGAAAAAGAAAAACAAAACTGGAGGTATCACAATCTGAGATTTGAAGTTATGTTACAAAGCTGTAGTTATCAAAATGGTATGGTACTGGCACAAAAACAGACACATAGATCAATGGAACAGAAGAGACAGCCCAGAAATAAACCCACAATTATATGGTCAACTAATCTTCAACAAAGGAGGAATGAATATTCAATGGGAAAAAGACAGTCTCTTTGACAAACGGTGTTGGGCAAACTGGACAGCCAATTGCAAAAGAATTAAACTGGACCACCTTCTTACACCATACACAAAAAAAAACTCAGAATGGATCAAGGACCTAAATGTAAACCATAAAACCTAGAAACCATAAAAATCCTATTAGAGAACACAGGCAGTAATCTCTCTGGCATTGGCTGTAGCAACATTTTTCTAGATATGCCTCCTGAGGCAAGGAAAATTAAAGCAAAAATGAACTATTAGGACTTCATCAAAATAAAAAGTTTCTGCACCATGAAGGAAGCAATCAACAAAACTAAAATACAACCTAGTGAATGGGAGAAGATATTTGCAAATGACATATCTGATAAAGGATTAGTATCCAAAATATATAAAGAACTGATACCACTCAATGCCCCAAAAATAGAATCCAATTAAATATGGGCAGAAGACATAAACAAACATTTCTCCAAAGAAGACATCCGGATGGCCAAGAGACACATGAAAAGATACTCAACATCACTCATCATCACAGAAATCCAAATCAAAACTACAATGAGATATCACCTCACTTCTGTCAGAATAGCTAAAATCTGAACACAACACAAGAAACAACAGGTGCTGGTGAGGATGTGGAACAAAAGGAACTCTCATACTCTGTTGGTGGGAATGCAAACTGGTGCAGCCATTCTGGAAAACAGTATGGAGGTTCTTTAAAAGTTAATAAATAGAACTACCCTATAATGCAGTAATCACACTACTGGGTATTTACCCAAAAAATACAGAAACACTAATTCAAAGGGATACATGTACCCCTATGTTTACTGCAGCATTATTATAATAGCCAAACTACAGAAGTAGCTCAAGTGTCCATCGATAAATGAATAAAGAAGTGGCATATAAATATAATGGAATATTATTCAGCCATTAAAAAGCATGCTACTTGCAACAACATAGAGGGAGCCAGCGAGTATGATGCTAAGCGAAATAAGTCAGAAAAAGACAAATACCATATGATTTCACTCATATGTAGAATTTAAGAAACAAAAGAAATGAGCAAAGGAAAAACGAGAGAGAGAGAAATCAAGGAACAGACTCTTAACTATAGAGAACACACTTCTGCCCACCAGAGGGGAGGTGGGGGTGGGGGGATGGAGGAACAGGTGATGGGGATTAAGGAGTGCACTTGTCTTGGCGAGCACAGGGTGATGTAGGGAAGTGTTGAATCACTATATTGTATATCTGAAGCTAATATAACACTGTATATTAACTATACTGGAATTAAAATTTAAAAATTAATTTTAAAAATTCCATATTAGACACTACCAAAGCTAACAATTTGACATTATATTTGCTTTTCAGCAATGGGAATGCAAAGGCTAAAAATTAGCTATCATACCAAATTAAAATCAAACCAAAGAAAGAAAAAAGAAACAAACAAAAAAGTTACATTTAATTTCAAAAAAAGAAACTAATGATAATAAATACAGAAGGAGCTGTCATAACCAAAATAAAAGTCACACCACTGAAGGTTATAGAGTGGAGTATTTTGTTTGTTCTTCAGTGGGGCTTGAACTCACGACCCCAAGATCAAGAGTCACACATGCTAATGACTTAGCCAGCCAGGCATCTCTATCAAGTGGAGTTATAAACAAATAGTACAGCTTAGTGCTTCCCTAAACCTAAGATGTCTTATACATATTTAAATATTTAACAAGGTGCTCAAAGCCCCACCTACAGAAATTAACATGAAATAATAAGTCCCAAGAGGAATCCCTGCCATGAGAACAGTGTAAAACACACAGCAAAGAAGGTAAAGAAATGCCCCTAAGGTTAATTAACGAGAAGTACAAATAACATGATTATTCTGTTTGTCTCAGGTACTGCCAGCACCTATTCCAGAGATACTCTGTTTTTAAAAAGTCAAGAACCCGATTTTTTTTTTTTAGGAGGGGAGGGAGCAGTTCTTACTGAATTCTTATTTTATACTCAACTTGATCCAAAGACATTGTACCACTAAAACACCTGCCTTAAAACTGCCATACTGCTTTTATTCCTCATCCAGCTTTCGTTTGTGCTTTCATTTAGCGAATGTCTTTTTTTCACCTTATTTTTTTTTAAGATTTTATTCATTTATTTGAGAGAGAGAGAGAGAGAGAGCACATGCGGGGGGGGGGGGGAGAGCAGAGGGAGAGGGAGAAGCAGATGCCCCGCTGAGCAGGGAGCCCGACACGGGGCTCCATCCCAGGACCCTGGGATCGTGACTTGAGCCGAAGGCAGACACCGAACTGACTGAGCCACCCACGCGCCCCAGCAGATGACCTTTTAAAAACATAAACCAAATATATTATCTTCCTGTTTAAAATGCTTTGATGGCTTCCTTTTCCTCTTCAACAGAGGTCAGCACCACCCCCCCTTCAACCTGGTCATCAAATAGGCCTGGCCTGGGCCTATTCTGCAAACCTCAGTTCCCATCACTCCTCACCATGTCACTCCATTCCAGCTACCCTGGCCCTCATTCAATGCCTCTAATAAGCCAGGCTCCTTCATTGCTTTGGCCTTTTGAATTTCCATTCCTTTTGCTGAAAACTAGTAGGAGGGAGTGTCACGCTCAAAGCCCCTGAAGAAAAAATTAAGTGTCCCTCTTCTGGAACCCTGAACTTTTTTGAAGTATTTATCCCAAATGCAGTTAAATAATTATGTTACTATGGTTCTCTTCTCTACAGTAATATCGTCTCTAAGAGGGTCAAGGCCCACATCTAATTCTTCCCCCAATGTAGAGCAGTGCCTGACACGGCACGTAATGATTGGTAACACGGATAGAGCTCTTACTACACGCGAAGCTGTCTGCTACGTGCTTTGCCACCATATGAAACAGGTTCTGCTATACTCAGTTAACTTGTGAAGAAATTAGAACAGATCAGTACTTACCCTGGAGTTACCCAGCTCTTAAGTGGCAGAGCTGGAATTTGAATCAGTAAAGATTTACTACAGACTTCATGGTTTTGTTTGTTTGTTTGTTTTTAAAGATTTATCCATTCATTTTGAGAGAGACAGAGAGACAGCAAGCCAGGCAGGGAGAGGGAGAGAGAGAGAGAATCTCAAGCAGACTCCTCACTGAGCACAGAGCCCAACTCAGGGCTTAATCCCATGACCCACGAGACCACAACCTGAGCCAAAATCAAGCAACTGAGCCACCCAGATGCCCCATTTGTTTGTTTTTAAGAAAGTCCCATACCCAGGGTGGAGCCCGACACCAGGCTTGAACTCATGGCCCTGAGATCAAGACCTGAGCTGAGATCAAGAGTCGGGTGCTGAACAGATAGGCCACCCAGGCACCCCTAGACTTCACGTTCTTACTATGAAGCAACACAACTTTTTAAATGAAGCCCACGATGACGAAACATTACGTGCACAGGCCCACCACTGCCATGATGGGAACAGCAAACTGTTCATTATGACAAAGGGTCGGATGCATGGAGGGCAGTGCCAGGCATGTGATCAGAAATGGACCTGGAGAAACAAAGCATCCTGGTCTGCTCTGTTATTGTTGTCTGTCCTAAGGCAATGGGAAAACAGTACAGGGTTTTAGGTTAGAGGATTCATAACCAGATCACCAGATTTTCAGGATGGGAAATGAAAACAAGGAAACCATTTCAGAGGCTTACACAATCCGGTAGGTACAGATAAATGTGTATGTGTCAGGAAAATTTGAGAGGATTTCTATCTTATGGCTTATATCTTCTCTGCCCTATACGAAGTGGAAAGGTTTGCAGAGTGAATAGGGAGGTGAGGGGATTAGAGAGATGAGATTGTGAAGTCATGCAGATGACCCAAAGCCTTTCTGAAGCAATCGGGGCCGGATGGACAAAGAAAGACTGATGGGCTGCTGGAGATGAGAGACTAGAGGCCAGACACTCAGTGCAGTACGTGAGCTGGACTGAAACCTGTGGTAGGTGGGCAATGCTAGGACAGGCGCTCTCAACAGCTGGGGCAACAGACAAAATCGGGATGTGGACTGTAGAATAAAAGACTGTCTCTAGGTTAAACTAGATAGAGACTTTACAGAAGAGACTACCTTTCTATAGGTATACACCAAATAGACACCAAAGTATTAAGGGATAGTTTCACAATGGTACGTAACATAGTCTCAAAGTTTCAAGTAAAAAATATACGTGTATATAACGTTATCATATACATAATATTACGATGTATATTATAGAATACATAATTATATATGAGCAAGAGAATGATAAAAATGAGGCAAAATGTTGAAATTCGTGAATTGGGGTAAAGGGAATGTAGGAAATCTCTGCTATTTTTGCAATTTTTCTGTGAATTTGAAAATATTTCACAAAGTTTGAATTATTTCAAAAAATTACAAAATTATTTTTTAAATAATCAATATTGACTAAGATACCACCCAAGAACGAAATATCTGAATTTAAGATGTCAGAGGTGCCACAATTCTAGGTTACGGCAGTCTCCAGTTTGGCCACGGAAGTAGGCAGCCAAAGTGTAACAGTTCAAAGTCACTGACACTGAGGTCATATTTGAGACACCTTCCCTCTCATTTGATTATATCCCAGTTCATATGAAATTTCATTTTATCTTGATTTCACTTTAGTTTTTTTTTAATCTGGATTCCCTTTCACTTTTCTTTTGAAGTTTTTAGTACAACTATTTTATAATGTAATCATCAGTGCAAATCTGAGAATTTCAAACCCGCATCTCTTAGACAACCTACTCGACATACAACCACTCAGGTTTATTATTTTGGGTCCTACTCAGAAGATCTCATCAATGTGACCATAACTGAATTTCATACAAACTTTAATAATATTTCAGCTACTATATCAAAGATGGTAATGATAATAATGACGGCACATCACTCCCTACCATCCACGGTGCTGGCATCCCTAAATCCTGTCTCTCTGATTTGAAGTCATCAGAGAGGGACAGTTGGGTGGCCCAGTTGGTTGAGTATCTGACTCTTGATTTCTGCTCAGGTCATGATCTCAGGGTCATGAGATCAGTCCCCATGCCCAGCTCTGTGCTGAGCAGGGAACCAGCTTAAGATTTTCTCTCTCCTCCTCCCTTTGTCCCCCGCCCCACCTCTTTAAAAAAAAATAGTAATAATCAGAGTGTCCCCTGCATGAGTCGGAGGGAAGTGATCACCTGGTTATTCCCTGGGATCCAACCACTTGCCTAGGACTTCAATCCAAATGTCACATAATTAGCTCCACACATGCCTTCAGCGACGGTTGCTGCTGCCAATCCTGAGCCTCCCCAGGGTAGTACAGCTCCACTTGATTTATTCCTTTTTGGTTCCTTCCTCTAAGACTTACTTTTCTTTCTTTTGGTTCTGCTAGGCTAGTGGCCACTCGTCCATCCATTTAATAATTTATTATGTCCTCTCCTAATCTCTTTTTATTTTCTTCTCCCAATGTCTTTTTACAAACTGCTATTATCTCCTTCCCCACTCTCCCTACCCTTGTAGGTCTATGCCTTTTAATTCCTTTACTATCATTCTAGTGGGGTTTCAAGGAGGATAAAAATAAACATGTGTGCTTGATCACCATGGTGAAGTGGAAGTGTCATTCTAGTTTTTTATGAGGTTAGATTAAATATGTGTTTCCAGTCTGAGTGCCTCTCCAAATGTAATGGGGGTAGCTCTGAGCTATTTTCAATGTTTTTTAAAGGTTAACTGAAAAATACATTTACCCATAATGAAACTATAAAGGGTAACATTAAATTTCTTCACTCTAAGTGTTACTCCTGGTTCATCCATTCATTCAACAAATATTTCAGTGACTACTACATCCTCCACACTGTCCATAATTCCAGGGATTCAGCAGTAAAAACGAAGTCTCTTGAATTCATGGAGTTTCTACTATAAAAGGATAGACAAATAAGCAAAAATGTATCTTACACTGATCATAAACTCTGGCAATTATGTGCCTTAGAATACAAAAAAATGAAAAAGAATTAATTAGTATAAAAGGGTCACAACAAGGTACTCAGAATTTAGAAATTAGATTACCCTCTCTTAGTACCTAGTAAGAACCAAAAGAGGTGAGATTAAGTGAAAATTATTTTTCCAAAGGGGAGTAAAGGATGGGGATCAAAGCTGGGTCAAAAGATCTCTGTAGACCAACAATGACTGCAACAGTATTTATAGCACAGAAAATTTAGAAACAATCTAAGTATCCAACAGTCAGGAAAAGCTTACCTAAATATATTCCATAAATAATGATGAATGCAGCTATTATAAATGATGTGTTTGAGAGACACTTATGACATGGGAAAGTGCTTATAATAGTAAGTGAAAAAGCTAGATATAAAACTATATACAACTATCAACTACATGAAACAAACGAAAAACAAATCTGCCAAGAAAAAAAATCTGGAAATACACTAAAATCGCAAACTTTATTCTAGATTGCGGATCAATGGTTTTTAACAGCATCCCCATCCTATGGTAACTTGTTAGAAACGCAAATTCTCATACTCCCACCCCAGACTTACTGGTTTAGAAATTCTAAACCTGGGGGCTTAGCAATCTATGTTTTAACAAACCCTCCGGTGATTCTGATGCTGACTGGAGTTTGACTACTGCTCTAGATAATGAGATGATGGGTAAATTTTATTTAATTTTTAAATTTTCTTCCTTATATAAATTTCCACTTTACTTCTCTATGTGAGGCACAGAGGCTAAGGACATTGGCTTTGGAGTCAGACTTGAATGGAGCTCTTGCTTCACCACACAGCTAGGGACCTTGGACGGTATCTTATTCAATATTGATTATTTAAAAAATAACCTGGTCACATCTTTCAACACTTCAACTATTTCACTCCACTCTCACCTGGCTTACATGGTTTCTGACAAAGTCCAGGTAAGGTGATTGTTTTCCTCTGGCTTCTTTCAAGATTTTCTTGTCGTCTTTGGTTTTCTGCAGTTTGACTAGGATATGCCTAGGCATAGATTTTTTGGTATTTACCCTGCTTGGTGTTCTCTTAACTTTCTGGATCTGCTTTGGTGTCTCGGGGCGTTTGGGGAAAAACTTGTCCATTACCACTACAAATATTTCTTTTCCATTCTTTCATTCTTTTTCTTCTGGTATTCCAATTATGTGTTTTACACCTTTCGAAATTGTCCCACAGCTCTCGGATGCTGTTTTTTTCATTCTTTTTCTCTTTGCATTTCAGTTTGGGAAGTTTCTATTGAAATCATCGAGTTCTATCATTCTTTCTTCAGATACGTTGAGTCTAGGATGGGCCCATCAGAGGTATTCTTCTGTTCCACGGCATTGGATTTCTAACATTTCCCTTTGATTCTTTCATAGAATTTCCATGTCTCTGCTTACACTACCCATTTTTTCTTGAATGTTGTCTACTTTTTCCATTAGAGCCCTCAACATATTAATCATAGCTCTTTTAAATCTCAATCTGATAATTCCAAGATATGTATCACGGATCTGAGTTTAATTTTGATGCTTACTTGATCTCAGATGGTGTTTTTGCTTTTTGCATGCCTTCTAATTTTTCATTGAAAGCCAGACTTAACACTCAAGTAATAGGAACTAAGACAGTCAAGAGACTTCATAACAATTTGGCTAAGAATAGGACTGTGTTTAATGTTTGCTATAGCCGTAGGTGCCAGATTCCTCTAAGGACTCCTCCTTAGTGTGTACCACACATTCCAGCTATAATCCACTATTACTGTAGTACAACTCTGTGATGTGGTGGTAAAGTGTAAGTGAAGGGAAGCATTCTATCTCCTAATTAAACTTCAGTCTTCTACTGGGCTTGTCTCTGGGCCGTAACCTTCGCAAGTGTTTTTTAGCTTCTCCCAGCCCCCTCAGATGAGATAGGAATGCTCCAGGGGACTGGACTTGGTTAAATGCAGGCAGGGAGTACAAAGCTCTGGTAAAGTCTTTTCCACCCAGAGAGTAGGTCTTTGTTATGCAGAATGCTCTCAGGAGATTTCGAAATGTTTACCTTCCCCCTCCCCCTGCTAGAGCAACAAGGGGTCTTTCTTGGCTCTTTACCAGATGACCTGGTAGGTTTCCTGGAAGCAAAACCCAAGAAAGTGTGAGGCATCTCCTAGGACTACAGGCTCCCAGGGAGTTTCTCACTCTTAGGGTATTTCACGCAGCCTCCAAGAATTTGCCAAAATTACCAAGTGTTTCTTCCAGTTTGTAGTAATAGAAGTGATGACTTTCAAACTCTTACCTGCTGTGGCTGACACTGAGCCCCTGTTTCTTCATTTGTAGAAAGGATATTAATAGAGGCATCTACCACATAGGTTTGTTGGAAGGATTAAATGACTTAATTCATGTAAAAACATTTAGTTCAGTGCCCACTTCAGAGTTAAGTGCTCATTAGACTGGGAACTCTCTGAACTGAAGTTCAGAGAAATTAAGTGACACACCCAAGCAAAATCTGAAAAAAAGCAGGATCCAAATTCAAGCCCAGGTTTTAGAGTCCAAATTTATTGCTGCATTTAAAAAATAAATTATTTTATTACACTTTTAATATCTATAAAGTCCATACTAGAGGTTTACAAAGCATTGTCAAGTACAGGATGTGGTAAACATGTGTTCACAAACAGGTAAGCATAATTCATAGTTAGGGTACAGATTTTAAAATATAAAAATAGTTTATATCTAGAAGATAAAATATCTAGGATAGTTAGGATTTTAAAGCTTTTGTAGCAATTACACTAAAATAGTGAGACTTTACGGTTGAGCGTCCAGACTCCTGATTTCCGCCCACGTCGTGATCTGGTAGTAGGATTGAGCCCCACCTCGGGGCTCACTGCAGAGCCTGCTTCTCCCTCTCCCCCCTGCTTTCGCTCATTGCAGAGCCTGCTTCTCCCTCTCCCCCCTGCTTTGGCTCTCTCTCTCTCTCTCAAATAAATAGATAAAATAAAATAAATAAAATCTTTCTAAACATATAAATAAATAAAATAGTGAGACTTTTAAAAATGAATGCCCCTGAAAATCTAACCACCCTGATATCATCGCCTGTGTTCTCCTATAATCTTTACCCATTTACACATCTAATTTTTATATATTGTTTTAAAAGGCTACAGTTCAATAAATCAATACGTAACAACTTAGTTTGCATCCCCCATTTGTTGGACAAGTAGATTTTATCCATATTTTCAAATTTATAAATAACTTTAAAATAATTATTTTTTACTTCTTTTTTTTTTCAGAATATATTTCTAAGAACAAATACCCAGGAGTATATTTTTAAAAAGCATGTGGATATCATTTTTTCTTTAACATGAATTTCCAAATTGCCTTCCCAAAAAAAGTGCCAATTTTTTTTTTCATTTTGGATGTAGTCAACATTTCCACTCGATCTGTTTTAAATTGTGGTCAGACAGACATAAAAAATTAACCGTCTTAACCACTGCACAGTTCAGTAGTGTTACATTCACACTGTTGTGCAACCCGTCTCTAGAACTCTTTTCATCCTGCAAAAACTGAAACTCTAGTCCTATTAAATAACAACTTCCCTTTCCCCCTTCTCTCTGGAACCACGATTCTACTCTCTGTTCCTATGAATCTGACTACTCTACGAATCTCATGTAAGTAGAATCATACAGTACTCATCTCTCTGTGACTGGCTAAATTCACTTAGAATAGTATCTTCAAGATTCAGCCTTGTGGTAGCATTAAGTCAGAATTTGTTTCCTTTTTGAAGATGAATAATATTGCAGTGTGTGATTATACTGCATTTTGTTTAACCATTCATCCACTGACGGGCACTTGAGCTGCTCCTACCTTTCGGCTACTGTGAATAATGCTGCTACAAACATGGGTGTACAAACAGTTATTCAAGTCCCTGCTTTCAATTATTTGGGGTATAAAGCCAGATGTAAAGTTGCTGGATCATGTGGTAATTCAATATCTGAATTTCTGAGGAACTGCCGTACTATCATCCACAGCAGCTGTACCATTTTACACGCCCGTCGACAGCACACGAGGGCTCCAATTTCTCCACACCTTGCCGACACTTATTTTTTATCATAGCCGTTCTAATGGGTGTGAAATGCTGTCTCATTGTCCACTTAACTTTTTAAAGTATGAATTTTCTTGACGGATTTTTATAGGTAAGTACAAAGACAAATTTCAGTCCAGTTTTCCTCCAAATTTTATTTTCAATTAGAGGAAGGAAATTAAGTGTAAGTTAGTTTTCTTCTTCAGTTAGTCTCTACCGAGACTGTTAACCATCTAGGGAGAAAACTACTAAATGGCCCCCAAAATAGGCATGAAGGCATCATATGTGACCAATAATTGGTAAGACTTAGATTTAAGTTTTTCTTCACTCCTAGATTCCATGCCACACATATACTAATAGCTACTTATTTCCTAGAATGTGCCAAGCACTTTCCTTCCTATTTATTCAGCATTTCTTTACTGCGAGGCATCACGTGGGTGCTGGGGATATAAAGATGGGTAAGATGACACCATCTCCATTTTAACAACACTATGAAGTAGGTAAAATTATTCTCACTTTACATTTGAGGAACTGGAGGCTCCTAAGGTCTAGCATCTTGGCTAAGATCAGACAGAGCCTGGGGAAATTGAGGTCTTACTCCACTTTTCTACTACTCCATAGCATACTCTGTACTATCAACAGTCCCCTTTCTAACAAGTAATATCCACCTGTAGTTTGTTTTTTACCTTAGCTTTTCAAATGTTGGTTTTTCAGAAGAATGGCACAATACAAGGAAATAAACAAAAACTTGTAAAACCTCTCCAGTTAGGAGTTGATAGTTGAACTGGAGGCACTTTACCAAGCAATGCAAAGAAACAAACAATATTTTTACACAAAAATAGTAAATTCTAAAACAGGCTTTAAGTATCTGAGGCTTACTAAAAAAACTGACATACTTTCCAAAGCTCCTTGGCCTGCCAAAAGTTAGAGGACTTTATTCCTAAGCAGTTTGTTTCCTAGACATGATTCTAATTACAAACAGAAGTTCCTTGCAGTCCTATGTAAAATTCTCAAGGAGATAGAAACAATGAGATTAAAAGATTCAAAGAATCAACAATTGCACTGATTCTCTATTTAAACAAAACAAAACAGAAGGAAAAGGAAAAAAATGTTCTGGCTGAACAAACTTGAGAGAAATAATAGAACTTCAAAAACAATTTTTGCTATCCTATTTCAAACATTCAGTAAAACAAAATTAACTTTTTAAAATTAACTTGATTCTAAAATTTAAATTCCTTTTCTTTGTTAGCTAACAAAACTATATGCATTTTTTAATCTAGGAAAAAATAAATATTTTTTAAATATTTTATTTGTTTATTTTTCAGAGAGAATGAAAGAGAGCACAAGCAGGGAACGCAGCAGAGGGAGCAGCAGGCTCCCTGCTGAGCAAGGAGCCTGATGCGGGACTCGATCCCAGGACCTTGGGATCATGACCTGAGCCAAAGGAAGATGCTTAACTAACTGAGCCACCCACTCGTCCCTAGGAAAAAATAAATTATGTTAAAGCACAAAAATGCTACAAAGGAATAGAACAACTTCAGTGTATATAATCTTTTGGAAACTATTATAAATAGAACATAATAGCCTGTCATAGTTAATTTTTGTTAACAATGTTCTCAGTACTTTCACCAAGATTAATCCCTAAATGTTGAAGAAGAGCTAGATATAAATCCAGAAGCTTAATCTTCCTTTATAACTTTAAAAACATCTCAAGATTAAAGATGAACTATTTAAAATATATGAAAATCTTTTTTAAAAAGGGGGGGTACCTGTGTGGCTCAGTCAGTTAAGTCTGCCTTCAGCTCAGGTCACGATTTCAGGGTCCTGGGATGGACTCCATTAGGCTCCCTGCTCAGCAGGGAGTCTGCTTCTCCCTCTCCCTCTGACCCTCCTGCCCGCTTGTGCTGTCTCAAATACATAAATAAAATCTTTAAAAATAAAATAAAATAAACGTATGTTTCTACAAAGGGGATTTTTGTAGTTGTTGTTTTTAAAGACACGCCAGTGAATACTTTGGCTCAAAAAATGCTTGTTGAGGGGCAACTGGATGGCTCAGTCAGTTGAGCGACCGACTCTTGGTATCAGCTCAGGTCATGATCTCATGGGTCGTGGGACTGCGCCCAGCGTGGGGAGTCTGCTTGAGATTCTCTCTGCCCCTCCCCTCTCTCCTTCTCTCTTTCCCTCTCTCTGAAATGAACAAATCTTTTTAAAAAAGACGTTTGTTGAGCCAGAAATAATAGAAGCTTATTGCTTACCTGTAGGAATGAGTGGGGAAAAAAAACACACTAAAAATAGTATATGTACTTTTGGGTATAGAATAGATTTTTAGGAAATAGCAAGTAATGTTTTGGCTAAAACATAAACATCTTTAATTAATTCAAATATTCTGGATTCAGTAAATATTGAGTTCCTACCATGTGCTGGGCACCGCCTCAAGACACCGAGTGTAACAGATCAGAAAATGGTTCCCTTCCTTATAGCAGTAACGTCCACAACAGCCAACATATGAACGAGCCCATATATCCATCGACAGATGACTGGACAAAGATGTGGTATATATATATACAATGGATTATTACTGAGCCATCAAAAAGAATGAAATCTTGCCATTTGCGACAACATGGATGGAACTACAGGGTATTATGCTAAGCCAAATAAGTCAGAGAAAGACAAATACCCTATGATTTCACTCATATGTGGAATTTAAGAAATAAAACAGATGAACATAGGGGAAGGGAATTAAAAATAAAATAAGAAAAAACAGAGAGAGGCAAGCCATAAGAGACTCTTAACTGTAGGGAACAAATTGAGGGTTCCTGGAGGGAGGTGGGTGGGAGGATGGGGTAACTGTGTGATGGGCATTAAGGAGGGCTCATTATATCTAATGAGTATTGGGTGTTATATGAAACTGATGAATCACTAAACTCTACCCCTGAAACTAATAATACACTATATGTTAACCAAATTAAATGTAAATAAAAAATTTAAAAAGAAAAAAAAGAAAATGGTCCCTTTCCTCTTAAAGGTTACAGGGTACTGGATATATCCTCCAAAACTATCCTTTCTTTTGTGTGATTCCATGCTCATCAAGGACATTTTGAAATATAAATTCATCCTCCCCAAAAGTTTAATACTCGTAAAACAAAATACTGCTGAGATCAGCTTTCTGGTTAAGTATCAACATACCCCCCTTCAGAATCCATAATTAATTAGTTAGCTTGAGTGAAACCCCAAATCTTGATTGATTCTGATTAACTGGTTAGGTGTAATTTTTCGACCTTCAGAGCTAAGAATCAAATACGGGAGTGCAGTTATGTTCATACAAAGATGATAAATGCCAAATGAGTTGCTAGTTTACCCTCAGGCAACATGGCGTCATTTCATCATGTCCTACCAACTGCAATTATAATCAACTCATAGAACTGTTAAGAATAAATAAAATATACCACATAACACTGCCTCCCAAACTTTCATGTGCATCTGGGTCACCTACAGATCTGTTAAAACGCAGATAGGTTCAGCAGGTCAGGGGCAGGGACCGAGATTCTTCATTTCTTTTTTTTTTTTTTTTAACTTATTTGACAGAGACAGCCCGCGAGAGAAGGAACACAAGCAGGGGGAGTGGGAGAGGAAGAAGCAGGCTCCTAGCGGAGGAGCCTGATGTGCGGCTCGATCCCAGAACGCTGGGATCACGCCCTGAGCCAAAGGCAGACGCGTAACAACTGCGCCACCCAGGCGCCCCAAGATTCTTCATTTCTGATAAGCTCCCAGGGAGGCTCTGACTGGTGTTCACAGACGGGGAGGGGATATAACACACCTGGAAAGAGGTCTGGCACACAGGCTGCTGGGCCCAGCTTACAGTTCTCTCCCCTCCCTGCATGTCCTTTGATTCTCAAGTAATCAGAACACCTTCCATAGGCATTAAATATACGCCAGCAGAAAGAATGACATCCAGCTTTTGTCATTACTTCTTCTACAGTTATGAACAGAACTTTCTTCCTCTGACTTTATTCTAAACAGAAAAGTATTTTTGAAAACTGAAAAATCAGAAAAGCTCTATTTTTAAGAAAATAAAGAAAAAATTGTATTTGCAACATGATCCATTCTCTCGTGCTGGCCTAATCAATCTTAAAAATATATATATCCATAATTAACATGTTAATTTATCTGCTAATGATTTTTCCATTTTTATGTAAATAACTAAATCATTTGGTTTTCTGGGGAAGTTTTAAAATTTGTCTTAAAGCAGCTTCTGGTTGGCTCAGTTCGAAGAGCATGTGACTCTTGATCTCCTGAGAATTCGAGCCCCACACTGGGTGTAAAGACTACTAAAAAAACAAAAATAAATAAACTTAAAAAAATAAAAATAAAACCCTTTAAAATTAGTCTTTAAAAAAAAAGTAATCACTTCCTTCGGATGTACCTTTTACTTTTAAAGCAGCACAATAAAAAATTAGGCCATCTTAGTAAAGGAAACATCTAGAACACACTTCCGACTCTCTAGACTAACAGCCCTATAAATAAATCAACTAGCATTACTCTTATCCAAAGGTAGATCTTTGGCACGGTTTCCACGGTTTCTCCGCTGATTTTCTGTGATTTTAGCCCACAAGTGACTGACTACCTCGGGGCCGGTTTCTGCACTTGTAAATGTTAAGTTGGCTGCAGGCGGAGGGAAGTGACACGTGACCTGGTGTTTGCGGCTCCCCAGAAAGGAAACAAGGACAGGATATACTTTCATTTCTAGGATGTTTACCTCGACGGTTTGACGGGTTTTTGCCGCGAGTGTGCCAGTGAGTGCACGCACACAAGGGCTGTTACTTTTGAGCGGCCGAGGAAGGGGCCCGGGACTCGGGGCGGCACTGACACAATGTCAAGGGGCCGCCGCTCAACGTGGCGGGCCAGGGTTCGGCCGGCGCGCCCGCGGCCCCGCGCCGCCGCCTCCGGGCTGCTCTCCGGCCCTCCTCACGCTGCCGCGCGCGGGCGCTCCGCCCAGCCCCCCACGGGCGCGCGTTTCGGAGGCTGCAGGCGCGGAGGGGGCGCCCGCAGGCGCGGAGGGGGCGCCCGCGAGCCCGAGGCCGTCCCCCCCACGTCCCCTCACGTCCCCACCGAGCAGGCAAAATGGAGGCGGCGGGCGCGTTCCCGCCGGGCGGGGCTCCGGCGCGGCCCGAAGGTCCGCCAGACGCGGGCGGCCAGAGCCGGTCCTCACCCCGGCCGCCGCGGGTGTCCGCAGCCCGGCAGCCTCCGGCGTAGCGCCTGCGGCGCAACGGCCGGGGCGAGGCTGTGGAGGCGGGGTGCCGGCGGCCGCGAACAAGGACGCCATTATCGGGCTCGCCCGCCGGAGCCGCGGCTCGGAGCTCCCGGGGTGGGAGGCGGTGGGGGAGGGGGAGCGGGAAGGGGAGGCAGGGGGAGTGGGGGGAGCGGGGGGAGGAGGGAGGGGACAAGAAGAGGGAGGGGGCGGGGCTCAGGCGGCGGCGGGGAGGCTGCGGGCGCTGGCGAGGGCGGCGTGCGCTGCAGGGCGCGTCAGTGGCCCCAGCCCTGTGGGCCCTCTCCCCGCGGGGCGGACTCCGCTGGAGGGCGGCCCACCCCGCCCGGAGCGTCCCCTTGCGGGCCCGGGTCGCGGCGGGCGGCTCTTACCTGTGCCTTCCCTTTCTTTATCGTCCGCCATCTTGTTGCGGAGCCGTCGCCCGGGAGATGCCTGGCGTCACCCTAGGTCGCGGCGTCCTTGCCCCCTCCAGCCCCCGCGCGAGTCTAGCCTGGGGCACCGGCGGCTCCGATCCCTGAGGGCGGGAGACCCCAGGGCGGGGGCGGGGGGAGGCTCCGAACGCGCGCCCCTCCCCCCGCGCGCGCCCACGTCCCCTCCCCCCTCCTTCCCGCGGCGCGAGCGCGGCCTTCTCCGGCCTCGCGGGCCGAGGGAGTGAGAGCGCCTCGGGCCCTGCTTTCCCTCCTCCTGACCCGCGTGGGGACCCGAGGACTCGGCTCCCTCCCCGCCCGAGGGTACGACGTGGCGCCGCGCGGGATTGGCGCTGCGGACTGGAAAGCGCGGCGGGAGAGCCGAGGTCGCACCTCGCGGCTGCCCGGGACGCCGGGACGCCGGGCGGGCGCGGGGGGCGTCCAGGAGGCGACGGCGCGAACCCGGGGCCGCGGAGCAAACACGGCGTCGTCAAGGCGGCCGTTGCTGACACAAACTGGAAGGTTCTCATGGCAACGGAGACGTGGCCGCCTGGCCGCCTCTACACCGAGGTTAAATGTCCCCTTGCTCGTGAGGTTTGACGTGACCTCCAGCTAAGGTTACTACGAAGTCGTACCTCCCGCGTGTCTCAAACTCCGCAGCTGTCGCAGGACGTTAGGTGTCTGGCTCGTTCTACTAGAACGTTTCCTTTCTGAAATGATTTTTGAATTATGTGGTTCAAACGAATATAAAACTTTAAAGGTAATGTTGGATGATTTTTAAGTGCGTTCGCGTACTGGTTTAAAGGACGTTATGTGAAAACGTATGAACGGTTAACTAAATGTTGAAGCCTTCAAAGGACAAGGTACTAGTACGGGATGATTTTCTTAACATGCTTGTTACGCTCCTTTTAGTCTGGTCCTGTAATCGCTCAGTAAACCCGAAAGTAAACAATTCTTCATTAAAATAGCTTTTTTCTAGAGCAGGTACTCCTTTGGTGCTATGACCAGCGTTCTCTTTGAAATTGATGAGAAACGATTGAATCATCACAAAATGGCTTCTGTTAGGAGATAGATACTTACATAAAATGAATACGGTTGTTTACAGTAAATTCTGGACACCCCAGAATATGCGAAAGTAATCATTAGTGTTCACACAATATTTAAATTTCGTAGTCATTATAGTCTAGTTGTTTGTTTTTAAAGACGCCCTCTTTGCATACAGATAATGAAGGGCTTTGAAATAAACGTAGGAAAACCTCAGCTTTGGGCTCAGGTTGACTTCTCACTCACTGTGCCTTCTCCTAGGCTGCTGGCACTTTCCTGTTTTCTGGAAGGGCTTCCCCCACCCCTCTCCCGGCCCAGCATTCACCGACCCACAGACACACGTCTGCTTGCTCGCAGTCAGCAATGACCTCCCTGAAGGTCACCTACTCCATGCAGCTCTCCGGGTCAACCTCTTCCTCTGTGGTCCAAAGCTCCCATTCTAGAGCCTCTCCCATTGATTTGCAATGACTTTGTATATTTGCTTGTACTGTAAGCTCTTGAGGACAGGAAACACTTTATTTGTCCCCATATCCCCGGTGCCTACAATTTTTAAATTCTTGGTCTGAAATAATATATGTTTTAAAAATTAAGATAGGAGTTAGTCTTCTCAATGACTTAGCAAGAATTATTTAGATTATTCCAGACCACATTAGTCTCTATTTCTCTGAATTTGTACAGCAGACTTAAGACCATACTGTTTCTCTAAATTGGGATGAGTAAAAAAGCAGTGTATATTAACCCCTCCACTCCAGGTAGGTTCAGAGACAGAAGCCTGATCGTGTACATCTTTTATGTACCCACAGTACTTTGCCTAATTTGGGAACATGTATTAGGAGATAAATACATATTTTTCAATTGACTAATTAACTGATTGCATATGAAAGTGTATCATTATTCTGGAAAACTCCACAAAGTGAAAAAGTGGTTATCCAAATAGCAAAATAGAGGCCCACAGTGCCAGTGAGTAATTATCTGCCTTATGCTACCCGACTTGACTTTCCACTTTTCTTTGGTTGTAGAAAACTAACTTCTGATTGTATTACAATTTTAACTTTTAAAATATTATTAGCTTTCTTTGGACAACAGCAGAACCATTTCTTACTACGGCTTTGAGTAACTTTGTAATACCATATGCCACTCAAGTGTTCTTTCACTTACGATTCTCAGAGTGATTTTTCATGAGTTTTTCTGAAATTCCAAACTGGAAAATTATTTTTGGTCCCACTCAGACATTATACAGTCTTAGGGCTAAATCAAACTACTAGCCTATTAAAAAAAAAAAAACAAGGACATAGTTTTAGACAATGACATGCTTGATTAATTATTCAGTGGGGCCCGATGGATATGTACAGGTTATGTCCTTTTGCGTGTTTGAATTTATAGTGAGTTGAATCTGTTCTCACGGGCTGGTTCCACGCAGGTGAGGGGACACAGATGTTTCATCTGAATACAGTTGACTCAGTTACTGAAGATGTGGCTGAAATGGAAAGGGTAAGTGGTGTAAGGTAAAATCAGAGTCAAAAAATCTTCACACCATGTCTACTTTCCTATTCCGGGGGTAATTGAAACCTCCTTGGATTAGGAATAATTAAAAAAACATGGACTGACATGATCTTAGGCAAGTCATTTATTTCATCTTTTTAAAACTCCATTAACTTGGGGCGCCTGAGCAGCTCAGTTGGTTACGTGGCTGACTCTCGGTTTCGGCTCAGGTCATGGATCTCTGGGTCCTGAGGTGGAGTCCCACATGGGGCTGCATGCTCAGCATAAAGTCTGCTTGTCCCTCTACCTGCTCGCTAGCTCTCTTTCTAAAATAAATATTTAAAAAAATAAAAGAAAAAGAAAACTGTTAACTCGGGGGCGCCTGGGTGGCTTAGTCGGTGAAGTGTCTGCCTTCGGCTCAGGTCAGGATCTCAGGGTCCTGGGCTCCCTGCTCAGTGGGGAGTCTGCCTCTCCCTTTCCCTCTGCCTGCCCCCTCCCTTCTGCTCGCCCCTGCTCCTGCGCGCGCTTTGTCTCTCAAATAAAATCTTTAACACAAAACAAAAACTCTGTTAACTCAGAAAAATAGAAACGGCAATGTGCAAAACTCCTTATCTTGGAGTTTCCATGAGATCCAATAGATGTAACTGAAAGCTTTTCAAAGCTTAAGGACTTGCAAGGAAATCCACTTTCTTTGAGATAAACCCCCATTTCCACGTAGGAAGGAGCCCTCGGAGGTCAAACTCCAACTTCTTTCCTGAGATTCAGCTTCCCCTGGGAGAGTTCGCTTTTCCAGTGCTTTCCTACACAACAGGAGGTGGTCTGATTCCAGGCCTCACACCCTTCACTGCATAACATAACATACGTGATAGAGCTTAGCATCTTCAGCGTGCGGCCCCTTCCTCGTTTCCACTTTTCCATTTTTAGGCCTCAAGCAGAAGTGGCTTTAAGCATATCTCGACTCCTTGAGCTCTAGACCCAGGAAATTACAGGGAGGCAGTTACTTCCCTGGTTTGTCTAATTCCAGTTTCCTAAAGAAGGTTACAGCCCTTCCCTAGATGATTAACATCAAGAAGGTCCAGCCCTGGGGCGCGCGGCTGGCTCAGTTGGTAGAGCACGTGACTCTTGGATCTTGGGGTGGTGAGTTTGAGCCCCACATTGGGTGTAGAGATTACTTAATAAAATCATGAAAAAAAAAAAGTCCAGCCCTTCAGGACACCATCTGTACCTATAGGTGAGTAACCTTACCCTGGGGTCTCAACATGAAAACCTGACCAGAATACAACAGAATAACGGCTTGGTTTCATTAGGGTTATAGCAATAAAAATAACTCTTCTAATTACTTTGTATACATTATCTCTTAATCCTTATGAGGCTGATAGTGGTATCCCTGTTTTACAGATGAAAAAGCTACATCTTCCCATTAAAGGCCTGCTTAAGGTCTCAGTCAACAAGAGAGCTGGCTAGGAATCTAGTTCTGACTTCAGAGCCCCTGTGCGATACCACTTCTGAATAAATATATCATTGTTATATCCTGTTTAGTAACGTGAATATTTAGAGAAGGGCAACAGTCCTGGGCAGAATTAGTCACCTTCCTCCCCCTCATTTTTTTACCGCTGCAAAACACCACCCAAAGCCACTGGCAGAGACTTAGGGACTCTGAGGGAACCAGATAACGCCATACACGTTGTCCCCGTCTGGACAAAGACTTGAGGTCCTAGCTTTCTGAAGGCAGAAGAAGGAGACAAAACTCACACTCTCTGAGAGTGACCCCCCCCGCCCCGCCCCCCCGTGCCCCAGTGGTCTGCTCATCTTCTCTTCCTTCCCCACTCCCTGCAGACTGAGATTTCAGGCATCTGGAGAAAGACAGAGAACTGTGTTAAATTCTTGGCCCCGGACAAGAGCATTTTCAGAGCCAGAGCTGCTCTGGGCTTTTCAGGGACCCAGAGCAGGAAGCTGGGACTACAGCACTTGTGGGCAGCTTGAAAGTAAATGTTACGTGAAACCACGGCTCTTAAAGCATTTCGAAAAATCACACTCCTGACCCTATGTTTCTCAAAAGCACATGTTGCTGTCTGTTCCACTTCAAAACACACACTGACACGGCGAGTCACTGTTTAATTCATCACTGAAACATTTCCTGTCCTAAGCAGCACTTTTCAGGGACCCTCAGCGCTAGGCAACTTGTGGTGAGTCTCTGTTCTTTCATTGAAAAATAAGACCGGAGAGGCGAAGGGGGGGTAGAAGCTGACCCAGAGAGTCAGTAAATGTCTACGATTGCTCCCATAACCTCTTCCCCCCAGAACTGTGAAAATAGAGAAAAAGCATAGAATGATGCTGGTAATTGACTTGGGAATGATTTTTTAGTTCCAGCTCCAAAAATAATCTTTGAAAATTAAGTTTCATTTATGTCAACATTTCCGTAAGGAGATAATGCTGTGTGGAAGAATCAAGCTAATAGGATTTTAAACAGACCCAGGATGGAATCGCACTGCCCGTTAGCTATTTGACTTTGGCCATGTCATTTCTCCCCTGGACCCCGTGTCCCCACCCGCGGTGATGTGGAGGTTAGAGGGACATACGGAGACGATTGACCAGTTTGGACATGATGCCCCCTCTGCGGCTCCCTCGACGTCTGGCCTGACTGCATTTCTTTGGACCCTGGCTGGCTGAGTCTTCAATGGCTCCCCAGCCGGTAGACGTACTATTTCGGTGTGCTTACTGTGTTCTCGGAACTTTGCCAAGCAGTTTACAGGGACTATCGGGCTTACTCATCACAATATCCCCGTAAGAAGGAGACTAGTATGATTCCCGCATGAAAGACGAAGAAACCCAGAGTGAAGGTCCCCAAATGGCTTCTCTAAGGAAAAGCCGCTTTTCTACTGCTGTGCCCCAAAGTCTTCTGATTTTCCTGAATCTTTCGTTTCCTCCCTCTGCCAGGTCCCAGGGACTGGCCTGCTCTACCCACTCTTGAAGGAGGCATCATCTGCCAATGGGGCAAGAGGAAGGGGGCTCGGTCATCTCTATCTCTCTGTCCCCACCATCCTTGCTACCCTTAAATACAATCATGTACACTTTTTTCTTTTTTTTAATGTTAAGGGTTTTGCTGCTGATGAGGAAAGAAATAGGATAATAAAATTAACAGAAGGGGACATTATACACATCCTGGAATCCTAGCGATATTTTATTTTTTATTTTTATTTTTTTTAATTTATTTATGTGACAGAGATAGAGACAGCCAGTGAGAGAGGGAACACAGCAGGGGAGTGGGAGAGGAAGAAGCAGGCTCCCAGCAGAGGAGCCCGATGTGGGACTTGATCCCGGAACGCCGGGATCACGCCCTGAGCCGAAGGCAGACGCTTAACGACTGCGCTACCCAGGCACCCCCCTAGCGATATTTTAGAGACATGGCTCCTGATTCGTAAAGTTCTCGACTCTGAGTCTCTGAGACGGTAAGAGGGTGTGCTTGGCCCATGCGGCCCTTTTCCTTCACCCTACCGTTTCAATGCTACCACTACCATAATTAATTTTCCTTCCCAGAGTTTACACAGATTAACGCCAGTTGACATGGCTCTTACAGGACAAAAGAAAAATAGCCTGAGGGATAAATAAATAGTTCTAGATAGATGTATATACGGATTTTTAAATTTCTTTATATAGCACTATTATTTTGTATTATAGACAATTCCAATACCATTTGCAGCCTTAGAATTGAGGAGAAATTGGCTCCATGCTGTGCCTCGCCTTGCCTGCATAGGCCTGGCCTATGATTAGGGCCACTTACTAAAATGTCTGCAAATAACACTCAGTTGAGACTCAACATTCTTGTGAATTGGAAGCTAACTGCTTGCTGCATTCCCACTTTCCCTAGTAACTCCCCCAGAACAGGGATCTGCAACCCCAACCCCAGCAGACACGATCACTAAGCAAAACAATACAAACCCACAAAGATTAAAAATCTCCAGTATTGCTGGGTTTTTCTTCATACTCTTCTTTTTTCGGGTCAGCTATATTTTCAAGAAGGTAAGGGAAGGTGTGAGATTGAGAGTGAATGGTGCAGCTGGAGAGAGGTTAGAAAGGAAGTTATTTTTAGGAAGGCTTGGGTGGGAAGGGAAAGTCTATCTCACACACAGAGAGAGGGGGCAGGTGCGGCACAGCCAGGGGAGGGCTGGCTACCTGGGAGAGGGTTGACTACTTCTCTAGACCCACTCATTTCTTCTCACATGCTCCCAACCCTTCCCCACCACACCTTAAAAGGAAGTCAGCCCAAATGCCTGGGGGGCATATAGCCAGAGGGCACCGTCTTGTTCATGTTACCCTCCCTCTCCATTCTCACAGGAGGAAGGTTCACTCAGTACAGAAAACATGAAGTGCCTACTGTGTGCAGGACCGTCTGCTAGGCACACTTGGATTTCACAAACATGATAGCTGACACCTGCTCTCTATTTGCTGAGATACCTTTTGAGCTGGTAGTTTTAAGCTAGCAGGTTTTTGTTTGGGTTTTGGTTTGAGTTGGGTTGGTTTTTTTGTTTTTTTTTTTAAGATTTATTTATTAGAGAGAGAGACAGAGGCAGGACGCACAGCAGGGGAAGGGGCAGAGGAAGAGGCAAAGCAGATTCCCCACTGAGTGAGGGGCCCAATGTGGGGCTCCATCCCAGGACCCCGAGATCATGACCTGAGCCAAAGTCAGATGCTTAACTGACCGAGCCACCCAGGCGCCCCATGGTTTGGGGGGGTTTTTTGGGGGTTTTTTTGGTCCCAAATTTACTAAGTTATTGACCCACAAAACTGAAATACTCACCCACCATAGCTACTTTCTCCTTCAAATGATGTATAGTGCATACTATACTCTTACTGTGGCCAGAGTGGTTCATATCTACAACATGTGATCAATTCTCAGTTATCCAGAACACCACAGAAGTATGTCATTGGGGGGAGGCGGAGAAAGGATGTCATTGGATTAGACTGACGGTGTCCTTCTCCAGGAGGTAAGAGGTGAGTTAAACCCCCATGTGAAGAGCAGGAAATTGTGAATTTAATTTGACAAAATCTATTCACTAGATTGTTTTATTTCAGTGCCTCAAATGGATCGTAAGGCCTTTGAATTCATTGACCTTTAACTGAGTAGAATATTAACTAGAAACTTAATACTAATTATAGCTATCTCGTAGGGGAGAGGGCTGTGTGTTGTATTTGTTCTAATCATACAACAATGCACCAAAAAAGCATGCAAAACCAAGCATATAATAAATACTTTTAAAATTAATGCCCACACACATAAAACCCTCCCTGAATCTTAAATAACTATGTCTGCACAGAATGAAGGCTTATGTATACCTCTTTTTAATGCCCTTCTCTTCAACATGTGAGTGCCCAGAGACTGTGACCCTTTCTTTATGTTAATTATTTTTTAAAAATGATCACTTTAACAATGACCAGCATAATGAGAGAGCCAGAGCTCTAGAATCCTGAATTTTATTTCTCTTTTTCTCTGATATTCGGGAATTTCTACTGCTAGAATTGCTGTGGAATATTTATCAGACCTCTGTGTCTTTAAAGTGGGCATAACATCTTTACCACTGGATTACACATATGCTTTGAAATCTTAGGATGGTAATTATTATCTCGTACATGAAGTATCACTTACCTAGTAACAAGGCAAGCAGAATTTAAGGATCAAGCATGTTAAATAGGATCAGGATGTTGATAATGTTAAAGGCAAATTTCACATCCAATCCAGGGTCTACATACCTATATGCCATCCAAGACTGTTACACTCTTGTCTGTCCAGCTTTGAGCTATCCTGGCAATGGATGCTTCTTCATGGTCCATAACAGTACCCTACATTAAAGTAAGGTGGACAAGAATAATATCAGTTAGATATAATCCCAGTTTTATTTTTTTAATGAATCTTTATTTTTATATTATTATTATATTACTGTTATTTGAGAGAGAGAGAGAGAGAGAGAGAGAGTGGGGGTAGGAGGTGCAGAGGAAGAGGGAGAGAGAGAATCTTGAGCAGGCTCCACACCCAGTGTGAGCCCAACATGGGGCTTGATCTCATGACCCTGAGATCATGACCTGAGCCGAAACCAAGAGTCGGTCACAACCGACTGAGCCACCCAGGCACCCCATAGAATCCCAATTTTAAAAAGGACTAAGCTTTGGGGCAGCTGGGTGGCTCAGTCAGTCAAGCATCCGACTTTGGCTCAGGTCATGATCTCAGGGTCCTGGGGTCCAGCCCCACGTCGCGATGGGCTCCCCACTCAGTGGGGAGCCTGCTTCTCCCTCTCCCTCTGCCGCTCCCCCTCCTCGTGTGCTCTCTCTCAAATAAATAAAATCTTTTTTATTTTTTTAAAGATTTTATTTATTTATTTGACAGAAAGAGAGAGAGGGAGCACAAGCAGGGGGAGCGGCAGACTCCAGCTTGATTCCAGAACCCTGGGATCATGACCTGACCCTAAGGCAGACACTGAACTGACTGAGCCACCCGGGTGCCCCTAAATAAAATATTTTTTTAAAAAAGAGGATTAAGCCTCAATAGCATTCTTCGTTTGTTTTTATTAATAGGCTTTATTTTTTAGAGCAAAAAAATTAAGCAGATCTCATTTTGGCCCCCCCATCATTTCCCCATTATTAAAATTTTCTATTAATGTAATCGTACTCTTTTTATTATATTTTAAAAATTGGAGACGGTTATTGCTTTGGTGAATAAGAAAAGTATTCGTGATCGTAAGCAGTTGGACCTATTAACTACTGACAGAGGAAGTACTTTCACACCATCTATACCCAGACTAAGATTATTTTATTTGGTGGAAATTCCCATATTTAAACAGCTAATCAGCTAAATTTGCAACCAAACAAAGAAAGCACTAAACTTGCAACATTAAACTATAGACGAAGGTTCTGCTCTTAACTGTCCCCTTGGCCAGTGGCTTTGGCCGAATCTCTTAACCTCCGTGGAAGTCTGTGTTGGATTAGAAAAGCCAAAAGATGCCTTTCAAGCTCAAAATGTTATTAGTTTATTAATCCCCTGTTGCCCAAATGAGTGGTAGACTATGTCAGGTGGCTCATAATTTTTTTAAATTTACATAGTTGGGTTTTCAAAATATGTCCTTAAAAATCGAGCACCTCAAACCCATCATTTCACAAATATTGCTTCAGATGAAACTAAATTTTAAAAATTATTCAATTGATGTCAAATTAGAGAAAATGTTATCCAATTGTGCAAGTAACATGGACATGACAAAAACCAGAAGTAAAGAGCAACTGAATAAAGTTTGGGAACACCGGATTAATCAATGAACCAATCCATTCAAGAAACTGTGTCAAACACGGCCTTGTCCCTGAGCTCTTCTTTTTCAACTGTATTCTCTAGATAATTTGGCTCAATTAATGAACAGGTACATCAGAACTGACGGGGGGGGGGGGGGGGGACGACACAGTATAATAAGAAAGGTACTATGTTAGAGAAATGCCCAGGGGCGAGGGAGCGCTGAACAGAGCAATTAGATCTAATTCCAAAACACCTTCAATATTTCTGGAAACTAGACAAAGTCTACAGGGCCAATTTGTGAATAGAGAGAAGGACTGGTGAAACCTGTCTTAAAGTTTTCATCATCTCCTCGTCTTACAGGGCCTGGAACTTGATGTACTCACTGGGACGCTATCCTAGGGATTGAGATCATTTGTAGGTTTCTCAAGTCAAACGCTGTCATGGTCTGTCTGCAGACCGCCCCATCCCCTTGGCACCAACCCCACCAGCCCTCCCTCTGGGAGGAGAGGAGACATTTGATTCATCTTTACATGAAGTTTTCAAGTATCCGAAGCCCGTGGCTCGCTCTTTAATGCACGTGCGGAACATCGAAGTCCGTCTTCATAACCCGTACACCTTTGCCCGATGTCTGAAACAAATACTTGCTGGACCAAAAATGTAGGCAAGTTATGAACGACCCGTGAACCACTTCTGCTAAAGGCACATGGAAGATGCCAGTGATTTGAAATGTTGTCATGTTTCCATTTTTTTTAGATTTTTCCCTGTCCCGCGCCTATGTGTCCTAAGGCGAAGAACTTGGCACATGTCTCCTTTCTCCACTGGGTCTCACGCGGCTGCTGTAGCGCTCGGCCCTTGCAGAGAGCGGACGACCGTTTCTGTCGTGTGCAAAGCCTGCCCTTGAAGATAATCCGCCATTCCACGCAATGTCCTGTGTTCCAAGTTTCAGTTAAGGATCTGCTTTTTAAGGGACGCCTGAGTGGCTCAGTCGGTTCAGCATCCGACTCTCGATTTCAGCTCAGGTCGTGATCTCATGGTCGTGGGATTGAGCCCTGAGACAGGCTCCGTGCTCTGCGTGGAGCCTCCTTGAGATTCTCCCTCTGCCCCTCCCCCTGTTCTTGCTCTCTCCTAAATAAATGAATTTTAAAAAATAATAATAACAACAATCTGCTCTTTAAGTGTGGGTTGCCTTCCTTGATGAATGCCTATTGTTTCTTTGCCAAAGAGTGAAAAATCTCTTTTTTTTTTCTTTAGTTCTTGGGAAAAATCAGTCCTTGATTGCAGTAATCAGCTTATCCCAGGTACTTAGTGATATCTATGCCCTCTGTTACTTTTATAAAATAATAACTAATATGTGCAATCCTATGTGCTAGGCCCAAAACTACATGTAGGACTTTTAACCTTCACACCAACCCTATGAGTTTGTATGGACCAAAGTGAGTTATGAACCCAGCTAGTCTGAGTCCAAAACCCACACTATTCACCACTCTATGTTTTTGTCCCTAGTAATCCTATTTTGGTTCATGTTTTACAAATAAACCTCTCTCAAACTTTTTTTAAGGAAAAGGGTTATTGCTCCTTAATTAATAAATCAATATAACGGTGAGTCCTTCTGTAACTTTTTAAAAAAATCCTTTATACAGTACCCCAAGAATTCAGTTCTCAAATGTATCTTTACACCTGTATTTTTATGGAACGATTTGCTTGATGTGATGTTCTGTTTCAAGTTATAATACACACCCATCTGTCATTCTCTTCTTGCCGTTTATGGAATAAGATTATGTGAGTTAGGGACACACGTTTCATGGCTTCCTCCCCAAAGAATCATGCACACAGCTGGGACACTCGGGCTACTGCAAAAAAGGAAACTGTGTGCTCGAAACAGCTTTAAAGTCAGGGGCTGAAGAAGAAGCAAAGCTCCAGCCTTCTCCTGAAAGCCATTTGTGCTTCCAGGGAAGGAGTCCTTGGCACAGAAATTGGCGTTTTTATCTGACATACCGGCTCCCAGGGTTTCAAATAACAGCGACAGAGCAAGAACCCAACTTTCTAAGTCTGCCACTGCGAACTTGCTGGACGCAGAGGGAATAGCTCTGAATGTGGCTTTTGTGCCCCATCCTTTCTAGTTACCTACTAGCCTCGCCATGCTGTGCACCTGTCCCCCGGACATTCCAGACGTGAACTGTCCTCTCTCCTGCACTTGAAGATCTTAAGGAAATGCAAGTGGTTGTAGTGTATCTGGGACGTGTTAATCAGTACCAAAGCCTCAAAAGAATGGGTTTATAAATGATGCCATTGCAGAGAAATAAGGACGGATAGGTCCTCTTTGTTTATTTATTTGCATACGTGTAGATATATATACATGCATGTGTGCGCGTGTACGTATTTCCTGCGGCAGAGAAGGGCTAGACCGAATTTGAAATGGCGGTGGGCAATCGCATACAAGTGCATAATCGGTTTACGCCTGCTATTCTCTTCTGTTGCAACCGCTGTCACTGCTTTCTGTGACTTGGTATTAGATTGAATTTCTACTCCTGCTATGTTTAGAATCTATTTTTAACTTGGCCAACTGATTTACTATGGAGCCATGTGAGTGTTGCTATTTTTAAATATATAATAGTTGTCCCTGGAACCCAGTTAAAGCCCTGGAGAAGACCATTGTATGCCCACACTGCTGTACCCTACATGTTCCAGGATGTAAGATAATGATTTTAAAAAATTTTGTTACTGAGTTCCTGCCTTATGAGAGGCAACAGGCTGCCTGCTTTCAAATGTTTTCTCATTTGATACTCAAAAAAAAAAAAAAAATCTCGTGTTGCTAGAGACTTCTTGCCTTCCCAGCACATTGTAACTTTACATGTAATTGTAAAGCTGTGGACTGAGCGTGGGTATTGATGCCAGGTGGTCCTGAGTTCAAATCCCGTCTTTGTCGCGTGTTAGCTCCGTGGATTTGAGCAAATTCCCCAGCCTGAGTCTCAGCTTTTTCACTTGCCAAATGGGAAAAGAGCCAAGTAGTTGTGAAGAAACCCTGGGCTGATGAGCGCGTCTGGCACAAAACAGCAGCCCCGGAAAAGGTGGGCATTGTTACTTTGTATTATTCTGAGTTCCTTCTCGTCCTGGAAGAGAAAAGGTCCAAGAGCTCGGAAGACACATCGGTTAAATGCTCACTCCGCGGCTCCTGGAGCTCTTTGACGGGGCGGTCTCGATCTGAGGGGCTGGAAGCCAAGCAGTCACCCCATTCAGCATTTGAACAACCGCCAGACCTTTCAGTTGGGGCCTTTTGCCCGTGGGAGTCCTGACACACCTGCTAGAACCTGGGGAGGGAGTCCTGGTAATTGTTTAACAGAATATTAGCTTTGCGCGGGTGTGTCTTGGCCTGCTTGGTCTCAATACGGCTTAGAAAGAAGCAGCAATGACACACACGGCGACAGGGCCAATCCTTGGCCTCCTGTGTCTACACCCCACCGGGTCTGGGTTAATACCCCTGGGTGAAGATTTCAGAATCCCGGTCCTGTCCTCCAGGAGACCCACCAGATGCTCTCTGGGTCAAGGGCCGGCGGAGCTCTGCGAAGTGGTCTGGGTGACACCCCGTGACTTTGAGATAACAGCCTCGTGTGCCTCCGCCGTTCCCGGGACTCCTTAGGAACGGTCTCTACCGCCTGCGACTGGACGGTCCTGTTAGGAGACACTGGTACAGCTCGTCCAGGTTGGGGTAGGCGTTAGCAGAGCCGGGCTGCTGAGTCCGGTGAGGAAGGATGAGCTCCTAGGTCTGAGCACCTAGCGTTCTGCCGGGCACTTCACCAGGGAGGCTTTACCGTTGCTCCGGGGAAATGAGCGGGGAGATTTTCCTCCCACTGCGTTTGCGGAGCGTGAAATCTCTCGTAGCTCAAAATCACACTCTTCCGGGCGCCTGGCAGGCCCAGTGAGTGGAGCGTATGACTCTTGATCTTGGGGTCGTGAGTTCAAGCCCCACGCTGGGTGTGGGGATTGCTTAAAAATAAGATCTTAAAAAAAGAAAAGAGAAGGGGCGCCTGGGTGGCACAGCGATTAAGCGTCTGCCTGTGGCTCAGGGCGTGATCCCTGCATTATGGGATCGAGCCCCGCATCGGGCTCCTCCGCTGGGAGCCTGCTTCTTCCTCTCCCACTCCCCCTGCCTGTGTTCCCTCTCTCGCTGGCTGTCTCTCTCTTTGTCCAATAAATAAACAAAATCTTTGAGAAGAAAAAGCAAAGCAAACTCTTTTATAGGACTATTTCAAGAAACAAATCCTTTTCTTCTGGTATCTGCACAAACTGGAAAGAATTACGAGTCCCCTCGCACTGAACACCCACTGCTGACCAATGTCTCCTACCGCACAACATACTTACCAGAAATATTTGCAGGATGTAAGTTTGATTGTCTGGTCCTAGTGCGGGTCTTCCTGGACCTTCTCAAGCAGTCGGGTGCTTACCCACTCCTCGAGCGCAAGGACTTCGGTGTTCATTTGTCTCGTATTTGCCAAATCACCTAATACAGGGCTCTGTCTTGTCAGCTTCACAGCAGTTACTGTGGCAAAGGACATTTCCATGGTGCTGGCTCAGTCCTAAAGACAGAAACATTGTCTTTCTTTCTTTCTTTTTTGTTGTTTTTAAGATCTTATTTATTTATTTGTCAGAGAGAGAGAGCACAAGCAGGGGGAGCAGCAGAGGGAGAGGGAGAAGCAGGCTCCCCACTGAGCAAGGAGTCCGATGCAGGACTCGATCCTGGGGCCCTGGGATCATGACCTGAGCTGGAGGCTTAACCAACTGAGCCACCTAGGCATCCCAAGACAGAAACATTTTCTAAGCAAGTATTTTTGCATAAAATTTCACAAACTGAAGGGCTCTCATTTTGTGTTATAAAACTTTATGAGTCATCCTTGGAGATGGTGGGTTGTTTTTTTTTTTTTTTTTTTTTTTTTTTTTAGGTTGTATTTTAAGTAATCTCTACACCCAGTGTGGGGCCCAAACTCAGGACCCTGAGATGAAGAGTCGTTCTCTCCACAACTGAGCCGGCCCGGTGCCCTGAGGATGGTTGATATCTTTAATGTCTCTCTCTTGCGCACAATTTTCTTTGGAAAACTCTTGTTTTATTTGCCTTAAACAGGCAGTCGGGACTCGTGGAAATTGTTGCTTGTTCATAGAATACAATCTTGTCAGCAAAAATCAAATATAAAACCACAAAAATGTCTTACATATAAAAGTTATACAGTTGCCCAAAATATTTGAAAAACTAGATTTTGATACCTTCACATCTAAATTGAGCTTATTATCCTATTCGTTATGGTTTAAAAGTGTCCATGTTTTAAAATTTGATGTTCTCAGTAAAGTTTTTGCAATGGGTCAGGCATCTTTTTAGAAACAATTTATTGTTAATTGGAATGGCTGGGAGGCAGTGTTTAGTTGTTATAAAGTAAACCTATTTTAATGTGGTTCATGTCACTGGTTTAACTCATATATATTATCAGACTTTAATGGGACTTTTCAGGGACTTTGGTTTCTTTGTTATCGAAGCTTTGAGATTTTATAAAAAGAAGCTTTCAGTGAAAAGGATAGTGTTATTTAAAATTCTTTTTCCACTCCTTCAAAGGATTAACTATTTTTTGAATCAGTAATATATGCATGGGGCACAAAATTCAAAAAGTACAAAGGCTGTATAGAGAAAAGAAAGTCTCCTTCCCTGTCTTCCATCAGCCTAAAATCTCTCTCTAGATATAGTTATCAGGTTTTTTGTGTTTGTTCTACTTTTTAAAAACCACACACAAATATTTATATTATTTAATTAATGTCTTATTACCTTCCTGTTAGAATAAGCAGGAACCAGGAAAATGTCATAGCATATAATCCTTCCAAAATTCTACACAAAGTCTTTATTTTACATGTGAAGCCCAGAGAAAATAAAATTTGCTTATTTTCTCTGAGCCTGGGGAAAGTCTTGCATCGCAGAGTAATATACTGATAGTAAAGTAATCCCCACCACAGATGATGAGAGAAAGAACCGAATGACTATATTGCGTATTTTAACTAAGTAGAAAACTAGTTCATTCAAGCGAAAGATCACAATGAAATATTTTTTAATTATTTGATAATCAGTTTTGCATATACTGCTTCATTGTCTGACTTACAAATCCCTGAACCAAAGCTTTCCATGAATCTATATAGGATTTGAAAAAATCTAATTTCCCCTCACTAGAAAACTTTCTCTTCCTAAGAATTTTTTTTTTTTAAGATGCCATGTTCAAAAAAAATAGTATGTGCTGGACACTTTAAATATGTTATGTCTGGAGTTCCCGGGTGGCTCAGTTGGTTAAGCATCTGCCTTTGGCGCAGGTCGTGATCCTGGGGTCCTGGGATCAAGTCCCGTGTCAGGCTCCCTGCTCAGTAGGAAGTCTGCTTCTCCCTCTCCCTCTGTCCTTCCCTCACTCATGCTCCCTCAGCTCTCCCTCTCTCTTAAATAAATAAATACATTAATTAATTAATTAATTAATTAACTATTAATACGTTATGTCTAATCCTCATAACAACCTTGTGAGGTTGGCTTTCTTGCCCTTTGTGTAGATGGGAAAGCCAAGGCTCTAAGAACAGTCACTTGCCACCGGATCATAACAGTAAGTGCAGACCTGGGGTGCACACCTTGCTCTAATGACCCAAGTCACCGCCCACAATGTCATTTGAAACACAGAATCTCCTACGCTGGGAACAGGGCGCATTGCTTGACAGCGTGGATCTCATTTCATCAAGGTATGTGCCAGAAACCTGAAGACACGCTTGTACACAAATTATGGTCAGGGAAACTCGGTGAAGATAGATGTAGGTAAAGTGAGAATAGATAAAATGGCCAAAACCTTCAAAACGTTGATTAGCAGCCAATGTACTATTCTTGGGAGTAGATACAATATGGCTCTATCCTCAGCCCTGTTCTGACCAACATTTTATTACTGCTTGGGACCAGAGCAGTGACTGTAATACAGTAGGATATGTAAACCTATTGAATAAATGAATGAATAATATTTGTACTGTGCTGATTATCTCTTAAGCTGTCACAAAGTTTCAAGTCACAAGAATCATATCAAACAGGTAATTTCAGATTAAAATATCATAATAGGCAAATATGATAGGTCAAGGCTAAAACAATAACATTTAATAGGGATAAATGTTAAATCCTAAACTTAGTCTTCCATTATCAATTTTACAATGAGAAGACATGGGCATTGAGCCTTGAAGTGTGGAAGGAAGGAAGGAAGGAAGGAAGGAAGGAAGGAAGGAAGGAAGGAAGGAAGGGAGGGAGGAAGGAAGGAAGGAAGGGGAAGAGAGGAAGAGAGGACAGAAGGAAGGTGGTTTGTACTTTCATGGATAAAAACCTCAAAATGAGGGGCACCTGGGTGGCTCAGTTGGCTAAGCGTCCAACTCTTGATTTCATTTCAGGTCATGATCTCATGGTCATGAGATCGAGCCCCACATTGGGCTCTCACAGAGTCTGCTTGAGATTCTTCCTCCCTTTTCCTCTGCCTCTCCCCCTGCTCATTCAAGTGTTTTCTCTCTCTCTCTAAAATAAAATAAATAAATAGAATCTTTAAAAAAAAAAAACTCAAAATGAGGCTAATAATATGATTGAGCTACTGAATGAACTCAATATACAATTAAGGAACAACATAAGCAAGGGTATTCCTTGGGTTTGCTCTACAATAGAAAGACTCCGTCTGGAATATGTTTCAAACCCTGGGTCCCTCATGTTAACAGAAACAATAGGGACCGAAAAGAATCCATAGGAAAGTGACAAGGGTGCTGAGCAGAATTAAGTCTGGGACACATGAAGAATAGTGATAGAACCTGGGATTTTAGTCCAGAGACCAATAATCTGTGCAGGCATGACGGCTAGCTTCAAGAACTTGGGCAGAGTATGGGAAAGGAATCATATCTGCAGCCTATTCTTGGACCAGAGAGTCACAGTTGGAAGATTCCTCACCCACCCGTCCTCTGCAGCTTGAATCACAGATGATCACTCATACACATATCCGAACGAGAACAAAACACAGAGTTACTGATCTGGAACCTAAACTCATGGTTTTCAGGATGTGGACTCAAGACCAGTGGCACCAGCATTACCTGGGATCCTGTCAGAAGTATAAAGCCTTTGGACCCCTTCCCAGATCTACAGAATCAGGAACTGTGGAGGTGGGGCCCAGCATCCTGTTTCAATAGCCTTCCAGGTGGTTCTGATGCCCACTCAAACATGACAACCATTACAGATCGTCAGATGTGTTTGGCCTAAAATCTCGATAGCAAGGTTTGAAAAACCTTCCTTCTCTTCAGTGATTCCTATTCACCTGTCTTTGAACAGATCCAAGCATTCATCCAATCCATTCTGTGTAATGGGTGTTTGTTAGTTTTTTGGCTACACGGTTTCCAATGAGGATTGATCTCCCATTTTATGAGTCGTAGGGGGAGACCAAGTGTTCCACTACATATGCCAAAGCGTCCAGATACTCTCTCTTCCAACCCTCTGGGAGCAGGGAGGGGACATGTGAGCCAGGATGGCAAATTAGTTGCCCCCACCCAGAACTCTGGATGTTGAGCATGTGACACAAAGACAAAGCAACCGTTAAGAATCCTTCATTGAGCAAGGTCTAGGGGTAGTAGGTGGCAGGAGTGCCTGATGCCCGTCCAAGAGGTTCCTATGGGATGACCTTGGTTGAGGGACCTTTAAATGAGTTAGGCAGAGTTCATTTCTGTGGCTTCCAACCAAGAACCAGAAAGATACATGCCTGGGGCTCCTGGGTGGCTCAGTCATTAAGCATCTGCCTTCGGCTCAGGGCATGATCCCAGGGTCCTGGGATCGAGCCCTGCATCTGGCTCCCTGCTCTGCTGGGAGCCTGCTTCTTCCTCTCCCACTCCCCCTGCTTGTGTTCCCTCTTTCGCTGTGTCTCTCTCTGTCAAATAAATAAATAATATATTTTAAAAAAAGAAGAAAGGTATATACCTGCTCATTCCCTGCACATTCCATATTCAATGAAGCCCTTGGATTGTTTTCTCTGTTTTAGACAATGACAAAACTAGGTAATCAATGCTGGCCAACATCAGCAAGGAGCAGAACAAATGGCTGAAGCCAGTGGCTGGACGTTGGGGTTCTTATGCCCCATGACATTGTGTCTTCAGAAGAGATCTCAAGTGCTTCCCGGAATAATCCAATATTGCTTGGTTTTGTAGAAAATTTTATTAAATCGTCAATAGCTATACCACCCAAATATGAAATATTCTCACCAAAGAAATTGAACCTGACTCTAATTAAGCTTCCAGAGCTAGCTTTCATTTACAGGAAATGGGGGTAGGAGCTGGAGAGACAATGGAACAGTGAGTTAAATGGCACTAGAAGGAAAATCCAAAATGTGGGATATTGTGTCGGACAACTAGACCAGTATCTTTCCTAAGTCAATGGCATTGAGAAAAGAGGTATGGAAGAGGGAAGGAGATCACCCTACACCCAAAGAAACCAAAGAGATGTGACCACCAAATGTGATATGTACATTTTGTTTGGATTTTGATTCCAACAAACCAACTGCGACATAAGAAGAAGAGTACACTTACAGTAAAAATATAAAAAGAAAACAATTGCTCCAAAGCCCATTATCTACATGGTGCCATAAAGCACATCGTTGATTTTCCATAAATGTGAAATAAGAAAATGATTTGCATGTAATCATTTAAAAAAAAACAACACCCTGTGGGAAAGAACACCTGAGAGGTTAAGACTTGTGAGATCTAATTATGGTTATTGCTCTGTGACCCTGAACAAATGACATAGTACACTCAGCTGCAAATGGGAAGAACCTTATGAAATGGCTATTTGAAGTCCCTCATAAAAGCTCTGGTAGAGAGCATGATGACCATGAGTGCTATAGAGCTCCACGTTAGAGGAACAGTCCAGGGGTGCGTTACACAGCCTCTGAGATGGTCCTCGATGGTCTCCTCCACCTCTTAGTCACATCCTGTATAATTCCCCTCCCTGTCACTGTGATCTCCCTTCAGAGATTTCAGTTATTAAAAAGGACAACAGGTGCATAATGAACGGGGCGGGGGGGAAGGTGGGGAAAGGCATCAGCCTGTCTTCCTACTTAGGAACAGATTTTACCTAAAAACAATCTCACATTATGACCGTGAATTGATGATTCTGTATATCTCCGCTGCTGGAATAGAAAGTAACATTGTTCATGGGAGAACAGGTGTCTGAATGAAGCATAGGTGCGTTAAGAAAGGAAGAGGGCCACAAGTACATCTCTTTTTTAAAAAAATTGTGCCACCTTCAGCGGTTAAGTGTCTGCCTCCGGCTCAGGGCGTGATCCCGGCGTTATGGGATCGAGCCCCACATCAGGCTCCTCCGCTATGAGCCTGCTTCTTCCTCTCCCACTCCCCCTGCTTGTGTTCCCTCTCTCACTGGCTGTCTGTCTCTGTCGAATAAATAAATTTAAAAAATCTTTAAAAATAAATAAATAAATAAATAAATAAATAAATAAATAAATAAATAAATTGTGCCACCTTAACCATTTTTGAGCATACAGTTCAGTAGTCCGGAGTATGTTCCCGTTGTCGTGCAACAGATCTCTAGAACTTCGCATCCTGTAGAAGTGAAACTCTATATCCATTAAACAACAGCTGGTCGTCCCCCCCACCCCCTCACCCCAGCTCCCTCCAGCTCCTGGTAACCACTGTTCTACTTTCTGTTCCTATGAACTTGACTACCGTAGATACCTCAAATAAGTGGAGTCCTAGAGCATGTGTCATTTTGTGACGGGCTTATTTCACTTAGCAGAATGTTCTCAAGGCCCAGGATTTCCCTCCTTTTTAAATACTATCCCATTGTATGTATATGCTCCATTCTGTTTATTCATCTATCTATTCATGGACATTTGGTTTGCTTCCACCTCTTGGCTATTGTGAATAATGCTGCTATGAACAGGAGTGTGGAAGTGTTTGAGACCCTGCTTTCAGATCTTTTGGGTATATACCCAGAAGTGGGATGGCTGGCTATGGTAGTTTTATTTGTAATTTTTCAAAGAACTGTTGTACTGTTTGTCATGGTGGCTGCACCGGCTTCCAGTCCCACTGACACCGAGCAGGAATCCAATTTCTCCACATCTTCCAACACTTATAATTTTCTGATTTCTTGATAGTAGCCATCATAGGGGGGTGCAGGTGGTATCTCATCGTGGTTTGATTTGCATTTCTCTAACGATTAGTGATGTCGACCATCTTCTCATGCACTCGTTGGCTATTTGTATATCACCTTGGGAGAAATGTCTATTCAAGCCCATTGCCCATTTTTAAATTGGGTTATTTGGTTTTTGGTTGTTGAGTTGTAGTAGTTCTATACTTTGAATATTTTTTGAAGATTTATTTATTTATTTTAGAGAGAGAGGGAGAGAGCAAGAGAGCCTGGGGTGGGGCGGGGCAGAGGCAGATGGAAAAGAGAATCTCAAGCAGACTCCACGCTGAGTGCAGAGCCTGATGCAGGGCTTGATCTCACACCCCTGAGATCACGACCTGAGCCGAAACCAAGAGTCAGACGCTTAACTGACTGCATCACGCAGGCACCCCTATATATTCTGAATATGAACCCCTTATCTGACTTGCAAATATTTTCTCCCATTCTGTAGGTTGCCTTTTCACTCCATTGATTATGTCCTTTGATGAACGGTTTTTAAGTCTGCTGTCGTCCAATTTGTCAATTCACGCTATTGTTGCCTGTGCTCCCGCATTCCAAGAGATCACTGCCAAGTCTAGTGTCATCAAGTTTTCCCAAATGTTGTCTTTGAGGAGTTTAGTCTGGAGTCCTTAATCCATTTTGATTTAATTATTGTATGTGGAATGAGATAAGACCCCAAGTTTATTCTTTCCTAGATGGACGGCCAGTTTTCCCAACCCCAGTCGTTGAAGACACTGTTCTTCCCCCATCGAGTGGACTTGACACCCTGTTGAAGATCATTTGACCATATATGTGAGCATTTATTTATGGACTCTGTTCCATTCCATTGATCTATACTTGTCCTTATGCCAGTACCACACTGTTTTGATGTGTAATATGTAGCTTTGTAATATGTTTTGATCTAAGGAAGTTGAATCCTCCAATTTTGTTCTTTTTGGCTATTCAGAGTCCCTTGCAATTCCATATGAATTTTCAGATTTTTTTCTATTTCCAGAAAAAATGTCATTGAGATTTTGATTGGGATTGCATGAATCTCTAGATTGCCTTGGGTAATATGGACATCTTAACATGATTAAATCTTTAATCCACAAATACAGGGTTTCTTTCCACTTATTTGTGTTTTCTTTAAATTCGTTCAGCAATGTTTTATAGTTCCATTGTATAAGTCTTTCACCTCCTTGGTTACGTTTACTCCTGAATATTTTAATCTTTTTGATGCTACTGTAAATAGAAATTTTTAAATTTCCTTTTTTAATTGTTAACGGTTAGTGTATAGACACATTCCATTTTTAAAAAACAGTAATGTACTCTTTCTGTTAAGGAATTTTCATATTCCGGAGACTTTGGTTTTTTACCAATGCCGCAGAGGAGTTGTTTTATGGGCTTGACGTGCATCTGGAATAAGTGAAGAATGCTGTGAAAATCAGAACATTAGTAACGTATGCATTTGCCTAAAAAGCTGTGCAAACTTGGGAGTTCCTATTGGATGTGGTCCGATTTGTCCATTTACCCACAATTAGAGGAATCCATAGGAGCACTGACATTTGGAAAGTAACTTCTTTGCACAGCCCCAACAGCAGAGGGTTTGTGACAGGGCCCTTAATGATTACCCCACCCCAGGCCTTTGAAGGGAAACACTGAACCCTGTATCGGTTAGGACTCTTTCAGCTGTACTTGACAGAGAACCTTCTTAAACTGCCTCAGCCAGGAGACAGCATACGCGTAACTCTAGTGTCTACAAGCAGGACTGGATTTTGCCTTTACTGATCCAGGAGTTGAAATAATGTGACCAAGCTCCAGTGCCAGCCTTAGACCAGAGCAAGGGGAGCCCCTACCCTGGACCCTGCAGTGAAGGGCCTGGATACCCCAAATCTGGAAAAGTAAAAATAATAATAATAAAAATAATAAATTACCTTATAATATAATATAATAAAATAAAATCCCACTCAGTCTTCCAGAGAGTTTTCGGCATTTGGTAAACATGGAGTGGAGGGAAACCCCAGGGGACAGATGCAGTGCCATCGTCAGTACAGAAGCCCCCTGAGCTGAGGGAGACATGGGGAGAGAAGATTCCGGCCCCTGCCCTGAAGAACCACACAAAACATTTCTGGTGTTTTAATTCGACTGCCCCGAGCGGAGAAGTCTAGACCTGCGTGTGTCCACAGGTGGCTGTCAAACGTTTCAAATGTAGCTATTCCGTGCTGAGATACAAGAGTGAAAAACACACTGGAATTTGAAGACTAGTACAAAAGAAGTAAGTAAAATACCTCCTTAATAAGTTTTTATATTGATTACATGTTGAAATAACACTTTCACCCGTTTCTCTTAACTTTTTGTAACGTGGCCATTAACTTTTGTTTAATAACCTCTGTATCTGATACTGTATTTCCATGAGCTCACTCGGGTTGAGGCAAAGAAAATTCCCCAGAAAATGCCATGCCCTCCCTGCCCTCTGCTCTGATAGCTTCAGGAAGCTCCTAGAACCACTTGGAAGATTGTGGTGCCTGGGTGGCTCAGTCGGTTGAGCGTCTGACTCTTGATTTCAGCTCAGGTCACGAGCTCAGGGTCCCGGGATCGGGCCCACATCAGGCTCCACACTCAGCAAGGAGTCTGCTTGAGATTCTCTCTCTCTCTTCCTCTGCCCCTCTCACCGTTCTTGTTCTCTCTCTCTAAAATAAATAACAATCTTAAAAAAAGAAAAAAAGAACTACTTGTAAAATGGAGGTGTGGGCTGGGGGGAGGGAACCTGCTACCTCAGCTCCCTGAGGCATTGGCAGGTCAGTCCCCTTCCTGGGAGTCTGCCCAGCACGACCTGGAGTCCCGGTCCCGCCCTGCCTGGCTGGTGCCCTTCCCCTGGTGGTGCCTGACTCATCACTGATGGGGCATCTCTAGAACCCCGTGAGGCTTATGGGGGCAACGCCAGGGCATGAGCGTGTTCAGGTTGACACAGAATGACGTCATCTCACTGTCCCATGAGGTCATAGGGAGGAAGGGCTCTCTATGGGGGAAGAGCTGTGGCTCCTGGCGAGCTGGAACACAACTTAATGAATAGAATCACAGGGCTGGAAATAGACGCTCCCAAATTCAGAGCTTCCGAGGGATATTGTCCTTTTCTTTCTTTTTTGGAGTGTATGAGAATTGAACCAAACCTTGAGGCAGCTGTCGGGAAGGGGCTTCGGCGCCAGCCCACTCCTGCGGCAGCCCAGCCTCCACACAGCTGAAGCCGGCGGGAGTGCTTTCTGGGGCCTCGCACGGCACACTCGGCTCGAGCTACACGGATCGTTTTTTCCTCCCATTGTTTGAACTGCTACTTAAAGTGCTTTTCCAGGTGTTCCCTTTCTGACCTCCCAGCCGACCAAGAAGCTTACCTTATTCCTTAGGACTTCAGTCTGTTCCCTAGTGTCCTGGGCACGGCAGACGCTCAATTACTATTGACTATCAGTGGGATCTCTGCTCACCAGACTCCTCTGGAAACGAGGGTCTTTGCCACCAACTTAGCCAGTCCCCTCCATCACTTCCAGGTCCCCGATAGCCATGATCTCCCCGTAAGCACACCAGCTGGCTTGAGAAAGACACAGGTAGCATATGGTCAGGATGTAAGCATCACTCTGCATCTCAGATTAAGAACCAAACCAAAGCAAAACCAAACTTTAAACAACCTCTGTGGGTTGTCGCGATGAAGGGGTCAGGTTTACCCACCAGGACACGGATTCCAAGCCCCCGCCCTGTGCTCCTGTGTTGGCTGGTTGGCCTGCCTCCCGTGACATGCACCTGCCCTCCCATGAGCTGGTTGAGGATAGCTGCTCACATCTTCGTCGGAGTTGGCTCAGACCTCCATCTGAACTGGGTCTCAGTCAGCCCCAGCTCGGCCTGCCCACAGCTGTAGCCCGAATGCCATTGTCCGTTGTCTGGTCCACACCCAATGCTCAGCCCCCTAACATGACGCTGCCCTTTGTCCTGCTCCACGTGAGCCCATCTTCCCCAGGGCTGCCTGTGTCTTTCTAAATCACAGATATGGTTGAGTCACTCCCCAGCTCAAAAATATTTAACAGTGATGGGGCACCTGGATAGCTCAGTTGGTTAAGTGTCTGTCTTTGGCTCAGGTCATGATCTCAGGGTCCTGGGATCAAGCCCCGCATCAGGCTCTCTGCTCAGCGGGGAGTCTGCTTCTCCCTCTTCCTCTGCGCCTCCCCCTGCTTGTGCTTTCTCTCTCTTTCTCTCTCATCTCTCTCTCATCTCTGTTTCTCAAATAAATAAAGTCTTAAAAGAATAAAATAAAATCTTTGAAAAGTATATTTAACAGTGCTCTGTAGTCTATAGATGAAGTCCCAAAGCCAAAGTACTCCATGAAGCATGCTATAATCTGACATCAGTAGAACTTTCTAGCTTCCTGTCTAGTGATACTCCAGCCCCCACCCTGCCTTCCTCAACCTTTCCTCCACACAAAATCTTCAGCCAAAAGGAATTCTTAAATGCTTTAAAACCTTGTGTCTTTTGCTCTTATTGTCCCCTTAACCTGAAAAGCCCTCTTCCTTGCATTAAATAATGACTAACATTTGTGCCACATTTTGGCAAACACTCCTTTGAGAGTTTCGTGTCAGGGATGGAGAGTGGTAGCCAGACTCCTGGGTTTTAATTTACCACTTCTTTGCTGTGTAATCCTGGGCAATCTGTTTAACCTCTGCAGTGTCTTCATTTTTATTTTTTTATTTTTGAAGATTTTATTTATTTGAGAGAGACAGAGCTTGAGCGAGAGCCGGTGGGGGTGGGGGAGGAGCAGAGGGACAAGCAGACTCCCCACTGAGCACGGAGCCCAACTCAGGACTTGATCCCACGACCCTGAGATCATGACCTGAGCCAAAACCAAGAGTCGGACGCTTGACCGACTTAGCCACCTCGGTACCCCTGATACCTCATTTTAAAAAATGAGATAATAATAGTATCTTATCTCCCAATCTTGTTTTGAGGATTAAAGAAGTTAATTTATTTAAAACCCTTAGAGGTGCGCCTGGGTGGCACAGTCGTTAAGCGTCTGCCTTCGGCTCAGGGCGTGATCCCGGCATTCTGGGATCGAGCCCCACATCAGGCTCCTCCGCTGGGAGCCTGCTTCTTCCTCTCCTATTCCCCCTGCTTGTGTTCCCTCTCTCGCTGGCTGTCTATCTCTGTCAAATAAATAAATAAAAATCTTTTTTTTTTAATTTAAATAAATAAATAAAACCCTTAGAATGTTGCCAGACACACAGCACACCCTTAAGAGGTTATTGTCCTCGTAACACTCCCACTGTTAAGCAAGGAATGGCCCAAATTCTTAGAAATTAGGACTTAGGTCTTCCTACTCAAAAGCTTACAGTCAGTGGATTTGGCCCTCATGCATTGCTCTTCCACCGAGCAAGAATCCTACTCGTTCTTCAGAGGCCCCCCTCAAGAATCTCTCTTGCTTCTGTGTGATCTAGGACACACGAAAGTATTGAGATGCCATAGATTGTAAGATGTGTTGTTTTGTGTGTCATTAAGGAAAAACAAAGAAACACACGTGCCAATCATAACTGTGAGACACCATGAATTGTGAGAGACATCTTGGTTGCGGAGATGTCAGCGCGCACCTTCGGACTGGGGGAGTAAGGTACCTGTTCCCTTGCCGGGCTTCAAGTAGCAGGCCGTGCATCCCTGCAGGAAACACACGTCGCACTGCACTCTAGCTGGTTGCTAACAGGCCTGCTTTCCCTGCTAGATAGGAGTAGCTTTAGGTAGGAAAGACATCTTTCTTCCTCCGGCCTCCCAGCACCCAACGTGGTGCTTGGCCCAAGAGAGATGTTCAATACTCAGTTGCTTAATATAAGTTGAAATCCTCATGCAAGGTCACATTAAACACTGTAAGGGGTCCACTAGGAATGAAAAATGTGTGACAGATTTTGTGTAATAATAAAACTTCATTGAGCCAAGGTTTCGACCAGGTATACCTCGGCGACTTGGTCTTCTGCTTCCAGGCATAGAAAAATGAATCATGTCATAGGCTGCCTTCCATAATGCCTCTACATTCCACAGGAAATATGAACCTTACTTGCCTATGTTATAAATACATATATATTTTATATAGGTTTTCAAAAACAGATGGCCCTTTTGCCAGCAAGAAAAGACTAACAATATTCCTAGTGGCCTGAAGATGTCTACTTTTAGATAAAATATCATGAAGGAAGTGTTCGCCCCTACAGTCTTCTGGGACATGCCTATTCTTTTGCTTTCTTTCCCTTATTCTGGAAGGTTTGAATGACCTGCCTTTTAAGGTTTAAAAATAGATGCTCAGACTGGGCTTTGAAATATTTCAAGAATACAGCATTACAGGAATCCCAGATGCTATAAAAATTCTACCTGCGTTTCCATCCCTACAGACACTCTGACTTTTGTCATCCCATCAGAAGCAGTAACGCTGATTTGGGGTTTTTCTTTTTCTTCTTTCTCTTTTTTCTTTTTCTTTTCTTTGCTTACCTTTCATCAATCAATTAATCTTGGAGTGCAAAGAGAACTTCAAGTAGTGCAGAAAGATCGCTTCTGGAATCTAGTCTGTTGGTCACAAGCAGGCACAGTGCAAGCTGGCGGTCCAAGGAACACAACTGACCCACCAGGAAAATCCTAGGAAGACGAGCTTCCACTGCATCGACAAGGACATCTTTAAAAGGGGTTCTTGGCTGGCTTTCTTAACAACATAGATGACTGTTGATTCTGCTCGACCTCTCCGTCTTTGGTTGTATAAAACCAAAGGGAGCGTCCAGTGTGCAGTGGGTGGCCCATGAAATGCTGCGTGTACTTCGTGCCCAGATTCTTCTTCTAAAATGTAAGTGCTCTTCGTGCTTGTCACCTTGCTTCGTGTCATACAACCCTGCACACTTAGGCACGACCAATGGTGCAGCAACTCTAGGGAAAGCCACCGAGAGGTGGCCTCACGTAAGAATCCCACCCCACAGGAGTAAGCCAGATGAACAGTGATTGGCCACCCTATCAGATCTTCTGTCTTGGGGAATTTTTTAAGTAAACTGGAGAGAAGGCATTAGAAATTGAATCAAAGGGGTGCCTGGCGGGCTCAGTCAGTTAGGCATCTGCTTCCGGCTCAGGTCATGATCTTGCAGTCCTGAGATCGAGTCCCAAATCGGGCTCCCTGCTCTGCGAGGACCCTGCTTCTCTCTCTGCACAAGACCTGCTCTCTCTTTCTCAAATAAATAAAATCTTTAAAAACAAACAAAAAAACAAAGGAAAGAAAATGAATCTAAGAAAATGGGTTAATAGTATGGTCACGTTATTAAAGCAGGGCGTGAAAGGATTTTGCTCCTGAGGAGGGAATGAGATGACCAGGCCATTAGAGCTGTCATGGTTTCCTGGCAGGCCTTGCTTGGAGTTACTGTTCCTACGAAACCTGGATTTTCTGCTGTGGAGACATTTTCTTGTTTCTTTACCTTCCTGGTATCCTGATATATTTAAAAATAACTTTTAATATTGTAAATATGATATGTGGGCATTGAACAGACCTCAAACAATTAAAAAATATTGGTAATAGTGAAAATCCATGTTTTCCTCTATTTTAATACCCTAAAGAGAACCAGAGTTAAAATTGTCAGTGTAATATTCTTGCATATTTATTTTAATATAGTATATTCTCTAACTTGCTTTCCTTATTCAGCAATAAATCGTGGATATTTCTCCATGTTAAAAAAAGTAGAGAGAAGGGCACCCGGGTGGTTGGTTAAGTGTCTGCCTTCGGCTTAGGTCATGATCCCAGAGTCCTAGGATCGAGCCCCGCATCGGGCTCCTTGCTTGACTTGGGGAGCCTGCTTCTCCCTCTCCCTCTGCCTGCTGCTCCCTCTGCTTGTGCTCTCTCTTGGTATCTCTCTCTCCCTATCAATCAATAAATAAAATCTTTAAAAAAAAAAAAAGGAGAGAGGGGGCACCTGGCTATCTCAGTCAGTAGAGCATGCAACTCTTGATTTTGGGGTCATGAGTTCGATCCCCATGTATCATGTGGAGTTTGCTTTAAAATTTTTTTTGGAAATATATATAGAGAGGGGTGTGGCTCAATAGGTTGAGCATCTGACTCTTGATTTTGGCTCATGTCATGATCTCAGAGTCCTGGGATTGAGCCCCACACCAGGCTCTGTGCTCAGAAGGGAGTCTCTTTGAGGGTTCGTTCCCTCTCCCTCTGCCCCTCCCCCATCTCTCTCTAAAATAAATGAATAAATGTTTAAAAAATATGTATAGAGAGATATATCTATATATTTATATAGAGAGAGAGATTTTATTCTTTGCAACAGTTGCGTAGTATTCCATTGTATGGATATACCATATTTTATTTAACCATCTAATATCAATGGATGTGGGGGCTGTTTCAAATTTTCAAAATAACAATGAACAATACAAAGGTCACCCTTTTCCACACATGATAATGTATTTATACAAATATTCCTACACAATAAATTCCTGAAAGTTGAATTTGGAGGGTCAAAGGGAATGTGCACTTAAAATTGTAACAGATGTGGCCAAATTGCCCCCTACCAGTTGAGATCACCTAGGGCTCACTCTGTCTCTTGTCGTCTAAAGCATGGCAACGTGGATTTGGCTGCAAGGAAGGTCGGTCGCTCCATCACTGTGAAGCTGACTGTGCCCGAGTTAGTAATATCTAATGGAATCTATTCCTCCTGGGAGCCTTGCTCCAGTGGGTTCCACTGGAATGAATCCCTTGTACATTTGGGGAAGTCCCTGTGGTTGTCGTCCAGAACCGCTCTGTGCTGCAGTCTGTCTACATTAAAGGCAAGGGTCACAGAGACACACGTGTGAAGTTCAATGTATTATTTAGTGCAGCGGCGTGCTCTGATGTTAAGCCTTAAAAAATAAAAGTTTTATACCAACCTGCACCATGCAGATTTTATGTCTGGATGCACAAAGTCAGAAGTCATCCTTGATGCAACGTGGAAGGGACATGTCCAGTGATATTCAAATAGGCAAAGCAAAAATTGAATTAAGAAGGCTGAGCATGTTCTTTCAAAATGTATCAGAGCAAAGGGGCGCCTGCGGGGCTCAGTCGGTGGCACATCCAACTCTTGCCTCAGGGTCATGAGTTCCAGCCCCACATTCGACGTAGAGATGACCTTTTAAAAATGTAGCAGACCAAAGTGCCAATAGAAGCAAGCTGCAGGGAAGGTCTTTTTCATTCAGTAATCTTTTTTTTTTAATATAAGATTTTATTTATTTAGGGGCACCTGGGTGGCTCAGTCGGTTAAGTGTCTGCCTTTGGCTCAGATCATGATCCTGGGATCCCAGGATTGGGCCCCACATTGGGCTCCCTGATCAACAGGGAGTCTGCTTCTCTGTCTCCCTCTGCCCCTCCCCCAGCTTGTGTGCTCTCTCTTTCTCTCTCTCTCTTACTCACTGTCTCTCAAATAAGTAAAATCTATTTATTTATTTATTTATTTATTTATGAGAAAGAGAGCATGAGCAAGGGAAAGGGCAGAGTGGGCAGAGAGGGAGGGAGACACAGAACAGGGAGCTGAGCAAGGAGCCCAACGCAGGGCTCGAGCCCAGAACACTGGGATCATGACCTGAGCTGAAGGGAGACGATCAACTGAGCTACGCAGGCACCCCACCTTTTTTCCCCCAAGATTTATTTATTTTATTTTATTTTAAGATTTTGTTTATTTATTTGACAGAGACAGAGACAGCCAGCGAGAGAGGGAACACAAGCAGCGGGAGTGGGAGAGGAAGAAGCAGGCTCCCAGTGGAGGAGCCTGACGTGGGGCTCCATCCCAGAACGCTGGGATCACACCCTGAGCTGAAGGCAGATGCTTAACGACTGAGCCACCCAGGAGCCCCAAGATTTATTTATTTTAGAGAGAAAGTGGTAGGTGAAGAGCAGAGGGAGAGAATCTCAAGCAGACTCCATGCTAAGCAGGAAGCCTGCTTGAGGCTCAATCGCATGACCCATGAGATCATGACCTGAGCTGAAACCAATAGTGGGACGCTTAACCAACTGAGCCACCCAGGCGCCCCCATTCAGGAATCTTCATTGAGAATCTAGAAGGCCCTTGCTACGTAGTAGGGATTCAGAGACAATTAAGAGATGGTTCCCTATCGCAAGAATGTTACAGATCTATGAAAGCATGAAATAGGATGGGACAACTAACAGGGCCAGAGGGACTCGGAGTAGATTTCACAGAGATGATCTCTGAATGGAGATTTAATAGATACGTAGACGTTTTCCGGATGAAAAAACAAAGGGAGGAGCATTCTAGGTGAAGGGACAGGAGATGTAAAAGAAGCCAGCAAATCTAGGGAGTGTGCAAAATAGTGATGCTTCGCTTAATGCCTAGCAAGGTGATGATATTATGGGGCTGTTCAGAAGTGTTGCTGTCGATGAGGACCTTTTCTGAGCCGGGTGTCTCAGACTGGGTCCTTCCCCTCTCTCCAACATGGAGCCATTGGCTGCAGGTGGCCATTGAGGCCTGGCACAAGGTGAATGTGATCAAGGAACCAAATTTTTAACTTTAGTTTTAATTAATATACATTTAAAAACACTCAATTCGGTTGTCAGAAGAAGTATGAACTATAGCTGGGCTAATCGGGGTGTGTGGATGTGCTTTGTCACCTGCAAGTTTTGTGCACTCTCATTTTGTGTGCCGAGTGTTTCTGATGAAAATTTGACATCCGAATTGAAATGTGCTATCAGGGCGAAATATACCCTGGAGTTCAAAGACTTAGAGAAAAAGAACGTGAACTATCTTATTGATAATTTTTACATTAGTTACATGTTCAGATAATAATATTTCAGACATACCAGATAAGTGAAATCCAGGGGCGCCTAGCTGGCTCAGTCAGAGGACATGCAACTCTTGGTCTCAGGGTTGTAAGTTCAAGCCCCACATTGGATATAGAGATTACTTAAAAAAAATAAAATCTTTTTTTTAATTAAAAAAACAAAAATTTAAAAATGTTTAAAAAAAGGAAAAGTGAAATCCACTATGAAAGTCAATTTCACCTGTTTATTTTTCCCTTTCTACTGTGGCTACTAGGAAATTAAAAATGACATGTGGCACTTACATTACATTTCTACGGGCATTGCTGCTCTGTACCCTCATCACATCGTGCCTGCATCTCTGCTGTAGTTTCCTACCTGTTCTTTCTGCACTCCTCCTGTTTGACCCATCCTCCACACTATTACCAGTTTGCAAAACATGAATTTTATCAGACTGGAATGCCGAACTCAACATCACTCCTCACATCTGGGGATATCGACTCCCTCCTTTCTCCTCAGTCCAGCCTTTATGGGCCTCCTCCATTTCCTCTGGCTCTCCCTTCCAAATGGCCGGAGTCCCAGCAGCCACTTTGTATCTTAACACTATAATGAAGGTGGAAGCCCTGCGTTAAGAAGAGGGGAGCAGAAAGACAGTTGCCTAGTTTCAGGAGTTACAACCTTGAATTTCCTGTCTTTAGTTTTTCTTTCTCATGAAAGAGAAACCTTTATTCTATTTCAGCCCCTACTTTGGGTTTTCTATTCATCCATGGCCAGACTGAATTTGTCAACTACTTCAATTTTTCTTAAAAGCGTTGTGCAGACGCAAAGAAACAAAAACACAAAACATGCCCATGACTCACTTAAAATATTTGGGCCTCAGTTTCCCTACTTGAAAATTCAGTTTATTTATTTTTAAAAGGGGAGGGGTGCAGAGGGAGAAAGAGAATCTTCTGTGGGCTCCAACCCGGGGCTGAGATGATGACCTGAGCTGAAAGCAGGAGTCAGACACTTAGTGGACTGAGCCCCTCCGGCGTCCCAAAAATCAGTTCATTTAAATAAATGATCTCTGAGACCATTTCCAGGCCTAAAACTTGGTATTCACATTAATGTATTCATCACATATACGAGAGCCTGTTATTTACCAGATACTATTTGAGGCACTGGGACGCAGCAGTGCCCAAGAGGGGAAATCAGTTCTTCCCTGACACCTGCACGGTAATTCAGTCAGGGCTGATCGTCAGGCCAAGCGCTGCCTCCGCTAATGCTCCATCCAAGCGATACAAGTGGCTCGACTTCGTGCTGGTTTGTCTCATCATCAAATAGGTCATAATGCTTTCCCGCAAGGGCAATAGTCGATATAGATCATCTCACTTAATTCTTACAACTATCCCATGAGGTGGCCCCCAATTTCTTTGAGAAAAAATGAGAAATTAGGTGACTTACACACAGCTTAGTAAGTACTCCAGCTGGCTTCAAAATCAGTCTAATTGTTTGGACCCTTTGAGGGTCAAATGAAAATAATGAATCTGTAAGCATTTGGAAAAATTAGCAATTGCGTACAAAGTCTTTCCATAACACAGGTCATTAGAAAGCTGGAATGAAAACAAAGTTTTCTGAGTAGGTGATGCGTGTTACACAAATACAGAAGTGCTATTTACTAGTTACTTTGTCAGAGACACCGCCAAGGGCTGTGTATCCATTGCCCATTCGGAGCCAAATAGTGGCCTCTGTGCGGGGACGCAGGAGATGGTAAGAACGGGTACACTGTTGAAATGAATCCACTGTGTTTGGGGAGCGTAATTTACCGTTCGCCCTATGTAAGGAACTGCCCCAGCAGCAGACAACATCCTGCCGTCTTTCTAGATGCTCCTGCTCTCACCGTCCGAGCTTGTTCACCAGCTTAATTAGGGGGCAAAGTGTTTGCCCGAATCAATACCCCATGGTTGATTCATCAAATCATTTCACCTTTTTGCTTATTTTTTTTTTCAGTGTTGGAAGAAGATAACCTTGGCAGAATACTATGAGAAAAATGACAAAATATGAACTTCTGGGGACGCCTGTGTGGCCCAGTCAGTTAAGCATCTGCCTTCGGCTCAGGTCATGATCCCAGGGTCCTGGGATGGAGCCTCGCATCGGGCTCCCTGCTTCTCCCTCTTCCCCTCCCCCTACTTGTGCTCTCTCTCTGTCTCTGTCAAATAAATAAAATCTTTAAAAAAATATGAGCTTCTGTGATCTTAGTTCCACGTGGTGGGTTGAAAAAAGCCCAATAGATTAAGTGTATTTGGTCAGTTATATCTTTATTGGAGCATTTGGGGTTGAATTAGTGGTAAGTACACAGAAAACTAAGCAAATGAAACGGTGAGGCAATAACTAACACTAAGAAAAACAAAAAATATCTATACAGTCAGAGTGATGTAAATGGTAAATACTGATTTAGCGTTAATTATGACATGAATATATTGGGAAGATGAAGAGAAGGTGATGGAGCAAGAGTTGGGAATCATCCCTCATACAAGAAACCAAATTCAAATAACCAAAAGAGTCAGGTATAGGACTCAGATGTGGTTACCTCCGGGGAGAGGGAGCAGAGGGGTGGGAGAGGTGGGGCAGGAGAATGCTGTTTTCATTATAACTCTAATAGCACTTTTGACTCTTTAAACTAATGTAGAAAAATTGTATTTAAAAATTTAAAAATTTAAAATTAAAGTTTTTTTTAAAAATTTGAAAAATAAAATCTAACTTTTGTAAACCATCCCCTGGCTTTTCCAACAGCCTAATGTGCCAAGTCACATTCTTCAGCCTGACCATGAAGTCGCTCCAGGATCTGTCTCCACCCTCCCTATCTGACCTCTCTCTAAATTTCTTTCTATTTTGTATTCTTCATTCCAGGCAGGTACTGCTCGCTCTGTCTTTCTCAACCCCTTCAAAAACATCATTCAGCCAGCCTGGGATGCTCTCTCTCCTCTCTGATCTAAAATCTTACCAGTTGTTGGAACAAAGGAGAACAGGTATGAAGATGATCCCCTGAGAACAACATTAAGAAGCACAAAAACATAATGGATGAGTTTAGTCATCAGCAGATTGAAGGTCTGAGAAGCTGAGGGGGAATGGTCTACATGCATCTGTAAAAAGGAAATTTTCAAGTCATTCAATGCAAATTCGTTAAGTGCCTACGTGTGTCAAGTGTCCTGGGAGTATGTAACAGTAAGTGGTAAAGTTAAATGCCAAGAACGCAGGGGCACAGAGGTGTTACAGTTAGTCTAGAGGACTAGAGCTTTCTAGAATAGAGGGGTCCATGAACAACCACAAATGTCTCATCTACTAAGCAGACAGACTCTGTAGAGAGGGGACACTCTAAGCTTGATGACATTAACAGAATGGTTTATCTAAGCTCCATTTTGTGTTAAGTTCTGGGCTAGGTGCTTTATAGTTGTTTTTTGAACCATGCAACAGCCTGATGGGATTCCTTTTGCTATTTCCAATTTTCGAAGGAACAAACTGAGCCTTATAAATATTAAGGTCTCACACCCAGTGTCAAAGGAGAGACGTGAATTCTGGTCCAGGTTTAGTGCCCCTTCTGGTTCCACTACATCCCCCCAACCTCCCCGGCCAACTAAACCATGCATACTAAGTAACTTTCTGATTTAATTTGAATTCACACATAGGAAGAAATGCTCTAGTTAAGTAATAAAACCTTACTTATAATACATATACTAGGTCTGACATATCTTGAATATTTGTTGTGTGCCAGGCACTGTACTAAGCATTTACAAGCACAAAGAAGACACTGTCATCTCTATCTTAGAGAGTAAAAAACTAAGGCATAAAGAACGTAAATTTGCTTCGAGGCACGCGGCTGAGAGAGTTTGTGCTCTTAATCATCCCACATATTGCCATCTAACATACACTGTACGGTTGTAAACAGAATTTGTTCATTTAATATTTAGTGAGCACCCACTCCATGGTTAGGGGCTTGCTGGGGGGATATCAGTGAAGTACAGGACCTAGTCTCTGTCCTCCAAATATTTACAATTTAAATGAAGAGGTGTGATATGCAGAGTCAACTGGTAAGTAGCAATCGAGGTTGGTATAGAATTAAGTCCTCAACTGATGAGTGCGACCCCAAGAGATTTCAGAGAAGGGGAGCTCACTGAGAGCTGAGATAGAGATGAGGTGAAGAGGGAGCAGAACCCAGCAGGAGAGAGAGAACGTTCTAGCACAGGAATGAGCAATGGCGTCCGGGGGGACAGGAACCAACTGGCCCCACTGTGGGGGTCATCATGTGAAGCCACAGGATCCACAGACAACTCCCTTCCGAGGCTCACCTCAGAGACTCTAGGGTTTGGGAGGGCCCCTCTTGGGGTTGCTGCTTCCATGCTCTTTCCAACTCAGCATCGAACAAGGCAGTGTCCCCAAGGTGCCATGAATTTCTAAGTTTGACCCCATTATCTCCTAAGTAGCCCCTGCCCCCCAGGAGCGTCAGGCATCAGGAGACGGTAAGCTTCCAGAGGGTAAAAAAACAAACCAAACAAAACCCCTGTCTTGCTCCTCGCCATACCCCCGCCCGTCCGAGAGAGACTGCCTCTTGCGCGCGTCCAGCAGAGGTCTACCACCCCGAGGAGGGAGGACCCGGCACCGGACAGCTGGCAGTGGGGCCCCGGGGCCAACAGCGTGAGAGGGGCCACAGTCACCTCCCCTCCAGTCCGGCTCTCGTCAAGTTGTTGCGAGGATCGCTCGAGGTAAACACAGGCCCGCGGCGTGCCTCAGGCATAATCCGATACAAACGACACGGTACTACCACCAGGGTCGGCTCACTCCCCCTGCCGAGCCCACCGGGCCCCCCCTCACTTGGCTACTAGCCTCCGGCAGGCGGCGAGCGCATCTCCGAATGAGGCAAGAGCCCACTTACCGAGCCGGGGTAGCTCTACCAACGTCAGTTCGTCTTCGCCGCCTTCCTCCTAGGGTGCTCTCTATTGTAAAATACATTTCCAAGCATTTGTTATGCCATTTTCAAACACATACAAAACCGGAGAGACGTACGCAGGGAACTTTCCAGGCGCCCGTCACCCGATCTCAATAATGACCAGCACGAGACCAGTCTCACCATCTGAATCACACCTACTGTCTCTCGCCAGCTCAACGAGATCATTTGGAAACACATTTCAGGTGTCATATAATTTCATCCAGAGGTACTTTAGTACCATGTCTCTGATACACAGAGTTCTAACATAACCGCACCGGGTCGTATCGCCTCCTCCAGAATTGTTAGCCACGATTCCTTGATACTATCCGAAAGCCAACCAGCATAAAAATCGCGTTGATTTTCTCACACATTATTTTTTTTACAGCTTTTTATTTTTAAAGTCAGGATCCAAACAAGGTCCAGACATTGCATTTATCTGCTACTTTTCCAGTCTCTTCGAATCGATAGGTTTCCTACCTCCTTCTTTTACCCTGAAATAAACCGATTATTGAAGAAACAGAGTAATTTGTCCGGCAAAGGGTCTCACCTTCTAAGCGTTGCTGGTTGCTTCTCCATGATGTCATTTAATATGCTCCCTTGACCCCTGGAGCATCTTGTTGTACGAGAAGAAAGGAAGCTGTCAAAGGTTTCTGGGGTGGGGCGCCTGGGGAGCTCAAGGTCGGTTAAGCGTCTGCCGTCAGCTCAGGTCATGATCCTGGCGACGCCCTGGGATCGAGTGTCCCCCATCCCCACTGGGCTCCTTGCTCAGCCCAGAATCTGCTTCTCCCTCTGCCCTTCCTCCTGCTTGTGTGCTCACTCACTCTCTCTGACAAATAAATAAATAAAATATTAAAAAAGAAAAGAAAAGAAAAAAAGAAAAGGCTTCTGGGGTTGTGTCAGAGGATGCGGGAGCACTGGCCAAAGGCGGGATATTTTAAGAATCAAATACGTATATAAAGAACTGCTGTATGTTGAGATGCATCAAGTATGATAATATCCACAGGTTCCTAGTAATGCTCCAAAAATAGATTCACCGCTGACCTTTGAAGGACGTTAAGGAGGCAACTGTTTCTGAGTAAATAAAAATAAAGAAGCAAGCGTTTCTTCTACCTTTCCTGTATGAATTGCCTCTCAGGGTCACCTGATAATCGATGAGAAGAGATCCTGCTAATACGTGGAGGAGGAAGGATACAATTAAAACACTGCCATTTTGCAACCACTAAGGAATAAAGGGTTTAAGAAATGATGACCCTGGGCTGCCACAACCATAGATGAAGAGCTGGGGGGGCTTGCTAATGAACCCGCCAGGCTGGCAGTATCTGCCAACGGATGCTGTTATCACGAAAAGAGAAGCCACCAAGTCTTCTGTGTCCTTGATGTGACACAGTGGGAAACGAGCAGCCTGTGAAGAATTTATGCCAAAAAAATCGAAACTGAATCCGATCAAGCCTTTATACGGAACTACCAGTAGGAAGGTAGTTTGTACTCTTCATAGTTATGTTTTTCCTCCAAAAGGACTCAGTGCTAAAGGAAAGGCCGCCCCAAATCATTCGGTGTACACGAAACCTCCTAACGGTGGCGACGGTAAACCGGTGGTGAATGCACGTCCCTAAATGATAACACAGTGACTTCGAACAGCTCTGCGCGGACAGGTGAAAATGGCAGGGCAGACCGGGCTTCAGCCTTCGGGCAGGGCACGGAGTACCCGCCCCTGCCCGAATCTGTGAGATGCACTTCCAGTCACACAGGCCACGCCTTCAAAATACACTGTCACTGCGTTCAAGAAAATGGTGTTACCCAGGCGAGCGGGCTTCCCACGCAGAATCATCGGTCAGGAGTCCCCGTTGGCGGCAGACCCGGAGGCAGGGGCTTCGGTTGCAGGCAGGTGTGTGCGGTGGGCCGGTGTGCACGCAGGTGTGCGTGGGTATCGGATGCAGGTGTGTGTGGGTGGGGCGCTGGTGGGCGCCGGAGGACGCGGTTGCGTGGGTGGGGCGTGGGCACGTGCAGGTGCGAGCGCAGGTGTGCACAGGTGTGCGCGGGAGCTGCTGGAGCGGCGTGGGGCGGACCGCTTGGCGGGTGGGCTCGAACGCGTGCGCCTGCTGCTGCGCGCTTCCCGGGGGCGGGCCAGGCGCGCGTGCTTGCTGGTTATTTCTTCAATCCTCTTCATATTGATAAGCCTAGATCCCAAAACTTGGGCGTCGTAGACTTCCTCCCACTCTCCAGGGTCCAAATCCGTGTTCCTGAGCACGGGCATGCAGATTCGAATATCATTTTAACAGGTAACTTGATAAACACCAAAACCAAAACCAAAACAAACACTGATAACTTAATTACATGTATTTTGAAAACCACAATTCTCAAGCGTTACCAGCTGGCCGTCAGTTCCTAACATTCTGCACTTTTAATTGGAGTTGTTTGCTACTCCACTTTCCACTTAAGAACACTGATACTTATCTTTTCTATGTCAAAGATCACATGAAAACACACGAATTACAAGGAATTAAATGACGATACAGAAATGATCCCTAGGTTCTTACACCAGGGAGACTATAAAAGTTTTTAAAGTATACAAAGATTTCAAAGTCCACTGATTCTTTGACTTACTTTCATTTTCAAATGCACACAGTAAAGAGCCAAATAGTATTTTACAAATAATTTTGAAAAAAATGTATTTGATCCCAAAGAGTAGAAATCACATCTTTCCCCACTCTCCTAAATTCTGCCACAACCCGGCAAATCACTAAGATCCAAGACGTATCCTGGAATTTATTTTGGCTATCTTTGCCATTCTCATGGAAATACAGTGAATGTAATTTCCTCTTAATGGTGACATTTAGCCTAGGTTCTGTGAATTCATATTTTTTTTCTTTCTTCTTTTTTTTTGGGTGGGTGTAGAGTGGGATACACATTGGGGGCTGAGTCTGAGCATGTTTGACTTGGATGAGTTGAATCCTAAGGGCAGTTCTCTTGCTTGGGATGAAAAGTAAAGGATTCGTCCCCTGGTTTACCATCAGCTCAGGGCAGAGTAATTATTGGGGGCCTGACATTTAATACACCAGTGATCACAGATGTTGCCACCAAAAGCTTTTCCAACAAAGCAGGAACCAAAAACCTTACAGCAGTGTCTGACTTTCATTCACAAAAGTGAGGGAGCTGGGAGGTGAAAATAAGCACAGCCCTGTGGGACACTAGCAAGTGGTCCCTTTAACACAAGGAGAAAGACAGCAAAGCAGAGAGAGTCATCTATGAAATAAGGAGGGACTCACACAGCACATGGCGTCTCCGAAGGCAGAGTGAAAGTCAGCTGTGAAGAGTCGTTCAAGGGAAGTTATTTTACCCAACCCCGTGGGACCCAACCTCATGGGAATAGTGTGTATGTTACGCTCTCCAGGCAAAGAACACACTGGGATGGAAGGAAAGGTAAGATAAACTCTGCCATATGTTATATCTGCATATTATTTTCCTGCTGAGATGCCTTACCCCTTATCTCTCTTTTATAAAATAGTATAATAGGGTTAGGGGGAGGGGAGGGAAAACATGATCATTATGTGTAAGAGCTGTCATTTGCAGCTCTTGCCTTTTACCACTTTGTTAGTGGCACTTGCACCAAAATATTATTAATTACTTGAACCCACTCATTCTCTTGTCGTTGAATTTGTTTTGACAACCGCAAGGAGATCTTCCTGGGGCTCTGCGTCCAACCAGTACCATAGTGTTAAAATGTCAAACGTATATTTCACAAGCAGCTGTTGCTAAGGAGTTCTGTTTAAAAGGTAGAAATGATCATCGGTCACGGATCATCCTTGTCATGACATCAGTATGCTGGGTATGGTTTCCCCTTCCTCCAGGACACCAGGAAGGCTGGCAGCGCTCAAGGTCACGGCCATCCCCTCTCCTTCTTTGCTTCCGATGTCCTAGTCCACTGCTAGGCCTACAGGATGTGCTCCGAGGGTGTTTGCTAAATGGATGAAAGGTTCATGACTCAACTTAATTCAGTTTTGTTATGAGCTGTGGGCACTGGTGAGAAATTATGGAGCACAACTAAAAAGAACGCCTTTCAAATTTCAGCTCTGCCAAGGCTGTGGGAGGAGAGGAAGGTCCTACCTGAAAAAAAAAAAAAACTTGTTCTGAAAAATAAATAGAGAACTAAAACCTAAAGTGGAGAAATGAGATTCTGGGCTTGATTGAATGTGACATCCTTGCCCACAATGAACTGGTGATCTTAACGGAGCATAGGACGTTAATTATCATGTGTAAGTCTAAAAAAATAAGAATAATGATTAGCTTAGAGTCCCTTAAAATAATCTGCTTTTAATTACACATATGTAAATACTTACCGTACTGAATTAATTACTTTTGTAATAAATTAGTCTTAATATAGACCAGTGCAGGACATTATCCTATGCTTGACAATTAACCAGACAATTTTTCTTATGACAGGGAACCTGAAGTACTGCAATACGCAGGCCGTGTTGAATTCTTTGACATGCAAATAAGTCATCACCTTTTAGAGCTGGAAGGAATCTTGTAAATCTCATGCTCCAACATCTTCAGTTTATCAAAGAAGGAATTGAGACCCAGAGGGGAACGAGGACATTCACCTAAGCAAACAGAAGGTGATCAGAGGACTCTAGCCAGGAACTTCGGCTCCTGTCCTGGTCCTGGACCCAGAGCCTACATTAATTATCCCTTATTTCTCTCAGCGAGGTTTTTTCCCTCCCTTTTCAAAACGTATAAAATACAAATGTTAGAGAATTTCTGAGTAATAACAGTATTAGACAGCTACAGAATGTCCTCAGGTTCACAGAAGCAGTTTAGACACTAGATGCGAAATCAGGGTCCCTGATACCGAAGAGATTTCATGTTTTGAGGCAAATCCATACAGGAAGGAACATGTAAAGGGACTGTGTCGAACTTGCTGAAATCAAGCCTTTTTGTTGTAATCCTGCACAGCAACATAAAATGATCAGACTCTATAGTCAAATCAAGATGTTGCTCAAGGGCGTGGAACAGTCATTTTCAAACTTTTATTCTTAGAATTCCGCCTGGAGCCCTACGATGGGAGCAGTTAAACAGGGAGCTGCCGGGGCTTGAAGTTGTAAAGAGCGTTCCAGCAGCTTGGCCTCAGCTCCCTTCCCCTACCCGAGGCCCTGCGCCCGAGGCGCTGTTGGAAACAACAGCGATTTAAAGGAAATTTCAAGAAGCGGTCAGCATTCAGCCCAGATGGCGGGAGGTTTCACGAATGGTTGTCACTGCCGCATGACAGGTGAGCTAACGCCACTCTGTGAGGATACGTGTAAATACACCATCTTCCCTTTTTTTCAAGTTCTGAATGTCTTGCTTGCTCTTGTATTCTGTGGAAGTGTCCCTTGGGGAGCTGACTGAAAACGCAGCCTGCCAGCTTCCGTCCCCACGTCTCCGTCGGTGGCTCTGGGGTACAGCTCATCGGTCTGTGCTTCTAACAGGCAGGTCAAGCGAATTGTGGACCCCTCTGGAGAAACTCTGCTTGGAAGCATCTAACAAATGCCTTACGTGTGGCACTAACATGGGATACCTATTTTCCTGAATTTAACTGGATTTTCACCATATCGATTTAAAAGGGGCTGCAGTATTCAGGTCTTAATGATTATGCAAATTATTACTACTAAGTAATAAATCCAATAACATGTATTAAGTTGGGATGGATTTAAAGGCTTTTGACCAAGATGAGATATGCGGGGCCTTACGGAAAGTACTTTTGTAAGCAGGAGCTTGAATAATTAACATGTTGGAAAACCACTAGTAAAGAAAAAGATATAAGGAAACTTCTTTCCTGTGATACTATTTTTCTGTCTGAAATCAACAACAGACATCACACCTAGTGGTAGACACTTTAGACATCCATTTAAAAATCTAAAACATCTGTGGACAGTGTGTACCCTCTCACCATATTATTCAATGTTGTTCCGGTACGTATTTTTGGGTTTGGGTGTTTTTTGTTTTTGTTTTTGTTTTTGAGATTTACGTATATCTTTTAGAGAGAGAGAGCACAAACGGCAGGGGCAGAGGGAGGGGGAGAGAGAGAATCTCAAGCAGACTCCACACTGAGTGGGGAGCCCCATGCAGGGCTCGATCCCACAACCCTGAGAGCATAACGTGAGCCGAAACCAAGAGTCAGACGCCCAACCAACTGCGTCACCCACAAAAGCACCTGTTCTGGTAGTTCTAACTAAGAGACAATGAAAAAATGAGTTTAATTATTGGAAAAGAGAAGATTAAATTATCCTCTCTCTCTCTCTCTCTCTTTCTGTTCCTATGTCGGTGTAGTTAGAAGCTCCAAGAGAGGGGCGCCTGGGTGGCTCAGTCGTTAAGCATCTGCCTTCAGCTCAGGGCATGATCCCAGGGTCCTGGGATCGAGCCCCACATTGGGCTCCCTGCTCTGCTGGGAGCCTGCTTCTTCCTCTCCCACTCCCCCTGCTTGTGTTCCCTCTCTCGCTGGCTGTCTCTCTGTCAAATAAATAAATAAAATCTTAAAAAAAAAGAAACTCCAAGAGAATCAACAGAAATGTTGTTGGAACAAATAAGAGAAATTCAGTAAAGTGACTGGTTATAAAATCCATATTAAATAATAGCTTTCCTATAAGCCAGTTACACAATATAATGGGAAAATGTCCAATGAAAAATAGCAACCAAAGAGTGTGGAATGTCTAATTGTAAACAAAATAAGAAATGTTAAGGAACCTTCACGAAAAAACCTGAAAGCCTCTCCTGGAGCACACGAAGGGAGACGTGTGTAAATGGAGAGGCGTGTCCTGTCCCCAGAAGGAAAGATGTAATACTAAAACTCTGTCAATTCTTCCCAAATTAATGTATACATTTAACTCAGTTTCAACAAAAAATCCAAAAGAATTTCATTAGGAATCAGCCAGGTGATTCCAAAATTAATCTGGAAGAGTAAATACACGACAATATCCAAATGTGATAATTACATTTAGCAAATGTCTCTTTTAAGGAACTTTGATATTTACTCCTTTTCTCTTCTGAACCTTGTAAAATTGAGTAAGATGGTCTCCATTTACTTTCCATTCTGTGCCTGGGAAACTGAGGCACAGAATGGCTGACTTGTAAGAGACCATCTCCCCTGAGTCCTCCTCCTGTGATCGCCATGCTCGCTCTGCTTGACCAGTGCTGTCTCCAGTATTAGAATTCTTACCCCAGCCCTCTTCACTTTTTCTCTTTTTATTTCACTCAATTTTTGATTCAGGAACAGAATCTCCCCTGGAAATATTAAAGCCCCACCCAAGCACCACTGCTTGTATCCGTTCTGATCCCACGCGGCTCTGAGCCCCGTTTCTTTGATGGTGGATACTTATGTCCCTATCACTGTCGTTTCCAGGTCCCTCACACTGCAACCTGCTCTTATCATCCCCTACAAACCCACCGCTGTTCCCACCTGTCGTGTTGTCCTCAATCCAGAAGAAAGCACAGCTTTCCCATTGAGAGTTACTGGCGCAAGAATTCTGTGCGCTTTACCTGTGTTTGGTCACCTCCGTTCCCTCACCTGTTCCAAAGGCCACCATGAAACCCTAACTCACTGTAATATCCAAATTTCTCTTTATCCCCAAAGACCTTGGTAATCACCAAGAAAAATGGTGTATCTTCACACAGTAAAGTTTTAAATAACACTGTGTTACCGAAAGCACTGAATATTCTTGGTGGATTTGAATTCTGTCAGCTTGTATGTATTTTAGTAATAATAATAATAATAATAATAATAATAATAATAATAATAATAATAAAAGCGCTCACTGTGTACCAGGCATTGCCCTCCAAGCTCTTTACATGCATTAACTCGTGTAATCCCAGGAACCCCCTTGCTAATTTAACACTCCTGTATTACAGATAGAGATCAGGGAACGGAGAGGAATAAATGACTTGCTTAGAGTAAAAAGCAAGCAAACAGGAGCAACCGTAGCAAAGCAAGCGCCAAGAGACAGAGCCCGCGCGTGTTTCTCTCACCCACAGGGTATAACCGGAGCAGTTAATACCAACGACAACGCGCACTGAAAGGCAGAAGTTGGAGATTCCATAGCTTCTTCACACCTGTTAGTCACTCAAAGTACTGTGCTAATTTTGCGTTGTAAAAACCCATCCCTGGAAATTAAGAAAAACACAACTGTGTATTATGTGGGACAAAGGTCACCCACCCAGGAGTATGAAAATTCCCCCAAGTTACCTTCCAAGTATTTGAAGACAAATAGAAGGAGCTTAGTCAGGCTTCTTTTTTCACTCATAGGGAATGGGCATCGCACCTAATTCACAGTGGAGGCCTCTGGTCCAACTGCACGCAGGTGGGCGCTTTGTGAAGTCTTTCCTCCTTACCGTGGACTGAATTTCCACACGAAAGCAGCTGTTGAGCCTCTTCAGCCCAGCCATCAACCCAGCCCTTTCTCTGTTTTCCATTTATTCAGCGATACGTGCCTTGTATGTGGTTGCTCAATGATACCTTCCTGCCTGGACGGATGGAAGGACGGATGGACAACCTCATTCTTCATGGCGTCCCTCCTGATGTGGGCAAAGCCTCAATCATCAGAACATACAAGAGGAGTGGTCTCTGAGGGCCAAGTAGCTGACTTAATTCAGTGGCCACCATGGAAAGTGTAGCATTGGAAATGTTGCTCATGGTAAGAAAGAGGAAGGACAAGGCAGCATCAGTCTCCACAAATGTGGGTGTTTGGTTGACTCCTGTTCCTTGCATTGGCCTCTCTCCCCTGTTCCCCCATGCCCGGCTCAGCTGTGGTAATGCAGCCCTTGTCCTTCTGGATTTCCTGTGTTGTTCCTGGTTGATTGTTTCCGATTGATCCCCGCACTTTTGGCATCAAAAAGTTCATTTAATTCATAGTGGGGTGAAGTAATTCCTAACTTCTGCTGCTACAGCTTCATAACTTCTACCGCGTGTGAGCGAAATGAAGATCCCGGCAGGAATCTTTCCTGATACCTTTCCTTGGAAGTTTTTTCTAAAAAGTGCATCAGGGGGCACCTGGGTGGCTCAGTTGGTTGTGTCTGATGCTTGCTTTTGGCTCAGGTCATGATCTCAGGGTCGTGAGATCGAGCCCCATATTGGGCTCCCTGCTCAGCCGGGAGTCTGCTTTAGGATTCTCTCTCTCCCTCTGTTTCCACCCCTCTCCCCATTCATGTGCTCACCCTCTTTCTCAAATAAATAAATAAATCTTTAAAATAAAATAAATAAAATAAAATAAAATAAAACAAAACAAAAAGTGCATCATAAAATGGCAGTGGGAAGACGGACTTCCTTTCCACACAGGACGTGTGACTGTTGTCTTCCTTCACTTTCCTTGTGAATGTATTAAATGCCACTGAACCGTATTCTTTAAAATGGTGAGTTTTATGTGAGGTGAATGTCACCTGAGAAGAAAATAATTCACCTCACACAGAACTCACCATTTGAATCATCCTACAGCACATTTACAACATTGTGCAGTCATCACCATGATCTAATTTCAGAACAGTTTTATCACCCACCCCCCAAAAAAGCCTCATATCCATTAAAAGCAGTGATTCCCTACTCCCCCTCCTCCAGCCCGTGGCAACCACTACGTACTCTTTGTCTCTACGGATTTGCCTCTTTGGAACATTTCATACAAACGGAATCACAATATGTGGCTTTTTTCACTTTCCATCGTGTTGTTGAGGTTCACCCACGTTGTAGTATTTGTCAGCGCTTCCTTCTGTTTTTTATTTTTCCATGAAAAGGCTTTTATTCGCTCTTTCAGTATTCATTCCTTCAGGCACTGTTCTCAGTGATGAGATCCCCACGTTTCATCAAGCTTAGATTTTAGTGGCGAAAGACAGACAAGGAACAAAAGCAGTAGGCTCTGAGCCTCTGCAGATAGCTGGACCCGAACGTCCTGAGAGAAGGGGACTACATGGCTCTTTTACACTAAGTGGTCGAGAAAGGGAACTCTGAGGAAATAACATTTAAGATGAGCTCCACATGATTCAATGGAGCCAGTCAAGCCAAGACCAGAAGAGAAAGTATTTCAAGCAGAAGAAACCCTACGGTACAAATTAACTTGGAATGTTTTAAGCACGGACAAACAGACAAGCGTGCCTTAGGATCTAGTGGGCAAGGGAACGCAGGAGAGAAGAAGAGGTCTGAGAGGCAGGTGGGAGCCAGGTCATCTGCTCGGTGAACTTGGATGAGGAGTTTGGGTTTCATCCTACATGTGAGGTGGAAGCACTAGAAGAGTCTTCATGACATGATTTGCCATTTGGGGACTGGACTGCAGGGAAGCAAAGTTCTCCCTTCCTTTTTGTGGCTGAGTAATAGTCCGCTGTATGGGTTTACCACACTGCATTTATCCATTCATCAGTTGATGGACGCCGGAATTGCTTCTACTCTCTGACGATTACGAATAATGCTGCTATGAACATTCAGGTACTGGTTCTGTGTGAACGTATGTTTTCAGTTCTCTTTAGTCCATACCTACGAGTCAAATTACTGGGTCATGTCACAACTCCAAGTTCAACTGTTTGCAGGAATGCCAGACCATTTTCCACAGCAGCTGTACCATTCTGCATTCCCACAAGCAGCGTGTAAGGTTTCTGATTTCTCCAAATCCTTGCCAACCCCTGTCATCCATGCATTCCCATGTTGATTTTCATGACCACCATCTTAGCAGCTGTGACGCGGCACCCCGTCTCGGTTTTGATTTGCATTGCCCTTGTGACCGACGGTGTCAAGCATCTTTCCGTGTACTTCCCAGCCAGTTAGTTCCTACTCGTCCTTCAGGTTCACCTTCTCAGAAAGGACTTTCCTAAAAACCCATCAAAAGAGAGAAGATTCATTCTCCCTCTTATTACGCGCTAGCGTTCTGTTGCTGTCCTTCAGAACACTTACCACGTTCTGTTATTATTTGGATGGCTGTTTGCTTCACTTTTCCAAGCACAGTTTCTGGCACATGGTAAGGGGCTCAATAAATATTTATTCAATGAACAAATCAATCAGGAGAGTGATGAGATGTGGAAATCAAGCCATGCGGTTGCCAACTGGGAAGCGGGGAGAAATACAGGAAATTGGGCAGATGAAGCAGCTGATGCAGAAAAGGTAAAGGGTGGGTATGGAGTTAGCAGGAGAATGCACATGAACGCTGAGTTAAGTATGAAAAGCAAGCTTAACCTAACGGAACAAAACTGGACAAAATATGTCTGTAGTCTTGAAAAATGCTCAGACCCTTTAACTTACTAGTTCTATTTTTAGAAATTTATCCTGAGAAAATAATCAGATATTCTCCTTTAACAAACTTCAGGAGAACACAACCTCTTCTTTTCTCCTTTGACTTTGTGACCTGACTAATGTCCTGTCCCAGCCAAAGGCTAACCCAGTTTGTTTTGTGAGATGAAAAGCCAATGTTCTTGGCATGTTTCTTCAGCAACTCCCGGGTCTTCGTACCTAGTCTGTCCTCTCCCTACCAAACATTTCAGGTGACCAAATGCTTGCCAGAGGTAAAGGACCAGATGGGAAATGCTCTTGAGATTTTCTGATGAAGTTTGGGTTTCTCTTTAGACCAGTGGTTTTTAATCAGGGTGATTCTTTTCCCCAGCAGGGAAGATTAGGCAATGGTCTGAGTCGTTTTTGATTGTCACAACTTAAGGAGAGGCGTCCTACTGGCATCTACAGGGCAGAGGCCAGCGATGCTCTAAGCGTCCTACCATACACGGGACAGCCTCCTCGTCTTGTCCAAAACGCCAGTTGTGCTGAGGTTGCGAACGCTGTTGTAAGTACGAGCCAGTGATCTTCCTGCCGGGGAAAGCCTGCATTTTCTCCCCTCCCGTTTCAAATGTATCCTTTGAACCGGCCTAGATGGCATTATGCTAAGTGAAGTAAGTCAAATGGAGAACAACAAATACGGTATGATTTCACTTGTTTGTGGAATCTAAAAAAAACAAAAAAAAAAACAAAACACAAGTGAGCCAACAAAACAAATCAGAAACAGACTCATAAATACAGAGAACACACTGGTCGTTGCTAGAAGGGAGGGGGTGAGGGGATGGGTGAAATAGGAGAAGAGGGTTAAGAGGTACAGACTTCCAGTTATAAAATAAATAGGTCAAGGGGATATAGACTACAGCACAGAGAATAGAGCCAATAATATTGTAATAACTTTGTATGATAACAGACAGTAATTAGACCTACGGTGGTGAGCGTTTCGTAATGTATATAAATGTCGAATCATTATGCTGTACACCTGAAATAATTTAATACGGTATGTCAATTCCACTTCAATGAAAATAAATTAACAATTAAAAATATCCTTTTACATAGAAATATGATAAGGTTTAACAACAACAACGTATTATAAGAGTCCAACTACATAACATTCTGGAAAAGGCAAAACCACAGTGACAGTAGTGAGATCAGTGGTGGCCATGGGTCGGAGGGAGGGAGGAGTGAATAGGCAGGGCACAGAGGATGTTTAGGGCAGTGAAAATACTCTGCGTGATACTCTAACAGTGGATACATGTCATGATACATTTAGTCAAGCTCCCAAAGTACAACGCGAGAGTGAACCCTAATGTTCACTGTGGACTGTGGGTGATTACGATGTGTCAGTGTAGGTTCCTCAGTGGTAACAAATGTACCGTCTGGTGGGGGCTGCTGACAGTGGGGGAGGCTGTGGCTGAGTGGAGGTAGGGCGCATATAGGAACTCCCTGTACTGGCTGCTGACTTGCTCTGAAAAATAAAGTTCATCTTTGGGGTGCCTGGGTGGCTCAGCAGATTAAGCCTCCAGCTCTTGATTTTGGCTCAGGTCATGATCTTGGGGTCCTAGGACCTGGCCACATTGGTGTCAGCGCTCAGTGGAGAGTCTGCTTGGAAGTACTGTCCCCCTTCCTCTCCCTCCTGCCTGCCCCTCCCCACCACTTGGCCCTCTCTCTCAGATAAATTAATTAATTAATTAATTAATTAAGTCTTTAAAAAAAATAAAGTTCATCTTTAAAAAGCTAGTTGGAAAAACAAAACAACATTTAAGAAACTTGGTGAATTTTCCACTCTGACATGTTATTTAAGAAAATATTTTTTTTGAGATTATATTTATGTATCTGAGCGAGAGAGAGAGAGAGAGAGAGAGAGAAAGCAAGAGTGGGGGGAAGAGCAGAGGGAGAAGGACAAGCAGACTCCTCTGTGTTGAGCACGGACCCCGACATGGGGCTCGATCCCAGGACCCTGAGATCATGACCTGAGTCAAACTCAGATGCTTAACCAACTGAGCCATCCAGGTGCCCCAAGAGAAAAGGAGATTTTTAAAATTCGCAGCTAATATGATAATTAAATCTATCTTTCACTGTAAGTTCTGAAAGGTGTGTCCTTACAAAAGGCAAGATTCCAGGGTCAAGGCCTGGGTAGGACAGCAGTCCCCATGGTGTGGTTGATGGAATGCTTTCTGCAGGGCATTGACTGGCCTTATTGAAGAATAGTGTCTGGGAAACGCTGGGTTAAATAGAGTAAAGCATCTTTTGGGTTTTTTTAATTGTTATTTTTCTTTTTATGAAGAACCCCTTGGGGCCTTCCAGATGCTAATGTTCATTGTGAATCCCTAAGGGGGTTTACTGTATTTTGAATTTCCCAAACTTCTATGACCCTAGAACCTTCTCTTAAGGAACAGTCTCAAGGGACTATTTTGGACACTAATGAAGAAGATCGGGGAGGGGCATTCAGGTTGGTTAACACCATGGTCTTCCTGGCTCAGGCTTTGCCCCACCCCTACTGCCATGTCTGTGGGCCCCTTGCTTGCTCTCTGGGCCCGGCTCTCACCGCCTCCAATACAATCATCCCCATTCCCCTGAAAGTCATCATGCCGTGCTCACAGGAGGCCGTCCCCAACAGAGGGAGAGCCCCATTCTGTGGCTACAAGAGCCTTCCTCCCTGGGCTGCTGGCCCTGTGCCACAAGCTTGCCGGCCCTACCTCGTGAGCCCTGGGCACGTCCAGCAGCCTCTGAGAATGACAGGCGTGGAATTTTATTCTCTTCCATGATAGGGGAAATTCAAGTCCTTTTCATGGTGTTGGGTACATGTTCCAAGTCAGCTTTCCTAGGCCTCCTCCCGACATCCCCTCCCCCTTGCCTACAGGACAGGGGAGTTCCTGTGTTTTTGTGAGTGGGTGTGCCTATGCTATTCTGGGTCTTTCTTTCCCGGCCGCCAGCAGAGCAGGTGTTTTTCATGGAACATGAGAGCTGCCAGGATCCACGCTGCCTCCCCCTTTGTGCTCAACACTTGTGTCTGGGCTGTGTGGAGTTTTGTTTCTCTATCCTGCTTCTCCCGTCGCGTGAAAAGATGAAGCAGTCTGTCAGAGCCACAACTTTCTCTTTGTCTTGATAGGGGACGAAAGAGATTTTGGGTCTTTGCTTTCTTAATATTTCCAGTGAAATATCCCAGTCACCTCCCTTGGAAGTATTTCCCCCAAAGACTAGGTGATACTTGAACGTGGCCGTGGGTGGTGTTTCCCTCCATCAGACGCTTAGAAATGGCTGTCAGCCAGGCACTGTGCTAGGCACTGGGGGTAGAGGATCAGTGATGGACAGTTTGCACCTGGAGGCTGAACCAAGCAGGAAAAGAGCAGCTTCAGCAGGGGGAGAAGGTGCGGTGCACAGGGGCCTGGGAGCTCCAGGGAGGAGCCCCACCTGGCAGCCTTGGGTGGGCCCCCGGGGAGCAGAGGCCCTGAGCTGAGTCTGCAGGACTTTGGCCAGAGCTCCCAGCCTGGTGCATTTCCTTCAGGGTACAAACTACTATTGTTATTGTTGTTTTGAATAGCACGTGTAACTGGCCTTTTCTTTATTTTCATCTTAAGATGTTAAACAATTAATGTACAAAGATCACTCCGCGTACTTAAAGTTATTCTTTTTTAAACGTTTAAATTGGCGTTGTTTTAAGATTTTATGTATTCATTTGAGAGCTGCTGCACTGGGGCTGATCCCAGGATTCCAGGATCCATACCTGAACCCAGGGCAGACCCTTAACTGACTGAGCCCCCCGGGTGCCACCTTAAATTGGCATTTAAAAGGTTGGTCGGTTATTTGATTACACTCTAAGTTCATGCACTTAACTTCGTTAAGAATTTCATTTTGGGGGCGCCTGGGTGGCACAGCGGTTGGGCGTCTGCCTTCGGCTCAGGGCGTGATCCCGGCGTTATGGGATCGAGCCCCACATCAGGCTCCTCCGCTAGGAGCCTGCTTCTTCCTCTCCCACTCCCCCTGCTTGTGTTCTCTCTCTCGCTGGCTGTCTCTATCTCTGTTAAATAAATAAAAATTAAAAAATCATTAAAAAAAAAAAGCATTTCATTTTGGGGGGCGCCTGGGTGGCGCAGTTGTTAAGCATCTGCCTTCGGCTCAGGGCGTGATCCTGGCGTTATGGGATCGAGCCCCGCATCAGGCTCCTGGGCTGGGAGCCTGCTTCTTCCTCTCCCGCTCCTCCTGCTTGTGTTCCCTCTCTCACTGGCTGTCTCTCTCTGTCAAATTAATAAATAAAATCTTTAAAAAAAAAATTTCATTTTGGGGGGGCACCTGGGTGGCTCAGTTGGTTGAGTGCCTGCCTTTGGCTCAGGTCGTGGTCCTAACGTCCTGGGATCAAGCCCTGAGTTGGGCTCCCTGCTAGGCCTGGGGTCTGCTTCTCCCCCTCCTTTCCGCTCGTGCTCTCTCTATCTCTGTCTCTCTCGAATAAATAAATAAAATATTTTAAAAAATAAAAATGAAAAACATAAAAAAAGAGCTTCTTTTTTGTCACTTTAGAGTCATGATGGTTTAATCGCTTTGAATTTGTAACTATTTTTAAAGTATATTTTGGGTTATATGACCTGAAAACAATGTACCAATAAAGGTAGCAAATCTTCTTAATGAAAACAAAAAACCAACGAACAAGGATTTTAAGGATTTTAAGGATTTTAAGGATTATGGCTAGAGGGGTGGCTGCCGTTGCCCAAGTGCTCATTTTGGCAAAAGCAGTAAGATGGAGAAAACTATCAAGGTGTCTCAGGAACCACATGATAATAAATCACATTTGTTTGACATCTTAGAGTTTGTTTGCAAGGCACTTTTGCTTGTATTGTTCGGTTTGGTACCAACAATGGTCTTACAAAGTGTTGGGAGATGGCTGTCCAAACACAGCACAGACAACACGAGTTGTCTGCGGCCTTCTCAAGCTCCACGAAGTGAGAGAAATAAAGCTCTAGGGTCAGGGAGAGCAGAAGAGAACTAACAGTGGAAGGGAGCTAATAATGCATTTTGTGAATAGGGAAATCAGATGAAGCATGGTGGTGGCTCACATGAAAAGGGAGAGGCAACAGAAAACCCAGAAATAAACCCACAATTATACGGGCAATTAATCTTCGACAAAGGAGGATGAATATACAAGGGGAAAAAGACGGTCTCTTCAACGAATGGTGTTGGGAGAACTGGACAGCCACATGCAAACGAATGAAACTGGACCACGTTCTTCCAGCAGACACAAAAATAACCGTGCCGTGAAGCACAGCTTCACCAAGCGTCGGCCATGTTTCCTTTCAGCTTCTCAGCGCATCACCGTGTGATGCGGAAGGCTGGATGCTGGAGCGAAGGCAGGAACTAAGATAAACAAGTACGAAAACAAACTGCGGAAAGCAACCGCCAGGAACGGGGCCAAAAACACCTTCAGGAACTAAGTGGAATTCTCAGAGAGAAAAGACGAAATGAGAGCAAATTTTTAAAGAATGAGGAAATTTCCCGTAATGTAGAAAGATGGGTGATAAGGGAGAAAAGATTTGATTTGATTTGATTTTTGGAAGAAAAGATTTTAAAACTGAAAGGATTAATTCAGGTAACCGAATAGCCAACTAATAGGGATTTAAGAAATAAGACAGAGAGAGGAGAAAAGAAGCCATAGATTTCTCAGAATAAGTGAGCAGGCCTATAGATTCAAAGAGCCTATCCAGAAAAATGAAGGAGAACAAAATCTACACCCAGTCCTATCTTCATACTGTTTCGGAACACCAGAGATCAAGAGGAAATGCCAGAAGCTTCTCTAGAACAATACCACAAGTAAGTCTCAAGATATGATTCTGGAATTGGAATGACAGGGGAATTCTCAAGGACGGCATTGCATACTGCAAAGACCAGAGAGCGATACCTTCAAACCTTCGAGCAAAAAAGATCTTCAACCCAGACTCCTCTATCTCACCCAAGTATTAATCATGTGGCGGAAGAACATGAAGACGTTTTCGGCCATACAAGCTCTCAGCGCTTCCCCTTCCTGCACGTCCTCCCCGAGGAGGCCATTTGAGGTTGTGCTCCAGCACAATGAGGCAGTAACCCAAGAAGGAGTCAGGAAAAAAGGAGGCCTGCCACAGGAGAGAGGCAACAGGCAGGCTCTGGACAGAAGCCGCACTTGGAGAGCGCACCAGTCCACCGAGGCACAGGGGACCAGAGGCTCCAAGATGATGGAGTCCAGGGGCATTGGAAACGGGTGGGTAGACTACATTATGGATTTAACCACATAGACGATCTCTCTGGGGGCTTTGCAATCTAGTTGGGGAGCGTGGCAGGAAGAAGCGGTAATGGTATAAGAAACCGTGCAAGTGAGCAAGTGAGAAATAAGAAAGGGAATGTAGCGGTCAAGGTTAAGTTGGCTCAATGGTGAACAATACTTACACGGTAGTAACGATAAGGCAAAAAATAAGTATTGGCTTAACCAAGATTTTGATATAATTATGTTTGGGTGATTGAGGAAGTAGAAATGGGAAGGAGGGATAACAGAAGATGGAATACCTTCCATCTTCCCAAAGAGAAAGTCAAATTGTAATATGTCTGAGATGGATACCCATATAAGCATATTAATTCTTCTGGAGTTATGAATAGTGAGAAGAAACTGCTAGAAGAAAGGAAAGAGAGAGGTGCCTGGTGGCTGAGTCGGCTAAGCGTCCGACTCTTGACTTCAGCTCAGGGCATGATCTCAGGGTTGTAGGATCGAGCCCTGCATCGGACTCCATGCTGGGCCTGGAGTCTGCCTGAGATTCTCTCTCTCCCTCTCCCTCTGTCCCTCCTCCCCACCCCCTCTCTTTCTCAAAAAAAGAGAAGGAAAGAAAGGAAAGAGGCTGCTCTCGGCCGAATGACACTGAACCATGAGCTGGGTTGGGAAGTGTTATAGTTACTACCAGTGGGTAACGAATTGCCCAGAACTTGGTGGCTTTAACACCACTGTATGCGTTGGTTCTCAGTGGCTCCGTGGCTCAGGATTTCAGGAAGGGCTCTGCTGGGCGGTGTTGGACGCAGGAAATGGAGTGGGGCTGGAGCTGCTGGGGCCTAGCCATGCCTCTCTCCCCATCTCCCGCTCTTACAGCTTTTCTATGGGATCTCTCCAGGTAAGCTAACTTGAGCTTTTTCTCATATGGCAGCTCAGGGTCCCAGAGGCAAGTGTCCCAAGAGAGCAGGATATCACATAGCATCTGTGATAGTTAATTTTCTTTGTCAATTTGACTGGATCTCAGAACGTCCAGCTATTTGGTTAAACAGTATTTGTGCACATGACCATTAAGGGGTTTCTGGAAGAGCTTAGCATTTGATTCTGCAGACTGAGTAAAGTAGATCCCCTTCCCCATGTGGGTGGGCATCGTCTACTTCTCTGAGGACCTGAATAAGACCAAAACCTGAGGAAGGCTGGATTCACTCTCTGACGGCCACTTGAGCTGAAACATCTACCTTCTGCGTGCGGAGCTCCAGGCTCCTGGGTCTTTGAACTACGACTACAGCCCACGGGCCTTCTCCAGTTTGTGGAGGACAGATGTCCTCCTGCTTAGCCTCCATAATTGGGGGAGCCAATACCTGATCATAAATCAATGTCTCTGTCTGTCTCTCTGTCTGTCTCTCTTTATATGTCTTCCCCACTCTTCTGTTTCTCTGGAGCACCCTGACCAATATAGACTACTCCATCAGTCAAAGCAGTTATGAGGGTCCTCCCTGCTTAGGGAGGGGAGGAAACACAGACCCCTCCATTTCCAGGGAGGGGTGTCAAGGTCTCGGAAGAAGAGCATTTGTGGGGTGAGAGATATCCTTGTGGCCATCCTCGTAAGAATCTCTGTTTTTTGCGATAAGCCTTGTAGTATTATTTGACCATTTAACAACGTGTGTGTGTTATTTTTATAAAAATGCAAATTAAGTGATAAGGATATTCGTCTCATTTTTTTATCAAATGAGGGAAATGTCTCAGAGAGGTGAAAATAATACTCGAGAGGGGGCTGGGATTTGAACCAGATGCTTCGCTCTTAGTTCAATGCTCTGTCCCACTGACCAGATGACCAAGGAGAGTCACTGTCATTTATATTAATGACCACAACCCTACCTCAATTACAGCAGTTAACAAGTGGCCTGGCCAGCCAACCTCAGCATTTTCAGCCTTGCTTGTTCGTTAGCCTGAATATTAATGCAAACTCTGAATGCAAATAATCAGATCTCAGCTCGGCAAGATCAAAGCAAAGACACTGAGGCTACATGATGCATCGGGCGCCTGAGAATCAGACTTGGTTTTTAGACTGTAGACCCTGGGCCTGGAGTTTCTCTTGGTGTCCCTCGGGTGGCACTGCCTTGGGCTGGGACTCTTTAACGCCCACTTCACACACACACACACACACACACACACACACACACACAATTGCCTAAATTGCCTAACTGACTAAAACACAAAACGAAACAGAAGCGTCTTAAGTAAGTCTCCACGTGGATTAGTGATGCTATGCTCGTCCATTCTCTAAATACCTACCTGCACAAACCACCACATTTCCCAGGAGAGGCCACTGACCTTGGACCTGCAATCGCTCCAGGCACGAGCTGTCAGTCCCCAAATCCACTGCCATTGCCGGCACATCGTGTCCCTCGGCTCCTGACTCGCTCCTAAGGATCTAACCCCCTGCTCCCAGACCACAGCCAAGGACCAGGGCGCCACTCCCGCCTGGCTGAGTGGAGTGGGCAGGTTTGAACCTGGGCTATGAAGCAATAAGGTCACATTAAAAAAAAAAAAAAGCTGTGATCTGAAGTAGGGAGAAGAGGAAGGGCCCCCAAATGATACAGTTGAAATATTTAAAGGAAGTCAGTGCTGCTTGTCTCATTGAAAACGATCTTTATGAATTTCTTTTTTTAAAGATGTATTTATTTACTGAGAGAGAGAGCGAGAGAGACAGGGAATGGGAGGAGGGGCAGAGGGACAGAGAGAATCCTAAGCAGGCTCCATGCTCGGTGCAGAGCCCGACGTGGGGCTCAACCTCGTGGCCCTGAGATCATGACCTGAGCCGAAATCAAGAGTCGGACGCTTAGCCGACTGAGCCACCCCGGTGCCTCTAACTTTATGAATTTCTGATCGGAAAGACCATGTATCTGGGAATCTGGATTCAAGCTCTCTGGGGGCTGAGTGGGACTGAAATGACTGCGTACAGCAAAGAGTAGAGGAATACCAAAAACTGCTTTTATCGAAAACAGGGCATAAAGGGAAAAACAAGCAAGCAAGAGTGGAACATTGTGCCTCAGCAACTCCACTGCGAATATAAGGGCTTAGGCTTGTCTTCCAAAGAGTTCCCACTGAAAGCATCAGGAAGAAGGGAAAGAGAGCAGGGTTCTTATGGCACGGGTGGGTGAGCTGAGTTGCTGAGGAGACAGCTGTGACGTGTGCAAATTATAGCCAGAGAACATGGGGTGGGTGTATGAGGCCCTCCACCCATCCTGCAAAAGGACATGATTCTTCCAGAGACCAAATTAGGGCTACGGGGTAGAGCCCAGCCTTGAGGCTGGAAAATGGAACTATCGCCCCAAACAGAAGGATCTTAAAAGGGGCTTTGAGCAACACCTAAGAGGAATTTGTTAGAAGTCCGGGTGTGTGCAAAGCTGAGAATCAGGAGGTAATGTCCTTACTCTTTATTTCGGACTGATTTGTGTCCTAGCCCACTCCTCAAATACACGTTGAAATCCAAACCCCCCAGGGGCGCCTGCATGGCTCAGTCGGTTGGGCGTCTGCCTTCAGCTCGGGTCATGATTTCGGGGTCCTGGGATCGAGCCCCACATTGGGCTCCCTGCTCAACGGGGAGTCTGGTTCTCCCTCCCCCTTCCCCCACCTATACACGCACTGTCTCTCTGTCAAATAAATAAATAAACCGAAAAGAAAAGAAAAGAAAAGAAAAGAAAAGAAAAGAAAAAAGAAATCCGAACCCCCAGTAACTCAGAATGTGACTATATTTGGATATAGGGACTTTAAAGAGGTGATTAAGTTAAAATAAGCCCATTAGGGTGGGCCCCATCCAGTCTGACCGGTGTCCTCATAAGAAGAGAAAGTTTGCACACACAGACAGACTGCAGGAAGAGGTGTGCGCAGAGAAAGACCACATGAGGACACAGCGAGAACGTGGCCGTCTGCACATCAAGGAGAGAGGCCTCAGGAGAAACCAATCCTACAGACATCTTGATGCGGGACTTCCAGCCTCCAGAACTCTTGAGAAAATAAATCCCTCTTGTTTAGTTCACTTAGTCTGTGCAATTTTGTCACGGCAGTTGGAGCAAACTAATACAATGTTTTACAACTGTTCGCACTTTGTAATCTAAAATTTCCTCTGGCTGCGGCAAAATTTAATTGTGCATTTGATCTGAGCGAGTCGGCCAAACCACTGGGAATACACAGAACAAAGCAGATGCCAGAGAAGCTTTGGGGGCAGCGTCAAGGCGGAGGACTTTGGCTGTTACGGGATGGCCTTCCTCCTCATGTAGGGGCTGTGAAAAAGTACCTCGGACTCCTGCCCGCAGTGGAAGGGGGACAAGAGGACACCTTCCTCTATCATCCACATTCGGATGTTAGGTCCCGCAGGACCTTTCCAATGCATAGGTTGGTACACATTTTGAATGAGGCTTGTTGAAATAAAAGATGCAAATAAAGAATATACGGCCTGGCAAATGTGTTTACTTTTCCCCAGCATGAAAAGAGAGTTCTCTATGCCACTAATGCCCTAACTAAAAAATAAAACACGCTGTGATTGGAGGTATAATATAAATGAGATGCTCGGAGGTCTTGATTGGGATACAAAATCTGTGGGCCGATCGGCAGGCAGGGATTCTTCTCCGTGCTTTCTTTGGTTCCCAAGAAGCAATTTTTTTTTAAAGAATTTATTTATTTATTTGACAGAGAGACAGCCAGCGAGAGAGGGAACACAAGCAGGGGAGTGGGAGAGGAAGAAGCAGGCTCCCAGCAGAGGAGCCTGATGTGGGGCTCGATCCCACAACGCCAGGATCACGCCCTGAGCCGAAGGCAGACGCTTAACGACTGAGCCACCCAGGCACCCCCCAAGAAGCAATTTTTTAAGACCAAAAACAACAAAGAAAATTAAACCACTAAGTACAATAAAGCGAGACGGTAAAGTGACTTTATAAATATGATATTCTGAGGAGCCGGAATAGGGAAAACTGCAGTAGGGAAACATGTCCTCAGGGATTTGAAACCGGGTCATCTGAAGCACTTTAGATATCCTCGAAAGACATCAGATTTTATCCTGCAGGCATGAGGAGCCATCAAAAGTGCCAAAAGGTAATCCCACTGGTCGTTGAGAAAGTTGACTCTGAAAGCCAGAAGGAGGAGGGTGTGGGGCAGGTGGGGGCGAGGAAGTAGGGAAAGCAGTTAGTTGGTTTCGTCGTCCCATAGTGAGATTGAGGGGCCCAGAATGGCCATGAACGTGGGCCAGCGTATGGATTGTCCCAGAGACACTCCAAGGTGAAGCAGAAGGCGTCGGTGATTCATTGAAACGTGTGGGGCTGGGAAGAGAGAGTCCTGTAGGGTGAAGTCAAATTTTCCAGCTTATGTAGTGTATCAGTTTCCTACTGCTGCTATAACGGATTATCACCCGTCGGGTGTCTTACGTAGCATACATTTATTACAGTTCTGGAGGTCAGAAGCCTGACATGGGTCCCACTGGAGGCTGCATCCCTTTCTGGAAGCTCTAAGGAGGAATTTGTTTCCTTGCCCTTTCCAGCTTCCGAAGGACGCCAGCAGCCTTTGCGTGGCTCATGGCCTCCATGTTCACCACGTTCACTGCCCCCAAGGGCAGACAGAGTCTTTCTCGCTTTGCATCTCTGACCCTTCCATTGTCACATCTCTCTCTGACCACAGTCAGGAAAGATTCTCTGCTTTCTTAAGATCTCACATGAGGGGCACCTGGGTGGCTCAGTGGGTTAAGCATCTGACTTTGGCTCAGGTCATGATGCCAGGGCCCTGGGATCAAGCCCGTATTGGGCTCCCTGCTCAGCCCCACCCTCTACTCTCTCTCTCTCTCTCTCTCTCTCTCTCTCTCTTAAATAAATAAATAAAAATCTTTTTAAAAAATCTCATGTGATTAGACAGAGTCCATGTGGACAATCAAGTTGAACCCTCTCCTCTCAAAGACTGTAACCGTAATCACATCTGCAAAGCTCCTTTTGCCGCCTAAGGTAACAACATGCAGGGTCTAGGAATCGGGGCATGAACGTGTCGGAGAGACGTTACTCTGCCTGTCACGGGTATCAAAGAGCAGACTTTTTCAAACTGACCCATTAGTGGATTGTGAAATCTATTTAATAGGGAACTACCAGTATTTTTCTTTAAGGGGGAACAGAAATTAAGAGAGTACAATGCAGGGGCGCCTGGGTGGCACAGCGGTTAAGCGCCTGCCTTCGGCTCAGGGCATAATCCCGGCGTTGTGGGATCGAGCCCCACATCAGGCTCTTCAGCTATGAGCCTGCTTCTTCCTCTCCCACTCCCCCTGCTTGTGTTTCCTCTCTCACTGGCTGTTTCTATCTCTGTCAAATAAATAAATAAAATCTTTAAAAAAAAAAAAAAAGAGAGTACAATGCAGGTCCTAAGAGTATCAATGTTTTGCAAAATTTCAATTTAGTTTTTTTTATGCATGAGTGTACTGGATTGTGATATAAAATGTATTTCTTACTGAAGGTCATGGGCAAAAGTGTTTGAAAATCATTGACTTAGACAAGAAGCTCGTGAAAATGTTGAGCAAAACAGAGCATAAAGCTAATAGCTAACATTTACCGAATGTTTGCCATGAGCCGTGCCTGTTCTAAATGCTTAACGTTTGTTACCTCCTGTTATGTTTCCACTCCCCAGTACTGCAGATACTGCCATTTTCTCTACATTGTGAATGAGAAAATGGACAGAGACGGAGTCTTGCCTAAAATCACACACGTAGAAAATGGTAGAGCTGGGATTTAATGCCAGACGTCCTAATATAGTGTGTATTATATGTAGTGTATATGGTATCATTAATAACAGCCACCAGCTATGCAGACTGTATGCTTAACACCTCTCTGCAGGGACTGGGGAGGACGGCAGTCTTGCTTCTCTAGTCCATCCTACTACCCTGAGAACCTTTGCCCATGTACACGACCCTATTGAAAATAGAAAAGGCCAGGGGCGCCTGGGTGGCTCAGTCATTAAGTGTTTGCCTTTGGCTCAGGGCGTGATCCCGGAGTCCTGGAATTGAGCCCCGCAACGGGCTCCCTGCTCAGCGGGAAGCCTGCTTCTTCCTCTCCCGTTCCCCATGCTTGTGTTCCCTCTCTCGCTGTGTCTTTCTCTGTCAAATAAATAAAATCTAAAAAAAAAAAATTAGAAAAGGCCAATGGTTGTAGAACAGAGCACACACTTCTCATGTAACTCTGGGTATGGGTGTGTATGGGGGAAGAAAGAGAAACTTCTCTCAATCCAAAATCACAGTGAGCTACCCTCTATAGGCTGATAGCCTGAATTTCAACCTAGGTGTTGGAGAGTAAGTGTAACCTACACCGTTAAGACTAATATATATGAAATTAATATTCATATTGGTCCCTGAGCAATAAAGATAAACAGACCAATAGTAATAATAAAGATCAACAGGTAAATATCCTTAGAGGAGACACATGCAATACGCCACACATCATATCTACACAAATACAAACTACATTTTATTTCAATGATAACTGTTCTACTTACTATCATAGCAATCAAATACAAATTAAGTGATTAACCACCATCTCTTTGCTGTGGAAATAGGAAAAAAGAGAGCTGATCTTTCCCTTGGAGAAAGGATAAAAAATAAAAGATATTCTGGGGCCCCTGGGCGGCTCAGATGATTAAGTGTCTGCCTTCGACTCAGGTCATGATGTCCAGGTCCTGGGATCGAGCCCCATGTCAGGCTCCCAGCTCGGCGGGGAGTCTGCTTCTCCTTCTCCCTCTGCCTCGCCCTGCTTGTGCTCTCTCTCTGTCTCTCTCTCTCTGTGTCGAAGGAATAAATAAAATCTTTTAAAAAAAGAAATAAAAGATGTTAAATGCTCATTTTTCTTTTTAATCAGCTTTGTCTCAAAACACTTAGCAAAACGCTTGGGAAACCTTATTTCCCCCTCCATTAAAAGGAGGTAATCCTGACTACACAAAATTGCTTTGTAAACCAGGGGGTGCTAAGATGTGCATTAACTATATCTGTGATTTTATTTACTTATCAAGCATTGATATAATGCTTAATGCAAGCCTGGCATTGTTTTAAGTGCTTTGCGAGTTAATATTAGTGTATCTCGTGCTCACGGAAACTCCATGTATTAGTAAGTATCTCATTATGCTCATTTTACAGATGAGAAAACTGAGACATAGAAAGGTCAGGAAACTTGCCCTAGGTCACAGAAGGTGGTCAGTAAGGAGATGGCTTCTACCTCGTGCAGCCTGGCTCGAGGCTGTGCGGGGAGCTCTGTGCTATGTCGGGCCAATCGGGAAGTCTGAGCTAGAATGGGAACACCACCCGCGTGTCCAAGGCATCAGAGCCATGGAAGTCAAATGAGATGTCCGCACCTCTTGGCTTCGTTCCATGGTGTCTGCCTTGGAAAGCCCAGCCCTCCAGAAGACCGCTCCTGCTGGTCAGGCTGTTGGACACAGGCCTTGCAAACGGAGTATTCCTAATCACCCGATTAGCCTCATGCTTTGATGTTCCCGTCTCTACAGTGCTGCCTAATATTTTATTACACCGTATCTTCTTATCTACTTCCTTAGATTATAAAAAGACTGAAGTTAATTCAGTAGAAAGTGAAAGAAACCATGGGCAACCGACCACCATTCCAATGACATTCTGTGGACAAACGGGGTGCGGTTGCTTTTTGAGGTGCGGTGTGTCTTGCTCACCCCCCAAGGATGCGCAGAAGGTTTGGGGACAGGTGGGGAGGGTCTGGGGATTCCAGGGTGTGTAGCCCAACCCATCTGCTAAGCTGGCCTTATCCCCCCTACTCATCTTTCTCCTCAGAGGCAAGTGTAACTCTTTTCCGGAACTTGGACTTTGTGGAAGGCATGGAAGGCATAAAATAGCAAAATTTGCTTAGACAGTGGGAATGAGAGCAAGAGATGAACGGCTAAAAATAGCTGGCCAAACAAGGATAAGAAAATTGAGGAAATTGTAAAGTCAGGCAGAGATGACTGTTAACATGAATGCACGAGAAAGGAGAAGAAAGAGCAGAAGAGACCCTGTGTGAGATTTTTGTTGTGGAGCATTTTGTAACGGGGAAAGTCCTCCTTAAACACTAGCAGTTGTCAACGCCTTGTTTTTGATTTAGCAAACATTAGTGGGGCGCGTATTATGTGCTGGCACCTTGGGATGTAAAGATAAATAAACCTGTCTGGGGCGCCTGGGGGGCTCAGTTGGTTCAGCGTCTCCCTTGGCTGAGGTCATGATCCTGGAGTCCTGGGATCGAGTCCCACGTCGGGCTCCCTGCTCAGTGGAGAGGCCGCTTCTCCCTCTCCCTCTGCTGTGCACGCGCTCTCTCTGTCAAATAAATAAATAAAATCTTAAAAACAAAATTAGACCTGTCTGTGTAGATTAAACATGTTTACATAGCAAAGGTGATCGGGTGTGAAATTTGAGCGTATTTTATAGACTATTCTGTAAGTCCGAGAGCGCGCCTTTCTATGCTACCCACAGTAGGCACTCTATGAATATTTATTGGATTCAAATATCAGAGTTGAATCGGACCAAGCTCAAAATAGTTAACGATGCATTCATTCAACACGTTTTTATAGTGGTAAAATATACATAACATAAAATGTACAATTGAACCATTTTTAGGTGCATTTCGGTGGCATTAAGTACATCCACTTCATTGTACGCCCATCCCCCCATCCATCTCCAGAAGTGTTTCATCATCCCAAACTGAAACCCTGTACCCACTAAACAGTAACCCCCCCCCACGTCTCCCATTCAACAAATTTGGGTCTATTCCTTCATCCCACCAATGTTTATTGAGCACCTAGGATTCAGATTGAGCCCAGTCCTCATTGTGGGAGGGCTGGGTTACAGAAGGAACAGACTCTGGCCGTGTCCTGCCCTCCTGAGGCTACGATGCAGGCAGGAGACAGCGAGGCCAGTGCCAACGGGGAGAAAGCTAACGTTCGGTGGTTGGCCCCATGTCAGCAGGCCCTTTGCGCTGACAGCACTCCTTTGAGGCAGGTTTATATTAGCAACAGTAAGTGTTCAGAAAGGGAGGTGTGGGCTGCGGGGGGCCGTAAGCTCAGTCGGGAGGACAGAACTTGGTCAGGGCATCGGAATTACGTTGAGACCTGGGGGTTAGCGAGGCCGAGAGTATCTCCAGCACCGAAAGGACACCGAGGCAGGCCCTGGGAACAGAAGGGTCCCTGGGCCGAGGAAGCTCAGAGAAGCTAAGGAAAAGGCTGGGGAGGCAGCAGGAGCCACCCCCTGGGTCCCCCTCCCCGAGCAGGTGGGGGCAGGGGTTCGTGCTCTATCCCCCAGCCAGTGGGAAGCCACCAAGAGCTTTAAGCAGGGCCTTAAAAAAGATCAATCACTCTGGCGAATTGTTAATGAGTGATTCACTTTTCTACAAGCTCTTTATTATCATGCTGATGGCAAGTACAGCTGACTTCGAACTACCCGCGGTAGAAAACTCCCTACTATTTGCAATGTAAAACCTTTGTTTGAAGTTCCCGTTCTGGGAATTCACATTTAAGTAAATAGTGTGACCCAACTCAGGGTCTGATGAAGGAAGAAACTGGAAATGTGTCGCAGCTTGCCCAGCAGACCTCTCCGACAGCAGGAAGGAATCAGAGCACCATTCAGAAAGATACAAGGTGTGAGCCTAAAACCTAACTGGCCATCCTGTTGATTCCTGTCTCCCCCTGGGGCCAGGAAGGTAAATTCCCTCAGTTCCCTCTGGACAAATGTAAATTAAGATTCGGTTGACAAAATGCTTAATTAGGGCGCCTGGACAATATTATCAATCACAACTCCAGACCGGAAAGTTATTATCAATCATAACTGCAGACCTCATCTGTTAGAGGACCGCTGGGCGGCTCGAGTGTTTTTGTAATAAAGGCCATATCCAGAAGCCAGAGAGGAAGTCAGGATACGGTAAGCACCAGCGGGCGGAACTCCCTTCTCCCTCAATTGTGCTGCCCTCCTGCCTTACCGTCCAACCGTGGATCGCTGAGCCGTCCCAGGTGAGAGTGGACGGCCGAGGACACTCACCCCCGTTCCCCCAAAAGATTGATGGGCAGTCGGTAACTTTATCTTCACATTTTAAAGCACTGCACTTTTGTTAGTGCCTTATCAGTTTTAATTTTTTGAATTATTCACAATAACAATAATGCTTCTGCACGAGTCATGTGGCTAAGGCACCTGCTTCTCTTGTTTTTCTTTAGCAAGAGTGGTTGTGGGCCCTGTGCGCAGGGAAGCACTCAACACTCGAGAACCTCTGCAGACCACTCGTTTAAATGTGGCTTTGCTGAGCCAGAAGGAGGGTCAACCGCGCCCGGTATGAACTCCCAGTCAAGAGGGGCGGAGCTTACCAACCCGGAGAGTCACAGCTCTCCTAGTCCCAGAGCTATCGAACTGAACTGGAAAGTCTTGCAATAAACACTATGTTACTACGCAGTTTCAGACTGAGATAGGGAAACAAAATTCCCCCCCCCCCAAAGTCTGTTTGATAAGTAGTCATTATACAGATGCCTTATATTTGCATAGCATTTTATACTTTAGCATTTTCACATATGTGATTCTTACCCCTCAGGGGAAAATAGGACCTGATCATTTTACACGTTAAGAGACCGAAGTTGAGAGAGGGAGAAACTTTGCCTGAGGTCACCTGGCTGGCCATTTGCCGAGCTATGTGGATCCGCAAAGGCTCACTTATTCCGCAGATCGCCCATCCTAAATGCTTACCTCTCAGGCTAGGCTAAGAACATAGCAGACATACAGTAGCTGCCCCCTTGAGAAGGTGGGTCAGGGTCAGTGGGAGACAGGCACAGAAACAGATCATTATAAAACCATTAGGCAAGAAGGGCATCAGAGGCTCTGGAAGCTTGGAGGACGCATACCTAGTGCAGTAAAGGGCAAGGGAGGCTGGGGTGGGGGCAATCAGGAAGGTCTTCCTGGAGCAGGTAACACCTGCACTGAATCTTAGAGGAGAATAAGCAAGGCCTAGCCTCTGACAAGCTCAGAACCGCTGTGAGGATGATGAAAGACACCCCGATTACGCACACAATATATGAGAAGTAATTGAGAGATGGTGCAGCCGGGCAACGACTCAGGGAGGCGACGGGGAAGTTGCAGATGGGCATGCGTACATTCTGTCCGTTCCTCTCCCCATGCGGTCCTGTAGCAGGGCCCACTCTTGACAGCTGAGGTCCACCGGTCGGGACTGCCATCTTGCCTGCATACATCACCTCTGCCTGGGTTACAGATGACCCTTTGTGCTCCCGTCCACTTCAGAACACTCCTTGGCGTTCAGTTTCCCCCTGGCCCGATGGGATAGAGGCTCGGAGGGAAATGGCAAGTCCCCAGGCCTTAGGCGTCGCTAAGGGCCGCTTTGATTCTATGACTTGATTCATGTGTCTTGTAGTCTGTATGCGGCCACTTTGCTGAGACGGAGGGAAGGATCCGGCTGAGGGTTGACTGCCTCCAGGTACCGGTGTCCAAAATGCCCAAAAAGCTGGGTCCTGCACGGCGATTTTCCCTTAGTAAAGACTGTGCCCACTCTTGCAAATATTTCCTCTCCATTCTAACGGCAGGGCTGTTTAGAAAATTAACCCAAATGGTTCTATTTGCCAAGCCTGGCTGGTGGTGTCAGAGTCCAAAGGAACATCCCCTGGGGTGTCTCGAAAGGGATGCATCTGACCTGGGTCCAGTGGCCTTCACGCCTCCAAAAGGCCGCCTAACTGGTCTCGCTGCCCGTGACCTCTCCATGACCCTCTGGCCCCGGGTTTACCAACAGATGGCCAAAGACAGTCTTCTGTGTCTGGTTTTTGGCCAGCATAGTGTTGGCCACCTCTAAAATTCAGCAGGTGTCACGTAAAAGTGAAGGTTTCCCACTTCCCTTAAGAAATGGGAAAGCCTGGCAATCCTGGGTCCCATTCCCATAGGCCATAGGTGGGCGCGCCTCTAAATAGGGGCCTTTGCTCCATATCCCAAATGAACACGCACCTCTGTCACAGCACAGATTACCCCTGCGATGGAATCATCTCTTTGTCTTGTTCTCCTGCACAATATACGGTCCACTCTCACCGCCACACAGCAGGTCAGCTTTGACTTCGAAACTCTAATGCATCCAGTCGGTGCCTGAGAAGGAGCTTGGACCGGGGAGTCAGGCAGCCCTGATTTGATATCTCAGCCTCGCTGATGATCAACTTTGGCCAAGTTCCTTAACCTCTCTGATGCTCAGTTTCCATATTTGTAAATTGAAACTAATAATTCCTACCTTGTGAGATTGCGTGGGGATTAGAAAGAGTCGGTATACAATGCCTAGTGCGGCGGCTGGTACCTAGCCGGCCCCTAACCACTGGCGGTTCCTATCCCGAATAAATGAATCTGGACACACCCAGCAGACTAGTTTTTAATTATTTTTTTTTAAAGATTTTATTTATTTTTGAGAGAGAGAGCGAGGACGAGCACAAGCAGGGGGAAGGGTCGAGGGAGAAGCAGACTCCCCACTGAGCAGGGAGCCTGACGTGGGATTCGATCCCACAACCCAGGAATCATGATCCCAGAACCCCAGGATCATGACCTGAGCCGAAGGCAGATGCTTCATTGACTGAGCCCCCCAGGTGCCCCGAAACACCGCAGACTTAAGAAACAGCCCATCTAAAGTGTGCCCGAGTGGAACAAAGTGAAAGCAGGGGAAGGAAGGAAAGAGTCTATACACAGTGTCCAGGCAATCAGGACAGTGCTGGAGGCACTTTAAGTTTGATTTTTCCCCTCTAAACCCCTGACAAAGTTCAGTGGAGGACTTAAGCATCAGCCAGCAGAAGTCTGCAAATGACAGGCAGCTCTATAGGGTAATGAATATGACACAAGATAATCTTAGCTAATTACTGTTTACTGACAAATGTCATACAACTGGCTTCGTAAGTGTGCATTTGAGGCTTGGTTTGGTTTTGTTTTCGCATGTGTGAATGTCGGTGGGTGGGCAAGTGTGTATACAGACCTACACCATGGGAACCCCACGGAGAGCGGCTCAGCAGATGGCCAGGATGGCTGCTCCCCCACGTAGCTGTACTAGTTAGTGCTCCCTACCATCCTGGTTATCTCCAAAGTGCGAGGTCCCGGAGGCCTGGGCCTGTGTCAGTCACGTCTGCTTCCCCTGCACATGGTATAGAGTACTGGTACCTCGCAGATGTTCAATAAATATTTGTTAAGTAGATAAATGGATACATTGGGTGTTGACTGTCTTGGCTCCCTGATCTCACTTCCTATCCTTTCCCTCAGTTTTCTGTATTTGCTGTTCTTTCCCTCCACCTCTTCTAGATACTTGCTGTTACCTTATTTCTTAGTCTTTCCTGACCCCCTCCCCATTTACAGCTGAAAAACTCACCCCCACATCAGCACACCCTGCTCTTCTCCTGATTTGCATTTCCCCACAGGACTTGTTATCACCTCGATTTTATTTACTGCCTAGCGCTCCCTGAGAGAGTGGAGGCATAGTTACACAGCTCACTGCTGTATTCCTAGTAGACCCCGCTGCCTGCTCTAGAAAAGGTGCTCAAAAGTATTTGCTGAGTGAACTGTGTGGCTGACTACAGCGTATAGGTACGTGCCGTTGCATCAACCTAAAAATGTAAGCTATATATTCTGAGCACCCTGACTTTGCCATGATCTATGACCCATACATAATCAGCTGATCACTTTTTGCGATTGAGACTTCATTTGTCCCCTCTTCCACTCTGTATTTCAAAAGGGGGGAATTTCAAGATTCTTCTAGGTCCCACAGTGATTTAGGGGAAGTGATTTGTACTTTTACTGCTCTCTGCAGAACAGGACAATCATGACATTAGAAGTGTAAGAAGAAAAAAACAATAAGTGGCTATTTTTACTTGCAAGTGGTAAAATATTGAATTGCAGACTTCACCTGTTTGTAAAAAGGACAAACAGTAACACGAGGGCTCTGACCATTGCAAAAGCTGATTTTCTTCCAAATGTTGTCTAAGGAGGCCCAGTATAATGAAGGAGCTCTGGGATAGGAAGGGGACCCTCAGCCTTCCAGGCTGTAAAATGGGCAAACTGAAGACGCTCTCTTAGCTCTACGAAGCTCTAAAAGTCTACGAAGCTCTTGGAGATAAAGCCGTGGAACTTTTCCTGTCCATCTACTCTTATATTTCAGCTCGTTACAACTGACTTAACATACTAACAACGATTGTCATAAATTGATATTTATTTATTTTTTTAAAGATTTTATTTATTTATCCGACAGAGATAGAGACAGCCAGCGAGAGAGGGAACACAAGCAGGGGGAGTGGGAGAGGAAAAAGCAGGCTCATGGTGGAGGAGCCTGATGTGGGGCTCGATCCCATAACACCGGGATCACGCCCTGAGCCTAAGGCAGACGCTTAACCGCTGTGCCACCCAGGCGCCCCTATAAATTGATATTTAGACATATAAAACTTTCATAGTTTACTTATTCCCAATTAAACGGACATGTTTTTAATATCACTAATATTTAAAAATGTGAAACCATCTAAGGACACTTACCACCTTAAAAGGCCATCATAATAACTACATTTAATTTTGATTCATGAAGGGACTGATTATCCAGTTTGTGAACTCGTAAGCCCCCTGTAGCTCTCCTCCCATTCTTCCCAAGGAATTTGAAACTCCAGTTTGCAGAGTTGTTTATAAGCTCCAAGGACATGATAACCAAAGGCTCAATGAGTTTTTGGCACTATTTGGAAGTTTCAACTCTAATCATTTCACAAATGTTAATATTTCATCTTTATAATAACTGCATGGTAAAACACATGCTTCTCAAAAGCGATGGAGAAGAAACTTTAAAAATTTACTAATCGGTTAAATCATACTAGGCTACGGGGCAGTGTTCATACTGTTCCAATTTCAAATTAACATTGGGGCAGCATTGCTGTGCCAGCTACAGCACCAAGCAGTGTGTAGAACTGACCTCCTTTGAGAGAGTGGAACACTGGCAAGTCACTGTGCAGACTGGGGTTTAAGATGTTCCCTTCTATCACAAATCTATATTCTGTCCCCCCTGGGCAAAAACCTCAAGAACACGCCTTTTATTTAGTAAAAAGAAAAATGAAACTTCTAAAATACACCAAAAGATCGTCTCTTTTTCTTTTTTACAAAATCCCAGCCCTTGATTTGTCAGGAGCTTTTCTTAGTTTCAGCATGATTTATTCAGGAGTATTTCTAGCGGATCAGGAGCAGAAGCGGAGTGGAAGGTCTAGCCGGGTCTCATTGTTAGCTACTGGGACGTCCTAAGTTGGACGGAATTGATCTTGCAGAGGTCTGTCTCTCTGGGGAGGTAGAGGAAACTCAGAAATGCCACCCTGAGGCTAATTTCACGTCTTTGGCTCTCAGCAGCAGGAGAGCAGCGGCCCCGAGGAGGCTCGCCCAGCACGCCTTTGCAGCATGGAGTAGAGGCTCACGCTCCCGAACCAGCCCTGCACCGGGGGCTGGGGAAGAGACAAAAGAGATGCTCTGCCCTCGCCCTTCCCGAACTTAAAATCCAGTGCGCAAGGCAGGACTTAGGAAAATTAAACCAAATATGAGGTGGAAGAACCCCCCCCCTCGCCCCGCGTACAGTCACTGCCAATTTGTGCTGCACGAATCAACACGGAAATAAGATTTCAAGGAGTTTTAAACAAATAGCTGGAGAGAGAGATAAGAAGGCGAATCTAAGATGGAAGAAAAGGTGGAGGGCTCGAGTGGAACACGCCAAGTCGAGGCCTGCACGCCTCCGGCTGAATCCGGCCTCCGGGCTGGAGAGGCAAAGCGCAAGCCAAGTGCTGCCGCCACAGAACTACGAAACCCAACAGAGGCTGCAGTGGATCGCTTTAACTGAAAGGCGGTTTCCTTCACCTCCATTTGCTTGGTCGCAATTGGAAGCGCACTGCGCGGCCTGCGCCGCGCTCTCGGCGGGTTCGGCGTGGGGGCGGGGAGGGAAGTACGGTAATGGGCGGGGCGGGGCGCGGGCGCGCTCCGGCTTTCCTCCTGCGCAGCGCTCCCGTCAGCGCAGGGGGCGGGGCGGCTATATTACGTGCGCGGCGCCGCCCCTGCGAGAGGACGTTGCGTGCTCGCTCGCGCCAGGCGAGTCTCCGCGTCTCCCTCGCGAACTCGGTGAAAGGAATTGGCGCCGTTCGACACCAGGCGGGTCCGCTCTGCAGCACGAACCCACCTCCAGCCGCAGCCGCAGCCGCCGCCCGGGCCGAGGAGCAGCCGCAGCAGCCGCCACCAGTGGCCGAGTGAGCGGAGCCGAGTTTGAGCCAGCGCCTAGCGGTGAATCGGGGCCCTCACCATGAGTTCCTCGCCTGTTAATGTAAAAAAGCTGAAGGTCTCGGAGCTGAAAGAGGAGCTCAAGAAGCGGCGCCTTTCCGACAAGGGCCTCAAGGCCGAGCTCATGGAGCGACTCCAGGCCGCGCTGGACGATGAGGAGGCCGGGGGCCGCCCCGCCATGGAGCCAGGGAACGGCAGCCTAGACCTGGGCGGGGATTCCGCCGGGCGCTCGGGAGCAGGCCTCGAGCAGGAGGCCGCGGCCGGCGGTGACGAGGAGGAGGAGGAGGAGGAAGAGGAGGAGGAAGGGATCGCCGCCCTGGATGGCGACCAGATGGAGCTAGGGGAGGAGAACGGGGCCGCGGGGGCGGCCGACGCGGGCCCGATGGAGGAGGAGGAGGCCGCCTCGGAAGACGAGAACGGCGACGATCAGGGCTTCCAGGAAGGGGAGGATGAGCTCGGCGACGAGGAGGAGGGCGCGGGCGACGAGAACGGGCACGGGGAGCAGCAGCCTCAACCGCCGGCGACGCCGCAGCAACAGCCCCCACAGCAGCGCGGGGCCGCCAAGGAGGCCGCGGGGAAGAGCAGCGGCCCCACCTCGCTGTTCGCGGTGACGGTGGCGCCGCCCGGGGCGAGGCAGGGCCAGCAGCAGGCGGGAGGTAAGAAGAAGGCGGAAGGCGGCGGAGGCGGCGGTCGCCCCGGGGCTCCGGCGGCGGGTGAGTGCTGCGTTGTACGTTGCGCGCGGCGGGAGGCCCGCGCGGGGTGGGGACCGTGCCCCAGGCCTGCCGGAGCCCCGCCGGGGGGAGGGAGCCCCGGGCGGGGGCCGCCGCGGGGGAGGCGCGGGGGGGGGGGAGGGGGCGCGGGGAATCCCGCCCGGCCTCGAGGCCTCGGCGGCCTCGGGCTCGGCGTGTGCGACGGTGGCGGCGGCGCCTCCATTATGTGGCTGGAGAGCCGGGGGAGGGGGGGAGCTGCAGCTGCCGCTGGAGGGGGAGGAGCCGCGGGCGGGAGCCCCGTCGGACCGCGGTGGCGCCGCCGCGCTGCGTGCGCGCGGTGCGGGCACATGTCTCGGGGGGAGGGGAGAGGCCCGAGGGCCCGGGGCGGGCGCGCTTTGGCGGCGCTGGGCCGCGGTATTGTGCAAGGAGCGCAGGGGCTCGGCGTGACGTCACTTCCGGCGGGAGGGGCCGGGCGGGGAGAGCGGGGCGGAAGATCTGTACAATGCGGCCGCGGGGAACGCGGGCCCGGGTGGGGGAGGGGCGGGGAGGGCGCGCGGGCCGGCCCGGCCCCTCCCCCCTTCTTGAACTCTCTTTGGGATACACGTGGGCTCGGGGCCTGGGCCGTGCTGGTCTCCAGGAGCTTTCTCGAACCTTCGAGCAGGCTGGCAAAATTAGGAATGTCTTTAGACTGCGTCACTAACTCCAGGCCGGTTCCAAGCTGATTGTTCTTTGAATTCGCGTTGGGTTCGTCGATTGAAAACGCTTAGAAAAAGAACGGGAGAGTCGGGCTTTTTGCGTCCACAAACAGGAGGGGGATTTTTTTTTTCCCCGGTTGTGTCGCGGCTTGGTCCCTTATGTTAGGGGTGTTGTGTGTTATAGGAGACGGCAAAACAGAGCAGAAAGGCGGAGATAAAAAGAGAGGGGTGAAAAGACCTCGAGAAGATCATGGCCGTGGATATTTTGAGTACATTGAAGAGAACAAGTACAGCAGGTAGAGGAGGCCGATCTAGTTTTACCCGTCCCCGTTCTTTCTTGGGTAGGAGAAGCTGAATCAGGAGACAATTCTGTCTTTCAGAGCCAAATCTCCTCAGCCACCTGTTGAAGAAGAAGATGAGCACTTCGATGACACAGTGGTTTGTCTTGATACTTGTAAGTGAAGCTGTTTCTTCCCTTTCCTCCCCCAGTTACTCAATGTGTCGGTTTTGGTTCCAGAGTATTAGCGGACTTAACGCAGTGTGCTGAACTTAAATGCAGAAAACTTAGTGTAAACCGTTTCTCTTAAAAGCAGGGAGATGATGATGGGTTGTATTCAGACACTGGTAGCTTAATATTTAGTAGTACAGCATCAGTTGTGTCGTATTGATAATTTTAGAGACTCCAGCAATTTGGTGGTATTTTCTTATATGACTAGAAAAATTTCATTTGTAGGAATGTAAAATTAATGCCAATTTTGGCTTTAGTTAGCTAATGGAAACTTGTAAGACTACCTGTAACTTGTCCTTATAAGGCTCCTACAATAAAGTAATTTCATTTTTTTGGTAGAATTATATTAAGCGAGCTATTTGGGCTAATTAAATATGTATTAATGACTTTTCCCATTAGCACACAAGTATATTCCCTATTCTAAAATATTGTAATATTACTCTTTCAATAACTGCTCTTTTGTTCTCAATTCCAGTTCAGTAGCTGCTGCTTTAACATAAGTTGATTTCTTCCAAAGACCTGGGGCAGCAGCAGTGGGCTATCACTGGGCTACTAGCTTTCTTCAGCAGCGAATGGTATCAATGGCAGCGCTGTAAACACTGCTACTTTACCCAGTTGGGTTGCAATTGAGTATGAGGAAGTATTGCAAACCTCTAAATGGGCCTTGGCTGTCAGATGTGTGATTTTGTATAAAAACATTTTGTTGGTTTAGTATTTGATCAGAATGCACAATTCTTTCACTTTGATAAATAGAACAAAGTGTAGAAATAATTTGAAAAGTAGGTGGTAAGGTGTGAACCTGCCCCATAGATCTAGGGACTTAAAGTTCAGATTCCTATGTTTTCCAATACAAATTACCTTTAATCAGATTTGTGAGAATGTAAATGTTAACTCTTATTAATTTCTTATTAAATATCCTTTACAGGTAGTTGAGCTAAGGGAGTCTTTCAAAAGAAAAAAAACGCACATGGAAAAGTAGTTGATTTGAGAGTTTTATTTTAAATAGTTTGGTTGCTTAAATACAAACCTAAGTTGGAATTGGCAAGATAGTGAAGCAATGATTCTAGAAGTTAACGCTACTATCAAACTAGATGGGCTTTTAGCTGATTACCTTGGAACGTCAGCTCATTTATGACTATCTATATTGGGTTCAAACACAATTTGTTGAATCGAAAATTCTACCAGTGATCAGGAATTTTGAGAGCAAAGCTCATTTAAGAATTCCAAACTGTAGATCTAATTTCCTTTCATCAATAAAAAGAAAACAACTTTTTAACATGAGGTGAGAACTCCAAGAAGGTGCGTGCTGATGAGCCGCTGACCTGAAGGCAGCCAGGTTAAAGACCTTTCTCCCGGATTTAGGTAATCCGGGGAGTGGATAATCCCCCGTTGTTACTGACCAACCAGCAAGCCTGGCTTCGAAAAGGGACCTAAAATGCTGTAATATTAACAGTGTTAGACAACCAGGTTTGCACTTTGCTAGGTTGAGGCTGCCTTCCTCACAAGTTTGAGAAAGAATTTAGGATCTAGAGCCCCTGGTGTTTTAAAACTACAAAGTGCAGGATCAACAGCTCATACCTCCTGTATTTCAAAGTATGTGGCCATGGCCTCCCTTCAGTTTGTTGTGGCACTGGTAAATTCTACCTGGTTCTGGCATGCTTCACTTTGATTTCCTGCTATCCTCTACTGCTTGCCTCTAAATCAAGGTAAAGAGCAGAGCAGGTATGTATCCCATGTCACATTGTCTTGATTATTTTATATACTTAAAATACACGTTAAACCTTGGTGTTTTTGGTTTTGTAGGCAGTTTACGCTTTAGTTTATAATTTGGTGAGAGTGACTTGGTGGGAGTGGGGCTTAAAGTGAAGATCAGAGCAGAAAGCAGCATGATCTGTAGAAGCAATGTGTGCCGTGCAGCTTTAGGAGATAAGCAAGAACGTAATAACCAGGTTTTGTCTACGTAGCAGATGTATTTACATTGGATGTCAAAAGAAATAATATGGTATTTGATATAATTCCAGATAATTGTGATCTACATTTTAAAATATCAAGAGACCGCCTCAGTGCTTCTTCCCTCACTATGGAGAGTTTTGCTTTTCTTTGGGCTGGAGGAAGGGCATCTTACGGTGTGTCAAAAGGCAAAGTCTGTTTTGAGATGAAGGTAAATGCAGTTTTGTGATTTTTTTTTTTTTTTTTTTTTAAGAACATTTGTGAGTTTCCATTTGCCTGACAACTTCGGTGTCAGTGGAATTTACCTTTGAAGTTTCTGTGGCTCAGAAGAGGGGCTTGGAAAACCTGTAACAGCTAACTGTATTTGTTACATCAGAAATTTGTGCTGTAGAGTCAGCCTGTTTGTCTTTAGGGTGCTCCTTCTTTATCAGGCATTTGAAAGGCCCACGAAGGGTTTAAAAATAATTTGGTTAGGCTTCAACTGTTGTTCCAGAGCAAAACATGTTGAATGTATATTTTAATTGGTTTTAAGTCAAGAATGTGTAATTTTTATACATTAACTGTTCTTTTAAATGTGAGTCAACCAAGGACTTGACTTGAACCTTTTCAATTTCAAGTTCCAAGCTCTTCTGTCGATTATTAAAGTTTTCGTAAATGTAGGGGAGAGATGGTAAGGGTAGAAGGGGTGTCTTTATATTAGTAGCCAGAGAATTAGCCCACTGCCCAGATGAAATAAACTAGGGTTCAAGGGTTTATCTTCCTCGTAATCATTTATGATTTGATTTTCAGGTTACAGAGAAGATCCCAGTAAGGCATTTATATACAAAAGATATTGACATACATGAAGTTCGGATTGGCTGGTCACTAACCACAAGTGGAATGTTGCTTGGTAACGTTTCCATTTGAGTAGTATGTGCTCATGCGTGTTTGGGATCTGGTGTCAGTAGTTAGACTCCAAGGCATTCTAAACCTTCTGCCTGTTTTTAATCCATTTTATTAGTATTGTAGGCATGAACGATACTACTACCAGTGTAGTAGGTATCAGCTGACTTTCAGTTTTTCTTTTTTTTCCTTTACAATTACTTGTTCTATGGCCAGTGGGTTAAAAAATCACTATCCCATGGTATGCAGTTTTTCAGATAGTTACATAACTCATTTAGCTCATTAATTTTCTACATCTAGATAAAGTGTAAGGGGAAGAATGTTAGGTTATATACTCATTTCTGTTGATTCATTCCATCTTGAATGTTAAAATATGGTGGGTCATTGGACTGTTTTGAACCATCGATTTCATGAAAGTTAATTATTTTCTTAGGTGAAGAAGAATTTTCTTATGGGTATTCCCTTAAAGGAATAAAAACATGCAACTGTGAGACTGAAGATTATGGAGAGAAATTTGATGAAAATGATGTGATTACATGTTTTGCTGTAAGTCGGCTAAGTTTCTATGTATAAGCAAGAAATTATTAGCTAGGAGTTTTTTTAAAGGTATATCAACATTAGCCTTCAACTAACCATTTTGACTGAAAACTACTTAACATGAAGTTGACCTGAAAATCTAGTGTGTTTGCTAAGGCAGCATTGTTTCTGCTTCTAGATACATGTGTTTCATTCTTACTGTTATAAAGCTCCTAACATTTAACTTAAATATGTTTTCCATAGTATAAGCTTCATTCCTCATTTAAATTTTGAAAAATTTTTTAAGAAAATTTAACAGCAGGTTAAAACCATTAATTTTTTTCTGATTTAACAGAACTTTGAAAGTGATGAAGTAGAACTCTCCTATGCAAAGAATGGGCAGGATCTTGGCATTGCCTTCAAAATCAGTAAGGAAATTCTTGCTGGAAGGCCACTCTTTCCGCATGTTCTCTGCCACAACTGTGCAGTTGAATTTAATTTTGGTCAGAAGGAAAAGCCATATTTTCCAATACCGGAAGATTATACTTTTATCCAGAATGTCCCCTTAGAGGATCGAGTTAGAGGACCAAAGGGGCCTGAAGAGAAGAAAGATTGTGAGGTACATGGATTTTTTTTTTTTTTCTTAAGCATTTGAAGATTACTTCTGTTTGGCAGAAATGACATTTGGATGATATGGACGATTGTTTGATTCTGCTGTGCCTGTCGCTGTCGGCCAGTGATTTTTCTCTTAGTAGCTGTGTGCTTTTCTGTAGAGTGTTGAGTTTCCAAAAGTTCCCTTTGCTTTTAGGGCAATGAAATTTATATATATCTAAACTGGGTTCTCATGCATTTAAAAAACATGTGTAAGGAATTCTTAGATGGCTTTAGTGATAAGTGAAATACCATTTCTTTCTGTTGTAGGTTGTTATGATGATTGGCTTGCCAGGAGCTGGGAAAACCACCTGGGTTACTAAACATGCAGCAGAAAATCCTGGTAAATACAACATTCTTGGGACAAACACCATAATGGATAAAATGATGGTAAGTAAAATTTTTGGGTGTCATCTCAGCATTTAAGAAAGACCAGAAGGTATTCTAATCTTTTTGCCTGTTGTCTTTATGCGTTTTGTTGGTGTTTTAGAGATAGGAGTTTGTCAAAGTTACATTGGTTACTTAGAGTAGAACGTAGGGTAAACTACCTTCTTGTGTAAGGTAAAGTGCCTTCCAGTGGCTAGGTTTTACTGTTTTTTTCTATAAAATTTTTTGAGCTATCAACATTCAGTAGCTAAAAAAGAGGTGAACAGCAGAGGATCTTGTTACGTGGTGAAGTGACCCTTTTCATAATGGTAATGAGGAAAGGCAGTATTTAAGTTAGGAAATGTGTGGTTTCCACATAGATCTAAGCTGATGCTAAAAGAATAAGCTTCATTCACAAGGTCAAAGGAACTTTTTAACTTGTGAAACAGGTGGCGGGGTTTAAGAAGCAGATGGCTGATACTGGAAAACTGAACACGCTGTTGCAGAGAGCTCCCCAGTGTCTTGGAAAGTTTATTGAGATTGCTGCCCGTAAGAAGCGAAATTTCATTCTGGATCAGGTAATCTGTAGCTTTGATGTTGAAAAAAGGAATGGATTGTTGTGTTTGGTGTGGAGCTAATATTTGGGTTTATACCCTTTGTTTTCAAGACAAACGTGTCTGCTGCTGCCCAGAGGAGAAAAATGTGCCTGTTTGCAGGCTTTCAACGAAAAGCTGTTGTAGTTTGCCCGAAAGATGAAGACTACAAGCAGAGAACACAAAAGAAAGCAGAGGTCGAGGGAAAAGACCTACCAGAACATGCAGTCCTCAAAATGAAAGGCATGGAATTTAATTCTGTGTTCACATCTTTTGTGATTTATGTCTGTAAACTTGAGTGAATGTCGTCTGCCAGCAATGCTTTTCGACGAGTCATGTTCACTCCGTGTCAGTGGATGTGTTTGGTTTGTTTCTAGGAAAATAAGTGAGTAAACCAGGAGTAGACGGCATAGTGTGGTTTCAGAAGACGAAAGGCCCTCGAGTTTAGGCTTTGGGGTTGTGGGTGTCACGGGGTTTTAAGCTAACCTGACGTCCTTCCTTGTAGGGAACTTCACGCTGCCCGAGGTAGCGGAGTGCTTCGATGAGATAACCTATGTGGAACTGCAGAAGGAGGAAGCCCAGAAGCTTTTGGAACAATATAAGGAAGAAAGCAAAAAGGCTCTTCCGCCGGAAAAGAAACAGAACACTGGCTCAAAGAAGAGCAATAAAAACAAGAGTGGCAAGAACCAGTTCAACAGAGGTGGTGGCCACAGAGGCCGCGGCGGCTTCAACATGCGCGGTGGCAACTTCCGAGGGGGAGGCAAGTCCTGGGCGCGTGGGGCTCGTTCGCTTCAGGGCTGAGACAGGTGCTGAGAATCTTGTGGTTGGGGGTCCTTGTGGGGTTTAGCAGAGTTTGGCCTAGGACATTCGACTCTTGGCTTGATCCTGCTGCTCTAGTAACTGGTTTAAAATCTAGTGACTCGATAAATACGTGTAGGTGATGTGAGTGGTTAAATGAAACACTGTGCTTGTCTTCAAAAGTGACTTCCCCCTCCCGCGATCAAGGACTGGTCCGGAGGAACCTGTCGTTAGTCCTCTGTGTAAAGGAGGTGCGACAGCACACTGTTAAACTAACCATCTCTTGTTCATAGCTCCCGGGAACCGTGGCGGCTACAACAGGAGGGGCAATATGCCGCAGAGAGGTGGCGGCGGCGGCGGCAGTGGCGGCATTGGCTATCCGTACCCTCGCGGCCCTGTGTTTCCCAGCCGAGGCGGTTACTCAAACAGAGGGAACTACAACAGAGGTGGAATGCCCAACAGAGGGAACTACAACCAGGTAAAACGATTTAAGTCCCTCCAGGCACGATGCTTGGAGGATTTAGTCTGGAAGGTTGTAGGTGTGTGTAACAAGCCTCAGTAAGAATCGTAAGCAGCTCGTTGTGTGTGTCTGTATGCAGTGACATAAAGACTAGTGATGGTAAAATGAGGCCCACTGAATTTTGATTTTTCAGGTGAACTAGCATGGAGTCAGGTGATGCCTTAGATGAATAAGTTAGATACCTGAGAACAAACCAGCAGATTGTTCCCAGAGCTTCATAACTGCTAGCAATCGATGATGCATTTCTGTGCCGCTGCTTCCCCCGTGTACAAACCGACAAACTGTGCTCTGAGTTCTTAAAGATGTCTTTTTCTCCCCAGAACTTCAGAGGACGAGGAAACAATCGTGGCTACAAAAATCAATCTCAGGGCTACAACCAGTGGCAGCAGGGTGTAAGTAATTTCTTATGTGCTATGGACATTAATTGTACTTTAAGTTCATAAAAATCAGTCTTGAAAAACTTGTCCAGGGTTTGGAGTGTTTATAAGTGTTACAGGGCAAGGTGTGAATTTAGGTGGAGTTTGTTGTAATTTAACGTTATAATAAAATATTCTTTAATACAAACGGTTCTTTTATTGCTAGCTTTAATTGTATAAACTAACCAAGTCATGATGTGTTTCCTTTTGTAATGTGTTTATTGATAATAATGGGATATTAATACTAACTAAATCTGGTTTGGTAGAAATCAGAGGTATGACAGGTATATATTTGTTTCCAGCAATTACTCTGAATTAGATTGTCATTTCCTAAAAGCAGTTTGAGTGGCTTATTGATGTTTTTTCTTTAAAAAAAAAATTTTCTCTTACAGCAATTCTGGGGTCAGAAGCCATGGAGTCAGCATTATCACCAAGGATATTATTGAATACCCAAATAAAACGAACTGATACATATTTCTCCAAAACCTTCACAAGAAGTCGACTGTTTTCTTTAGTAGGCTAACTTTTTAAACATTCCACAAGAGGAAGTGCCTGCGGGTTCCTTTTTTAGAAGCTTTGTGGGTTGATTTTTTTTCTTTTCTTTTTTGTACATTTTTAATTGCAGTTTTAAAGTGAATCGTAAGAGAACCTCAGCATTGTGCACGATAAGAGAATGTGTCAGTATTTCAGGGTTCTACATTTTATCTGTAAAATGTGACTTTTTTTTTTATCACAACAAAAGTAAAATGTTGCTTTGTACCTGGTGTCTTTTATTAAGAATTTACTCCCCCCATTTCTCACAGAGATAACAGTCGGGAGTCATTGTCACAATATAATAGAAATGTTAGCAACCAGATTCATGTAAGGACTAAGTGGTCCTCATGAATTGCATAAGACTCTGTACCGCTCATAGTACACTCCATCCTCTCTGTAGTTCTCTGAGTAGTGGCGGGGGAAGCTTCAATAGTAGTTGCCGACAATAACGGGGAAGGCTTTTTCTTTTTTTAAATAACAATGGAATTGGCGTAATTGGGAATGAAGATAACACTTGGAACCGAGATGGAGAAGATGGAGTGTATGTAGAAGGGCTGTTAAACATGTAAAACTTGGTTGCTTTATTTGTGGAGGCTCAAACTTGTGAAGGTTCAATACCATACTTTTTCCATTTGTTCTGCATTTTGATTCTGAAAAGAAAGCTGGCTTTGCCCATTTCTTATTAAAAAAACTTGTTGTAAATCCAGTTGTCTAATGGGATCTATATGAAGTTAGCTATGTCTGTATGCCCTTCTCCCACAAAATACTGTATAACTAGTGTGCTTGTAGTAGTTTACTCCACCATCTTTGTAAGCTAATGACATTGTGAGTCACCCATTTATATCTTAATTTTTAATCATGTCAGTTCTTGAATGGGTATCTCCTTAGCCTGCTGATTTCTTTTTCTTTCTAAAGAAAGTGGGTGGAGAAATTAATTTAGACGTTTGTTTGCAATAAAAAGAATTCATTTTACTCTTGTTTTGGGATTCTCGCCATCAAGGTTCAAAATCCCTTTATAAAACTCCCAAGAGGAGAAAATTTAAGTGTGTGCTTTCTGGACAGCTTATTCTTTACTCTGTACTTTGGAACATTTAGGTTTTAAAAACTTAAATGTATACTGACAATTGACTTTGAATTATGAAGCAAAGTTGAATTCTTCCTTCCCCTCCCCCCCCAGATGACTTAACATTTTAATGAGGGGAAATGGTGTACTGGCTGGGAGAAGTTAACACTCCGTTTACCATCTTTACAAAATGCTAATGGCTGTCCTCAACCGAATATCTTATACGCACCTATCTAATACATGAAACTCTGGGAACGATGCTTTTAGAAGCCATCACGTGAGCCAGTCATTGATTTCACTACTACACAACACTGCTAACTTAACTGTAGCTATGTGACGACATTAGATCCCCTAATTGTAATTCTATTGGGTTTGCACAGAACACTTAATCTTCTTAAAGGACCCTCACTGATGTGAAGTGAGGAATCAGGAGTCAAACTGTAGAACTAAACCTTGACTTCAGTCTAGTGTGTTGGTGTTTTAGGTTGCTTTTGGTAAGTTTAGGTTTGTCTATTTCTGTTTGCTTAGATTTTTGTTTTAGCCATTTTAAATCAGATCTTTAACTTCTTCATACTCCTAGGAATTTTGCTGCAAGCTGAGCTGGAGTTGAGTTTTAGATGGCGGTGTAGGTTTAGTTGATAGATTTTGGAACAAAGGCTAATCGTGTAATTACTGTAAGAACACTTAACGGTAACTGTACAAGGTAGTGTCTCAAGAGCTTTTGGGTTTTTTAGCAGTTAGCTTAGTGGTAGCAACCGCAGGCATGAACTATTTTTCAGTATACATTATAATTACTAGGGTTGCATAGACTTACCCAGGGGAAAAGTTCAACCTTTGTTGCTAATCAGTGATTTAGGTACCTTTGAAGAATCTTGGATATATATTGTAGTTTAAAATTACTTGCTTAAGGAGCTCTATATTCTAATAATCACAGTGGGAGAGAGTAATGTACCAGTAACACTCTGGTAGACTGTCATGCCTTGTGTAGGCCGGAAACTTTTGGGAAGAAAGGTGGAATAGATGCACTGTCCAGGAGAATGTAAAAATTACCAAAAGCAGTCTGAAGATTAGAATTAATATGTACGGAAAGAATCCCTTTAGTGTTTAAGAAATTCAGAAGAAGGGACTGTAGCAGATAGCAAGCAAGCAAAAGGGAGAAAAATGAATGCCGCTTGGCAGAATAAGATCTGTCAGTGAGAAACTTGGTTGCTACGTCTCTGTGGCAAGCAAAACACCCAGTAAACTAAAGACCTAGTTCTGAACAAGTGTCTCAACTGTTCCCGTGAGGTTGCTCTTGCTGTAAGTGGTGCTTTCCCTAGAAAGTTTCGCAGAGAGTTGGATGGATCATTCTGAGTCAGGTATCGGATCAGATTGGTCAGCTGCAGTCGTGTGAAAACAGCATGAGTAGGTTAATCGGGAAAGAAGGCAAAACACTGCAAGATAGAAATGAAGTAACTCATGCCGTCCTATAGAGCGTTTTCTTTGTTGTTGGTAGGTCACATCTTGTCACTGTCTGGCCTTTGACAGAGGGCTCTGGCTTGGACCTAGTAGCCAGGACTAACCTCTGGCCCTGATACCCAGATCGATCCCAGTGAGATCAAATCTTAGAGTGAAGCGTGCGTCCGGTCAGCCTGACGTCGAGATGACAAAAGGAAGCCATATTAAATCCACAAACAAGAGGCTCACATTTGCCTAGGATAGACCCCGTCCAGCGATAAGGACAATGAACCTAGAGGTCCTGAGCACTAACGAAGTGTTGAAGCTTCTTAAAAGACCCTTTTCTTTGAAAAAGTATTTAAAATTTTTCTAGGAAAAGTATATTTTAAGTATGTTTTTCACCTTCTGGAGAGTTTACATTCATGGCCAGATGATGTTCTGTATTTAATGTTTGCATCAGTTGTGTGAGTTGAATGACTTGTTTTTCTATAAGGTTAATATAAATTGGCACCTTATCCTAGGATCGTTTTAGAAGTCCCATTGCACAAATAAAAATGAAGTATTTTCATAGCTTTGTAAGCAGTGGTAGAGACTTGTCACATACAAAGATCTGATGATAGGTCTATGGGAGTATATCTGATACTTTTTTAAAAAGCCGAACAGAATACGCTTGTACTGAAGGCGTGAACCTGTCTTTCACAGCCCAAGCCTTAAGTTTCTGATAGTAGACACAAATGTGCATCTTAAAATGTTTCCATAATTCCTTCTGTACATGTAACTATAAAATGTCTTTCAAAAAGTGGGTGGAAATTGTAGCAGAGAATGATTCTCCACTCCCACCCCCCAGAATATTCTGTGAAATATTGTGGAAAGGTGAATATGGTATTTTTTTCCTAAAGCCATTTTCTCCTAAAATTTTTAAAATGGTTTGAATCTAAACTTTGTTGTTCATGTTTCTGGGGCTCTGAGAGAAACTCCATTTCAGTTATAGCGTTTTTAGGAATAGTAAAAGCAAGGATATGTCGTGTTCCAGCCTTGGCAAGAGGTCGCAGTAGTTCACGCCCAAGCATTAAAGGTATCCGTGTTTTGAGTAAGAATCACCTGCGTTAGCTCTCTAAACAGCAATTCGAATTTATTAGTCACGGAAACCAGTCTCTTCAGATGAATTGCCTAAACTTAAAACTACAGTACCCGTTTGCTCTTTGGAGCCTTTTGTTTGGATGATTTTTAGATTTGAATCTTCTTTTTAGCCCTGTTCAGCTTCTCCACTGAAATACGCAGGGGGTAGGTAGGTCTCCCCAGTTTAGTGGTTGAGTTTTTATTTCAGTTGCTCTTAATGCCTGTGTTTTTTTAACCTCGTTGCCAGGGCTTACAGGTACCATGTTAGACAAATACTAAACATCCTTTGTGTAGCTAACTCATGCTGAAGTGAGTGATGTTTGTCTTACTTATATTTACTAACCTTGGTTTTTAAAATAAACCCTTCAGAATTATTTCGGAAGTGACTTAGAAGCGTGCTGATGGATACAGTATGTATCTCTTGAGTGTGTCGGGGGAGGACAAAAACCCAGGATCCCCAAGTACCTTAACATTCCAAAGTTTAAATTATGTATATGTGAAATCGAATGTTGAAATAACCTACCTCAATAGTATATTTTTACTACGTTTTGCTAAAAACATGCTACTTTATTTGGTGGCCCCACTTTGTTGATTTCAACATGAGGGCAGCTGGAGCCCCCCAAATAAAAAGCTTGAGAAAGGTGGGCAACGGCTAACAGTTTGCACTTAGATAAAGTAACGATCTACCGTCCCATCCTGACCAGTTGACTCCAAGTCAACTCAGGGGATTGAGTATATTTAATGAGGTTGCCTCAGGAACTTAATTTAGTCTGTAAGGCTTAGTAGATTGTAAAATACTTACTCATAATGTTAACCTAGAATTGTTTTTAAAATGTTTCACCTGTGGATCTCGTGAGGTTATGTTGGGGATGGGCTGTCCATGTGGAAAGCTGAACAAGGACAGTTTTTTGGCATGACGTAGATAACTGGGGAATTTCAGTTGTGATTATAGATCAGTATTCGTAAGGGAACAAGTAGATATCTGCTAGGCCAGCGCATCAGTAATCATCGGTTAGGTAAGTTATTGGGACAAGGACCTTCACTACGTGCTTAAATTTGTATTTACTTAATTATTTTCTAGGAATATTACAATTGATTTCTCCCTTCTCATGCCAGGATTCAACATATACTTGCATCTTGACAAGGAGCAGGGGTTTTGCTTTTAAACAAAGCTGGATCTGTGGGTATGAGAAGCAGTATTCTGTAGTCGAAGGTGTTGAGGTAACAACTGTCTAGGTAAAGAGAGCGATGTCCTCATGGAGAAGGTGACTTCCTTCCTTGTGGCACCGTTCCGAGCGCATGGCGCTCAGCCTGGAGCACGCGCAGCTGGACCTGCGCTGCTGGAGGTTTTGCAGGGATACAGGCTGGAGAGCTGACCCGTCTGATTACTGGGCACGAGCTGTGCTTGATGGCATGCTCTTTCCTGCCATTTCTATAGCAGTCCATGATCTTACAGGAAGTAAAGTCAGTTTCGTACAATAAAATATCCTGTACGTGCCAAGCACTTGAGTTGTGTTGCGTATCCACAAATTAGCATCAGCGAAAAAATTAAAAGCCAAGAACGGTGAGATGGCCAGTATAGTCCGCTAACATGTAACGTAAAAGCTTTGAGGAATTAGAGCATACAGAGAGAAGGTGAGGTGAAATCCTTACTTCCGAAGGTAGCTATTAATAGAAGGTATCCTTACATTTCAGTTGTCTGTAGTTCAGGGAGTGGGAGCATCATGGTTCAGTACAATAAAAGGTTCCGACTTAGTATATATATATATATATATTATATATATATTTTAAAGTAAAGTAATAAAGCAAAAAAAAAATGCTGATTTAAATTTCATCTCCTTTTCCTTAGTCTGTCCATGTGAATGTGCTGTGTGGAAGAGTAAAAGGGCCCAACTAAATGTGTTCCAGTGATTCCAATAGGTACTCCAAATTAATTGCTGCTTGTACATTTAACACTTGTTATATTGGGCTTCCAGGATCACCTTAATTAGAACTCCCTTGGGAAAAGGAAATAACTGATAACCCAGATTGGATAGATTGTATAAACGGGGGGGGGGGAGGTTTTCTAACTTTTCCTTTGCATACCTGAAATGTGAAATATTTGGTGGTGTAATGTGAAGCAGTTGGCGGTCCTCTCACCTAGGTTTAAGACTATGCAGGTGGAGCCGAATCCTCGTACGGCCTAATGGTTCAAAGTCCTTCTGTTGTAACTTTTTTCCACTTGCATAGCCTAAATACTTAAAATGCAGAAAAAGGAGTCTAAGATACCTAGTCCTTGTATCCCCTACCTTCTGCATCTATGCCGAATGCGCAAATACTTCTGTAGCTTACAGACATTTGGAAACTAGGTAGCCTTTTGGAGGATGAGGAGGTAGATTCCATATCAGAATGGAGAAATGAACTATAAGGAAGTAAATTTAAATTGTAAAGACAGAAGGAATAAAAAGGCTCAGTGTGACCTCTGATTGTGCCTCCAAAGCAGTAATTTCTCATTGCCCTGAAGTCGTTTAAAGGCTTGGTAAGAAGCCTAGAGGAAACCTGTTCTTCCCACCACATACTCCAGAGTAATGTATCTTGGTGAAGTGAGAGGACCTGGCTGCTACCCTGATTTGAAATGGCAGTGGTCAGGATTTGCTCAATGAAATACAGTTCTGTATCAACTAAAACTCTAATGGCTTGTGAAAGAGCAGACAGCTCAGTTTCAGACCAAAAGGTAAAAATCCTGACTATTTTGTTCATTTGAGGGGAAAAAAAAAAAAAACCTCAGTCTAACTAGAAGAACATTTGCTTCAAAAGTAATTGTTGATTCAGATGGCAAAGCATAGGTTTCATTTCGTATGACTTGTTCTCAGTCTAAAGGGAAGAAACATTTCTATGGCAACCGATCCATTAAGAAACCGGTGTTTGCAGGTTATTTACCTGATTTCGGAAGGGCAGGCCACGTAAGGTGGTTTATGCAGAGAGACCTCAATGGAAGTTATTCCTAGAAAACAAACAGATTTCATTTGCTAACTTGATCTAAACTTTTAAAAAGGGAACAATAGAAGCCTTTTAAAATTTGTACCTGTTTATAATGTCACTGGTAGTTTTGTGGGGGGGGGGTCATCTGTATTCTAGAAAACGGAGAGGAAGGGAAATGTAGTTGAAAACAACTTGCAACACAGTCTGTAGTGCTCATGTTACAAGCTTCAAAATGTCATACTTTAAGACCTTTGTAATAAGTTCTTGTCCCTAAAGCTTCCTATTTTAAGAGAAAAAGATGGAGCTTACTACACAAAATGAGCCGTGAGAGACGCCAGTATTGGGGTGGTAGAGGATATCGGTATATTGTCCTGGACCCTATTTTAAGATGCTTCCAAAAAAATATTCTAGAAGAATTCTAGCAGTCGCTTTTAATTTTTCTACTTAAGATTTTCTGTTTACCCAATTATAGTATATATATTAACATGACTTTTAAAGGGGTGCCTTGACCCCCATCCACTACAGATTTTTGTCTAGGAATAGAAGGATTCAAACCCTATTTGATCCCTAGCTCTTTGCTGAAAAGTGCATAAACAGGAATCCTGAATTTATTATATAGACCTCCTCGCATTATATAATCGAAGCAAAGGGAAACCAGCGATGGAGTAGAGGTACGTAGACTAAAAAAGATGCTTGCGAATCAACTAATGGTATTAGGAATAGTTAAAATTTTTTGTTGTCAAACTCAGTCATTATAAATCAAAATTCCAGAGAGAAGCTTCTAGTTAATTTTAAATTCCCTGAGGTCCTTTTACTGTGATGGAAAAGCCAAGTAGTCAAGGAAAAAAAAAGGGAGGGGTGAGGGAAGGGGGAAGTACATAGAGCGCTAGAAAGATTTAACAAAAGTATGACAGATAAAGCCACAAGAAGTTTTTAAAACTACTAATGACGGCAATTCTATTTTAATCAGCTACTTAGCTGGTATCTACTGCTATAGCACCTAGTGTGAAGTTGTGGAATTACCGGAGCAGTGAAAGCAGCGGTGCGGCTGGAGGCCCCCAAATGGGCGTGAAGGTAGGTCACTCTCCAGGCCGGTGGGGAGGGCGTGTTTGGATGAGAGGGGAACCTGGACTCCCGTCAGTAATACAGTTCAGCAGACGTGCACTTGGCTGGGAATGGAAAGATTGAAACTGACCAAGTTCTTGATGAGAAGCTTAGGCTCTGCTTGGAGCACAAGTCTGTGACCAGTGAAAATGCCAACCAGTAGTAGGAGAACCTACATGAGAAGGTGCTTCTCCTTCCCATAAGTTAGCAGCAGAAGGGACAGGGAGAAGCAGCGGGAGGAGGGCATTGTGAGTTGAATGGAAAGTGAGCAGAGGCCGAGGGGGTGGGCGCAGGGTTCACAGTGAGCTTAGAGTGGGTGGCAGGGTGTAAACAGATGGGGCTGGAGCCTAGAAGTGGAAGGGCTAAGATCTGTTTGGAGGCCTTCTGGGAGGGGTCCAGTAGCAATGGCATAGGGATCTGGTGTGTTAGGTAGCCCATAATCTGTTAGTGCATTTTGTAACCTCTTAGTCGTTGGGGAAGAAAATAGGGGGTATTAATAATCACATAAACTTATTAAGTGATATTAAAAGTTACCCAAGTAAGTGTGTCACCACTGTGTTTTTATCCAGGTCTCCATTTATGCAGTCATTCTGTGAAAATGAACTAACCTTGTTATTGGCGAAGGCCTTGGAAATTTTGCCAGCCGAGAGGTTTCTCTTACACAGGGTAAGATGTAATCGTAGTATGGGAGAGCTAGGTGGGAATTTTGTTCACTTAATCCCATTACCCAGTTTTATACTTTGCATCCATTTGTAAACTGAAGCCGAGAACGTAAGTGGCCTGCACAGCTTGTTAAAGATCGGGTTTGATGAGTACTCGTCACATCTCCCCCTACTCACGCAGACAAACGGCGCTGCCTCTTCAAATACAAGCCACTGGTCAATTTGAGTCACGTAGACTGGATTCAGATCTGACGTGTGTCAGTAGAGCGGACAGATGGTATGGTCTTGGAAACTGCCTTTGCCTTTCTAACAGCCTTTCTTCATTAGTGTCCAAGTCCTACCTTTGGTGGTTAGGTGATTAGGATCAGTAAGAGTATCTCTGGGCATGTGCTTGACACTGGCATTTGGCAGACCACAGACCCTGTGCGCCCTGCCCCTGGTAAGGACAGCCACGGGAAAGGTGCGCATGGGGGGGAAAACACTCCCTCCAGTGCACTGAACGGAGCACGCGCTCCCCACTTGCCCCTTGAAAAGTGGGTAGAGAACAAAATAAAATTTCAGGATAGCTTCACCTTCTCTCTGGCTTACCATGAAATCAAGTAATAGGAGCATTAATAATGCCAGAGTCCTGTCTGCTGGTCTTTTCTCATTATTTATCGTTTCTTAACCAGGAAGACCTCTAGCTTGTGTTTTGTGTTACATTTAAGAGACTTTCTTGAAAAGTAATGTTGACATTAAAACAAAAAAATAATTTCATTGCTTTGGAAAGGGAGAGTTTTTTTCCTGAATGAATAAATGCTGTGGACTTGGTTGGGTGCCTTGTTTTTTTGTTTTGTTTTTGCCCTTTTTAATGGCAGTGGATTTAATTATAAATGACTTATATTATTAATGTAATGACGTGTGTGATCCTGTGGCTGTTTTGCATCAAACGAGGTCTGAGAATACTTGTAGGCATACCATATGTCTATTTACATTCCATTTAAAAAATTAAAACACTGCATACATCCACAAAAATTTAGAGCATTTAAAAACAGTCTTCACTTTTGGGGAGATGACCTACCTGTTGTAAGAAATGGAAGAAATAGGGTCAAGCAGTGAGTACATTTTTAAAAATAGCAACTTGCAAAGTCAAAAACCCATTAGTGTTGTGTCTTGCAATAAGCACTGACTTTAGAAACCAGGAAGTATTGCCTCATTTTTAACAGGGTGCAGTAAAACAGTTGTGATTTTTGTTTTTAAGGTGAGTTTGAAAATCCGACAGAGTCTGTTTCTCGAAATGCCATTTTTTACACTCTCTTCTCTGCACTCAGTTTGACCGGTCCCCTAGATGCTTTACTGGCAGTAGAGCGAGGCCCAGAGTAAGCTCGTGGGCATTCATACAAGTGTTTAAAAAAAAAAAAGAAACTAGACCAACACATCTTTTATTTACTTGATTGAAAGTCTTACGGTCCATAGAGGTCTAACAGAGTTGCCTCCAGTGTATTCGCACTGACCCCACGGTTGTATCTGGGCTTCCATGCCTGAGACTCCGCTCAGCTGCTGCCCTTGCTGGTGCTTTGTTTTCTTTCAGGATCAAGGTGGGTACTTTCGTACAAAATCTTATTTTTAATTCCATCTCTGGCAATTCTTTCCTGGATTCTTAGCTTTGCATAATTATACCTACAGTGGAACCTTAATAAGAAAAACACAAATGAGTCATTTTTAATATAAAGTTCCTCTATAAACCAGTTTGAAATTTGTAGTAACAAAATTTAAGATGTGTACAGATGGCTACCCCAGACTGAAAATACAACCATTCTAACATGGGAGTGCTATTTTGGGGTGGTTCAGTGTCAAAAGTAGCTAATAACAAATTATTAAGGTAGGTTTTACATAAAATGAGGCTTGTAATCACCTCTAGCTTAGTTCTACTTGTAAAACCTCATGGTGGAACCATACATATACTATGTCCTCTTGGCTCTGGCTTTTTTTTGCTCAAAACACAGGAGATTCACGTATGTGTTTTGTCGGCTGTGAACACATTCTTAAAGTAGCCTTTTCAGATGTGATGTCATGAGCAGGAAATGAGCATCAGGGTCATGTAAAAGGTTGGGGCCTTTCTAAATAAAGTAGAAATCGTTACTTGGTATTGATGGAAAGTCATGCATTCATCTGTTCATTTGACAAATGTGGTATACAATGTGTCTGCGTGTATGTACTTAAAAGACAGGCGTCCCAGCAGTATCATTTTGTAAAACAAGTTCCCATTAAATTTTTTCTAAATAAAAACATTCCTCACTGAGCGGGTGGGCATCTTCTAGTGACAGATTGTTTGAAAAGCGCATGTGCTTGAAATAGATCAATCTATCATGATCCTGGATCATCTTGAATTAGTACACATACCAGCATCCTAAAGTCACCAAGATAAATCCTCCTACTCCAACATCACATGATCTTCTAATCCTACCTGTCAAAAATCATAACCACCGTAATTAAACTCTACAGTTAGTCCATTTAGAAAATGTTCATCATACACAGAGAAAAGCAGATACTCACTAGTTAACAAAAAATGTCCAAGGCCAGCCACAACAGATCCTAATGAACCATACAGTATCGAATCCCGTGCACAGGGAATGTTTTCAACATCTAAAATTCCTAGGAGCTTAAAGGGCTAGGATAAAACAGAAAAGAACCTGGATTGAACAAGGAAATACTTTACTTCAGGGTGGTATGGCAAAGATTGGACTACGTGAGAGGTGCTGACCGTGAACCTTGTTCGCCGACTCTGGTCATCCGGCTTGGCCTACTATATCAGTCTTGAAGTGGGAAACCTTGAGAATCCGACCAGAAAACCCCACATAACAGCAGGGCAACTTCAACCTAAACCAGTTACATTATGGTGTTAATACTGCAATTTACTAACCGGCCTGGGAGTAACAGCATATGCCATTTTTATGAGCTCTTTAAACATCTGTATGAAATGAGCTGGGAATCTGGCTATCACTGAAATTAAAAAGCACCACAGTTCTCCTTCCAGTCTGGGAAGCATAAAATGGGAGAAAAGTAGAATTATTCTAACCATGTCTGCTTATAGTAATATAGTGCTATTTGTTTTAAATTTAACAATGACTTCAGATTTTATTGGTTTTAAAAATAAATGTGTGCAATCGCTCTTCCGGTCTGTTTCTTGACCTGTGATAAGAAACTGCACTTGACTTTATCTGTTGATAGGACATGGCAACTAGACCTGGGGGAGGGGAAGGCGTGATGGGAAAAGCTGGAAATCCAGAGTTGGGTTTTTGTCTCTGCCACTAACTGCGGATCCCCTGTAGGACATCTCCACGGCCCCCCATTTGTAATGAAAGGCACTGGGCTAGGTGATAATTTAAGTTCAAGTGCTAAATGAATGATTCCTAGGTTCCTTCTCCGCAGTCTTCATAGGATTTATGGACTTGATTTTCTGGATTAAAAGATAATGCCAGCTTAAATCTTCACATGTTTTAATGTGAATGTCAAATGGAACTCTTATTTAGGGTCTAGGAGGGCAGGACACGTTTTTTTAAAGTCACACTTGTTTCACTGTGGCATTCCTATTAATAAGGGATTAGGAAACTTGAGACTTTACTAAGTTTTCAGTAAGGCAGCTTTTAAAAAAGGAAGCCAACTTGTCCACTTAAAAATGGTTTCAATGAATACTTTTTAAATAGTCCTATAGTATGAAGCAGGGCTTTATCCTAAAACCGGATGATTGTAGGGTAAAGGGACACCTAGAAAGGAATGTGAAGGGGGAGAAAGAAAGATGGGAAGAAATGGGGAAAGGACCATAAAAGGGGAGTCAGATTATAGGCTGAATTGTGAAGGATGTTCTGATTGTATTTTCTCCTGTGTTTGCTGCTTTGGCTCAGGCTGCTGCCAGAAAGAGTGTGATTCGGTTTATAATAAAGCAAAAGTTAATATTTTCTTGCTTATTCTATTCCATTTTCTTTAAAATTCTCTCTCCCCCCGTCCCCCTCCCCGCCTCCCACCCCTCACATTACTTGGTGGATGTAGCAGGTGCTGACTGTTGCAGACTTTAATTGTAAACTCTCTTCAATACAAATCTTAGTAAGAGGCTGGGGGATTTAATTCTGCTTCTAGGCTATTCATTTCATTTAGAAAAAAAAACTCGGCAAGAAATTATCAGCTCCAAAGCCAAGTGGAACCTAGTCCTGGCAGGCGGGAGGGTTGTGAGCCACTCTGCAGACAGCTGGACTCCGCATTCAAACCAGGCTACTTTCCTAGGGGAAGGCCAGAGGTGGTGGCCACTGCCCATTTTAGGTCTTAGTAGCAAGTGAGACCAACACCTTCCACCACAGGGTAGAAGTCCTGATGTGGCTTTCACATTTGGGCAGGGGTTCCTAAGGAGAATAAAAGGAATTACTGGGCTGGCCACTGCACACCTCACACCATAGCTTTTTCCTGTGGATTCCCTTCCGTAACAGCCCTGGTGTGACCCCAGAATACCCCCAAATCTGCAGACAAAATGTTCTTTACAAAGTACAAAATATACTTGCCAAATACTGAAACAGTGCTGCTTAAGTCAGCTAGGAAAACTTTCTCAATTTTCAAGTCTGCCCCCTCAGATTCTAACTCAGTTCTGGGATGGACCATGGGGGTCTAAGTTGAGAACCTTTCAGGGCTTTTTTTCCTCCCCCTGATGAGCCTATCAGATTGAGGAAACATTTTAGATACTGTTTAGAAAAATGTTTTGGGGTGCCTGGTTGGCTCAGTAGGCTAAGCTTTATTTTTGGCTTGGGTCATGATCTCAGGGTTGTGCGATGGAGCTCTGTGCTCAGCGTGGAGTCTGCTTGTCAGCCCCCAACCCCCAAAATCTTTAAATGTTTTTAAAAGGTGTTCAGAAATAATCCGCTTATTTTGGGGTGTGTGTCTTTGTTTCAGCTCAGGTCATGATCTCAGGGTCCTGAGCTGGAGCCTCGTGTAGTGTAGGGCTCTGTGCTGAGGGCAGTCAACTTGAGATTCTCCCTCTCCCTCTGCCCCTTCCCCCTGCACGCGCTCTAAAATAAAGAAATCTTAAAAAAAAAATCCGCTTATTTAATAAGAGGCCTTAACAGAAGTTATATATGCTTTTTGATAAAATGGAACCTTTTAAAATGCAACATGTGGATAACAGGCCAAGGACCCTGCAGCCAAACGTTCCCCATTCGCATTTATCAGCACCACACCGACGAAACTGGTCACTAAATAACGTCCTGATTGAGAGGTGGCGGGGCTGTTCGTGCAAGGCCCCTTACATCCCTGTTCCCCAGTCTCCACCTCTCATGTTGGGACACCTCGGAGCCACAGGAAGTGCAAAGTTGGCCCGACTCCCAAAACCTGTTCTTTCCACTGTCACTTAGCCCTTTCATTTTGTTCATAAACGAGAAAACCAAGACTCAGGGAGGAGATGTTTTGGGGACAGACAGTTGTACATAACTGTGTGTCTACAACTGGTATCAGAACTGGGCAGGAATGCACAGACTGATTTAAGAGCCCAATCTTCCCTTCACTAGTAGAGAATTCTCAGCCTCCTGGTAAAGTGCGAGTTTAGACTACAGATACCTGAAAAGCAAGTACAGGAGAAATAACGAAGAACCAGTCTTAAGCAAATACGCTACTTTTAGAAAGTACACCGAACTGTGAGACTCAAATTAATAGAGGGTTCACGGCATAAATCCCTTTTTAGTACTATTTATGATGTACAAGCATTTCACATTTTTATTCCCTGTGCAGCCTGCAACCTTAAGATTTAACTTCTGTCATTAACAAACTTAAGTCTTAAACTAGGGAAATTTTAGACTTGCAAACTAAAAATTTTAAGATTTTTTTTTTACCATAAATTACAGCCAACATGGGGCTCGAACTCAACCCCAAGATCAAGAGTCCCATGCTCTGCCAACTGAGTCAGCCAGGCATCCTGTGAAATGTGTAAGCTTAGATTTAGAAAGGCAGCTTTTCCAGCTCATCTTGATGGAACTAAGATACTCAAGATTTCTAAGCTGCAATGCCAGTTTAATAATTTAAGGAAATAGACTGAAGTAGAGCCACCCCATTTCCCACTGCCAAACATCTCTGCATCAGTGTTCATAGTCTTTTTTTCTCACTGCACAGGGCGAACTGGCCCTCTTTTAAGAATTTGAGATAGCTAGAGGGAGCATAAGTGGTGGTGGGGGAGGAGAGGTGGGGGAGAAGGAGAAGCGGACTCCCTGCCAAGCAGAGAGCCCGAGGCGGGGCTTGATCTCAGGACCTGAGCTGAAGGCAGATGCTTAAACAACTGAGTCACCCAGGTGCCCTTGGCCCTCTTCCTATTTATTTTTAAAAAATTTTATTTGACGAGGAGAAAGAGAGCGAGTGTGCACGAGGCATGCAGCGGGAGGAGACGCAGGTCCCCCCCCCTGCTGAGCAGTGAACCCAATGAAGGGCTCAATCCCAAGGCCTGGGATCATGACCTAAGCCAAAGGCCCATGCTGAACTAAGCCCCCCAGGTGCCCCTGCTCTTCCATTTAAACCTAGTCCTAACTGCAGGTGATTCTGGACCACTGGGGGGGGGGGTTTGCTTCTTGTTACCCCTTCTTCATTTGTACCATTATTTTTCCTCTCCAGTATAAATAAAAACAAAACTCCTCCTCTCTTGACACTCCTTCCCTCCGCAAGTGTCCTAAGCTACTATCCCATTTCTCTGCTCCCTTTCGCTGCAAAACTAAAGTTAGCCTAGGTGTTACAAGCCTCTCCTCCGTTTAAGTCCGTTCAAAGAGCATTTATCCCTACACTCCACTGCAGCAGCCTGTCGAGACCCTGTAAAATCCCCCATACTTTCCGTCAGCACACATGGCACAGATAATCATGTTTTTGAAACATTTTCTTTACTTGGCTTCAAAGAGGACAAGGCTTCCTGGTTTTCCACCTCACTGGCCATTCCTGGCAGTTTTGCTGCCATTCCCTCCTCTGATGACCTCTCAGGTTGAAGAGCTGCCCTTGCCCACTCAGAAATGGAGGCTTTCAATTAAACGCCATTTACGTGATGGCGACTCCCAAATTTGTAAATCACACCTAACCTCTCCCAAGCTTTTGTCTTCTGATTCATCGGTCTAGCGACACCTTCTGCATGTCAAAGAAGCACCCTGAACTTAGTATTTCCAAATTAGAATTATTTTCGGGCATCTCTTCTCAACCAATTCGCAGACAAAAAGCCTAGGAGTCAACAAACCCATGTTCCGCGCATCAGCAAGTCCAGAATATACCTGAACCAAATAACATCTTGAACTAAAACATGTCTCACCTCTGCTGCTGCTACTCCCGGGCTACCATCACCTCTCATGGTATCTGAAAAGCTCTTGATTCCACTCAGATGACTAGATCATTGTCCTCTGAAAACCCTCCGTGCCTTACAACTGCTGGGAAGGCCCTGCACGACCAGGCACCCACCCTTTCTTGTATCCCTTTCTCTAGGTAGACTGGCCACTCCTCGACAAGATGAAATGGTTACTACTTAGCATGCGCTCCCCTTCTCCAGGATCTCTGCATGGTTGGCTCAGTAAATGATATTCTGGTTTCCTGTTTGATTCCTGCAGTAGAATATGAGTTCCACCAGGAATACTTTGCCTGTTTTGATCAAAGCAGTATGTTTAGCTCCTAGTTTAGTGCCTAATACTCAGTAGATACCCAATACTTTTTTGAATGGGTTTATTAATTTAAAATTTACCTACAGCACTTTCCTGGTAGGTATGTACCAAATTTCATATTTTAAAGTTTCCTGGAGAGCAAAGAATGGGAGCAAAGTTTTTAAGGGTTAGTTCTGTCAGCTTGATAACTCCTATTTTTACCTTAGGTTTGCTGATGCTAATAATCCCTGGTTTGCACTGGAATGATCACTGGAAAGAATTCTTAAAAAACTGCAGGCTTTTCTGACATTACCCTTGGGCTACTAATTCAGTCATAGCTTGTGTTACAAATTTTATAATCTCCTTGGTGAGCATACTAGTATTTCATGAGTAATATATACAGAGAGAGCGCGCGCACAATATATAAATATATATCCAGTATTTGTTCATATTAACGATTTGATCTTGGCCAAATTTAAATGGAAAAGTCCCCAGAAGGCAGTAACTCTGCATAAGGAGCAAATTTTCCAAGGTGAAGAGAGCACACCCTGAAGCTGTAGATTAGGGGCATTCTGGCACACAGTGAGTCTTGAGTAAATAAATACCTGTTCTTCACTGATCCAATACCAGTCTCTCTCTAAGCTTACTACTGACAAACTGTTTTCTTCTCTTTTCTGAACATCTGTTATTTGTTCAGTGCTGAGGTTATAAATTGGGTTCCCTTAAGGAGCTCAAGGAGCAGACGACAGAAATCGGGAACTTGCGGGAATGATGCAGCTGAGTAGAAGGAACGCGGGGGGGGGTGCATTTCAGTCCGCTCCAGGGAGACCGGGGGTGGGGGGGGGGCGAGGAGGAACCGCCCTCCCTTCGTGGCCCACAGTCTCCAGGACCTCGGGAAAGTAGAAGAGCCGGACAAAGGCGGACAGGGGCTAGGTGAAAGGCTTTCTCGTCCCGGCTAAGGAAATGGGGTTTTATCCTGAGCGCAACGGGCTGCGACGACGGCATCTTACGCAGAGAGGTGAGATGGTGCGGTTTACAGGTTAGCGCACACGAAAGGGAAAAACCTCAGCTTTTACGTCCGCTCCTCCCGCTCCGGATATGCACTCCCCGGAATCCAGCCACGTTTTCACTGCTCGGCAGCCTCTCGGGGTCCCTCCGTGTTAAGTGCTGATTAGTATACCAGCCTGCCCTCGGGGAGCCCGGAAAGCGCGCTTCACCAGCACCAGCCCCTCCCCGCGCACAGCTCTCCGGCCCGGGGCCTCAGTCCCCTCCTCCCCCTGGTCCCGGCGAGGGAGCGAAACGTGTCGGGGGTGGGGGACGGGGACCCGGCCCGGGGTCTGCAGCCCGCCGCCCCGCCCCCCAGCCCGCGCGCCCCGTTACCTTCCCCTTGGCTGGCTCGCCGGACTCCGGCGCGGTGGCCATGGGCTCCTGTAGGTGCCTGCGGCCCCGCCCCGCCCGCGCCGCGAGCGGAAGCCCCGCCAGCCCCGCCCCCGCGCGCCGGCCGCCATTTTAGGGAACGTTTCTGCGTCTCCGCAGTGGCCGCGCCGGGCCGTCGCCTGGGCTGCCTGGCCATCTCCTTTGTTCAAACCAACGGGTGACGCCTTCTCCACAAGGGGCTCTCCACAGCCCGGGGGTAGGGGCCGAGAGAGGAGGACGGCTCGCGAAATACCCCTGCGCCAGGATCCTCGGCGGGGAGGGGGCGGAACAGCGTCCTGGCGCCTCGAGCCTGCGCCGCTTCCCGCCCCTGCCCCCTCCATCCGTCCCAACCGCCATTTCTAACCGTCGGCCGCGAGCTCGCGCCCGCGTGCCTGGACGCCGGGCGCGCGCGCGGGGCGGGGCCGGGGCCGCGGCGGGGGGAGCGGGCGCGCCGCCGCCGCTTTGTCCTGTGCGCGGGCCCCGCGGCCGGGTCGGCGGCCCAGCCCGCCCCCAGCCCTGGCCCAGCGGCCCGGAAGTCGGCCCGCGCTCGCTCGCTGCCCGCGTCCCCTGCGTGTCCTTTGTCCTTCCGGCCCCAGGACGAGCCCTGGGTGCCGCCGGCATCTCCACCCTGCGCCGGCAGCCGTGTAGCCCCGAGCGCCAGCCCCCGCACTTAGTGGTCCCGCGCCCGCCCCCCCTTTCGGTTCCATGACTTAGCGGCTTTAAAATAGCGCCGCCCCGCTCGCCCAAAGGAGACTGGGGACAAAATGGAGGGAGCGCTCGTGGGCGGACGTGCGTCAGGGCATCCGGGCCCGAGCGGGGTGGGAGGGTGGGTGCGGACAGGGGCTCCGGGGCGGAAGAGGCCGGGCGGCGGCCCTGCCCGTGCCTTCTGTCCGCTCTCTGGTGAGTGCCCCTCCGTGGCCGCGCCTCCCGTCCTCTGCACCTTGGGTCGCACGGCCAGCCTTTGTGCGCTTCCCGGGGCGCGCCCGGGCACGCGTGTACGCGGCGGCCATGGGGCAGTCCCGGTCGCCCGGTTCCGGCTCGCGACCTCGCCTTCGCCTGACACCTTTCTGCCGTCCGGGTGCGGTCCTCGGTGGGGGACTCGAGAGCTTGACGGCTGGGTTTGCCGCGGGAGGAGCTCTGGGGAGCAGGGACAGTCGCTACAGACAGCTGTAGTACGCGGAAGAAAAGTCACCCCCCCTGCGACCCTGCTCTAGGGGGGTTCTCCCCCGGGACTCCCGGGCTAACGTGCTTTGAGCCCTTGGTCTGGAAGGTAATATTCCGTAAAGGAGGGAGGAATTCTTGGGAAGTAAGAGGAAGTAAGGAGAACTGGAAAAGTACCAGGTGAAACACAGATCAACCTATTTTTTTTTCTCATTGTGACTTTGAAGATTGCAAACCTATGTTGTTTGTAAAAATTGTGAACTCACTGTCTTTGAATAGTATTTTTATGTGTTATTTCTTTATATTAAAAGTTTTTTTTTCCGCAAAAATTGCGTGATACTCGCATGTTTGTTTTTCACAGTTTACAGAGAGTGGAAAGTAAAAAAAAAATTTCCACTCTCAATGCCTCCCTCCGCCCCTAAGGTGAACTCACCAGTTCTGATGTGTCTGTTTTTCCAAACTGTTCTGTTTTTGCTCCTTTTTTCTTCACTGAAACAACGCTGGGATCTAGGATGAAAAGCGGAAGTCTCTCCATGCCATACCTGCCCCTCTTCATGCGTACACGTGTCTGTGTATGATACACACATGTCCAATTATGCACTATGTGATTCGCGTTCAATACTTTTTACCATTTAACACTTGGCAATTTTTTCACGCAAGTACCTATAGGTTTTGTCATTCATTTTCAAGGCCGCTCATCAGCCCTTCAAACCTCATCTTCTAATTGACATACAGAAAATTTCCGGGGTTTTTTCCACTAATCAAAAAAAAATTTTTTTTTTCAAGAGCATCTTTAGGCTTATATCTTTGTGCACATGTTCGAATATTTCTGTAGGATGGATTTCTGGCCGTGACCTGATCCGAAGGGGTATGCACATTTACCTACTGCTAAATGGTCCTCCGAAAATACTACCAGTTTACATCCCCAGTGGCAGTGTAGGAGAGTGCCTGTTTCCTCAGCCTTTTTAACACTGCATGTCATGTTCTAAAATTTCTGCTGATCTGATGGGTGAAAAGTGGAATCTTACAGCTTTAAATTTTCCTGATTATTAGTATGGGTGAGCATTCTTTCAAATACTGATTGGTCATTCTTTTTCCAATAATTTGTATATCAGTTTTGTGTGTTTCGCTTGTGTATGTGATTTCCTTATTAGTTGACAGCAGCTCTTTAGAGTTTTGGCTTTTAACTCATAGGAGTTACATCTATTTCACTTATTTGTTAATTTTGTTTACAGAGACTTTATTTTTAACTTCTTAAAAAATGGAGTCTCATCTGTCAGTGTTCTTATGGTTTTTCATCTTGTGTATTGCTTCTAAGCCTTCTTGACTCCCATAATTAAAAATGCTCTGATAATTTTGAAAATTACCTTCATATGCTCCCTTTCTCATTAATAAGTTTAATCATTTATGCCTTATTTCTTAAAAGACCAACTTTTGGCATTATTGACCAAGTTTATTTTATCCATTTTTTATTTTACATTTTTCTACTTACCTGGTATCTTTTTTTTGTTGTTGTTATCTTTTTTCTAGCTTTTTGAGTTGACTCCTTAGTTCACTTATTCTCCATGTTTCTTGGTTTCAAATGAATGTATTTAAGTTTATAAAGTTTCCTCAATCATTTTATCCCATGTCATGTCATAGATTTTTTGACAGGCAATGTTCCTATTACCTTTTTTTCTTAAATTTTTAATAGTTTCAGCTTTCTTTCCAAGTAAGCGTGGATATGGTTTTGGAATTAATTTTTAGTTCTTTGGTTTTGTTTACGCTGTGGCACATGTATTTCAGTTTTTGTAATTGATTTGTGTATGTGTGTGTTACCTAAGAGGTCATTTTGTACATGTTCCATAGGTAAATTTGAAAACTGTGTGTGTTCTTTTTTTTTTTTTTTTTTTTTAAAGATTTTATTTATTTATTTGACAGAGATAGAGACAGCCAGCGAGAGAGGGAACACAAGCAGGGGGAGTGGGAGAGGAAGAAGCAGGCTCATAGCGGAGGAGCCTGATGTGGGACTCGATCCCATAACGCCAGGATCACGCCCTGAGCCGAAGGCAGACGCTTAACCGCTGTGCCACCCAGGCGCCCCTAAACTGTGTGTGTTCTATTAGCATTAATTAAGGTTATTAATTATAATAGTATAATGGATATACTATAAATATATGTATATAGAAACTATGAATAGCATTAAATTAAGCTTCTATCATTCAACCATCTTTTTATATGGTAAGGGTTTTTTCATTGCCAGCAACAGACTCTGACTCTAATTAGCTTAAACAAGAAAAGTACTGGAAAGATGGGAGAAACTCACTGAACTGATAAAAAGTTCAAGAGCCAGGTCTTGAAAAGGACAGCATCCAAGACAGTTCCGGGGGTCTCAGGAGCAAGAGTGCAGTGGCTCTTCAGGGTCGCAGTGACGGCAAGGAGCCGCGATACTGGACCTGTCCAGCCTCCTTCCCACCGCGGTGCTCTGCCTTATAGGAACCATGCCGTCTGTGGTGAGTCCTGTGGTGAGACCCCCGTCCGTGTGGCAGTGGAGGCAGTGCCCTGAACGGGGTGGTGCTTCAGCACAGGGGGTGCAGTGGGACCAGAAAAGCTCTTCTTTACCTGTTCCTTCCCTCCTGAGGCTGTAAATCCTCGGGTTCATGGCCCCAGAGTCTGTGCTTTCGTTTTCTGAGCTGGGAGGGGCGTCCAGTATCGCTAATCCCATCCTGGAGAGCTACAGTCGTCTGCTGGCAGCATGACGGTGGGAGGG